>NW_006159659.1:4623886-4646383 GCF_000334495.1 Tupaia belangeri chinensis | reverse complement strand
TTCTCTCTGGTGAGTGCATGTGCCCTATATAAAAAATCTCTCTCTCTCTCAAAAAAAAAAACATAAAAAAGGATTTCATATCTGTATACCATTCAGGTATGTAGTAAATATTCAACATATATTTGCTGAGTTAGTTTTTTTTTTTTTTTAGTTTCTTTTTATCTATTTCTTCAGAGAGAGAGAGAGCAAGAGAGTCAGGCACCCCAACAGGGTTTCATGCTGGTCTCCCCTGTAACCAGCATCAGCCAGCCTTGGATCATGAACACGAGCACACCTAGCATGTTTTGGGTAAGGTCTCAGAACAAAAACCTAGAACCTTCCCATATGGGTCAGCCTTGCACAGCAATGTTACCACTGTGCCACCATCTGGCCCTTGTTGTTTTTAATAATAAACAATGAGACTCTAGCTCCCACTACCAATTTACAGGAAATACAGAGGACAGAGGAACATGTTGGCTACACCATGGGAATTCAGTTGGCAAAATCTAGATCATGGGAGATGCTACAGAATGAATGCTCCAGTTTCATCAACAAATTGTAAGAGGAAAAAAAGAAGTGGGTGGGGAATCTACAGATTAGAAAGAGATAAAAGCCATACAGACATAAACCATTGTTTATGGATGCATGTGTAGATGATTAAACAAAGTGATAAGGTGATTACCATAAAAGCTGGGTGTATGGTTACTCCTGGGAGAGAGGGAATAGGTAGTGGGCTTCTGGGGTGGACAGTTAATGTTCTTCTGACAAGGATGGTAGTTACAATGGTGTCTTGTTTTATAATAATGCATTCAACTGTACATTTGTCTTATATGGTTTACTATGGATGTGTTATATTTAACAAAAAATTTAAGGGACTAGCAGTTAATGTAACGGCTATGTCGCTGAGCTCCCATGTAGTACACTGCAGTTCAAGTCCCAGACCCAGTGGCTTAAACTCACGCCGGGCACGTGTGCGTGCGTGCCCAAGATCCCGAGAGGAGAATGGAGGAGAAGGGATTGTGGCATGGCCATCCCCCCTGGGGGGGTGATTTCTCACTTTCTGTCTCTCTGTCTCTCTCTATTTTTCTGGCGAGCGCATGTGCCCTATAGCAAAAAAAACCTCTCCAACAACAACAAAGGTTTAAGAAATAACAATACACACATACACACATTCATATTACCAACATGATGTTATAATAATACAACAAAGTTGGGAAAAGAGGTCCAGTAGCAAAACATTATATAGCATTTCCACCATACAGATAAAATAGATACAAAAAAAATCAAGAGCAGAGATCATATAAAATAATTAGAAGTGATGAGTTCTGGGGCCAGCAAGTGGTGTAGCGTAGTGGTTAAGGCACTGGACTTTCACATGGTTAACAGTGGTTTGAGTCCTGGACCTGGCAGCTTGAAATTCAGGCCAGGCACATGTGTGCGTGCCCAAAATTCCAAGAGGAGGATGGAGGACAAGGGATTGTGGTGTGGCCATCCCCCCTTGGGAGTGATTTCTCACTTTCTCTTTGTCTCTCTGTCAAGAGTACACACCTTATAGCAAAAAAATCTCTCTTAAAAATTAGGAAAAAAGAAGAACTGATGCATTCTTTTTATTGCCACAGGTGTGTGTGCTTGCCAAAGAGTGAGAGAAAGCACCCCCATGGGACAGGATTATGTCGTAAGCCCTTCTTCTCCATTTCATTACCCTGTCAGGATTTTGGGCACATACACATATGCACTCAGTGTGCTTTTCAAGCCACCAGGGCAAGAATTCAAACCGAGATTGGCCATGTGGGATCTGTCTCCAGATGCACATGACTTGATCATTGTGTTATGGGGATGGCCAAAACTGATGAGTCTTTTTTTTTTTTTTCTTTTTTCTTTTTTGGAGAGGTTTTTGCTATAGGGCACATGTGCTCGCCAGACATACAGAGCAAACCTGATGAGTTTTGAATATTTATACCTGTGTTTTTAATATAATTTATTTAGTTGGAAGTTTATACAATTAAATTTTTGTGAGAGACATAGAGAGAGAGATTTTTCCTGTGTTTTAAAATTTATTCATGACAGAATATGAATGAGAGAGAAGCATCATCCACAGAGTCTGGTCACACAGAAATTCACTTCCTCCAGTCTTCTAGTCTATTGGATTCTGGGCACTCCCACACACCCCTGGCATGTTTCAGGGGAAGCAGGGCTTTGAACTACTGTTGTCATGTGGGATCTAACTTCCTTTGAGCAGGGCATTATCCAATGCCATGAAGTTGGCCCAAGATAGGCATTTTTGACAGTCTCACCATGTCACGATCCTCTCAATCCAGCCTTTCAGTTAATTAGATTTATAGGTACACACCGTCATACTCAGTGTGTTTAGGTTCTTCCAGAAGCCAAACTCAGGCCTTCCATGAGGCTCTACTAACTGTGACATTGTAAGACACTACGAACCATGCTACCATGGTTGGGCCAATTAATGTTTTAAAATGGCTGTACTTAATAACCAGCTCACAAAATTCCTGAAAAATTTTTTTAAATTATTTTACTTAACTTTTATTTATTTATTTATTTATTCGACCAGAGAGGGAGAGAGAGCACGAGCAAGTCTCCAGGTCCAGGACTCAAACCATAGTCAGTTATGTGAGAGTCTAGTACCCTTAACTACTTGCTGGCCCCAAATTCCTGAAAATTTAACAACCAGCCTAAGCAGGCCAAATATGAGACACTCAAGCACATGCCTGTCTACATTCCAACACTTCTTGCTTTCTTGTATTTTTTAAATTCAGTTTTTAAAATCAAATGCACAGTTGCAGAGTTTTAAAATCAAGTAGTTCTACAGTGATTGTTATAAAAACCACTAGACCTCACTCTTCCTCTTTCCCCCTTCTTTTGATCCTAAGAAACAACCATTTCAAGTATTTTAACTAATTCTCCTGACATTTACTTCCATATCTTTAAATTAAATGCTTCCTGATTTTTTAGTCTTGGACACTGTATAGACTGTGTTGTTTCCTGCTCCACTACGCATATGTTGAAATTCTAACCTCAGTGTGATGGGTTTTTGGAAATGATTAGGTGATGAGGGAGGAGCTTTCACAAATGGGATTAGTGCCCTTATAAAAGAGACCCCAGAGAGCTCTGTTGCCCCTTATGTGGTGGTAGGAAACAGTAAAAAGACAGCTGTTTGAACTAGAAAGCAGGCCCTCACCAGATACCAACTCTGATATTGCCTTAATCTTAGACTTCCTGGCTTCCAGAACTGTGAGAAATAAATTTCTGTTGTTCATAAACCACTCAGTCTGGGGTATTTTGTTATAGATATCTGAACGGACTAAGGCAGACATAATCTATTAACTTCCTGTTATGGGAAATAAGGATTAAACTCTCATTCCCTACCCATTCCCACAACTACACATAAACATTTCCCACCCCTCCAGTCCCATACGGTTATATCCTAATTTTTGTTAGATCAGTAAATGGGAATGTAATTTACGCTCAAATATGTAATATGTTATGATTATTCTTCCTTCCCTTTACAACTTTTTTTTTCCCTGAAGTTGTCTTTTTAAAATTTTTTCTTTATTTGTTTGGTTTCTCAAATACACATCTTTAGACTTTCTCTTAAGTTGGAAGGAGAAGGTAAATCTCTTTCCATATTCAAGTACATTAGGTTTATAATTTCATCTTCCTAAAAAGTCTCTTCTGGAGCCATCTAATCCATTCTAATCTGTCTTTGTTTCCCCAGGTCTACTCCATGGCTGCAATTTTGCTATTTTCCCATCATCTTGGGGATACCCTTCTCCTCTCCTTTGTTGGATCCTTGGCTCTTGGATAGCATGTTCATCCCTTTTATTAAATATTTTTTAAAGGATTATTTATGTAATTTTTTTTGGAGAGGTTATTTATTTATTTATTTATTTTTGCTATAGGGCGCATGTGCTCGCCAGAAAGAGAGAGACAGAGAGCGAGAAATAACCTCCTGGGGGATGGCCACGCCAAAAATCCCTTCTCCTCCACTCTCCACTAGGGATCCTGGGCATGCATGCACACGCACCTGGCGTGAGTTCAAGCTATCAGGTGTGGAACTAGAACCACGGTTGACTACATGGGAGTCCAGCGACAGACATTATGCCAACTGCTGGTCCCTATTTATGTAATTTTATTTATTATTATTTTTCAATTTTCCATAGAGCATGTGTACTTAATAGAGAGAGAAAGTGAGAAAGCAAGCTGCCAGATCGGGGTCTTGAACTGTAGTCGGCCATGTGGGAGTCCAGTGCCTTAACCACTACGCCGCCTGCTGGCCCCATCCCCCCTTTTTTGGGTGGATACTCTTGTATTGATGAAACACAATCCTCCAGAGTTTCTTGAGAAATGCAGATAAGAGGTAGAAATTTCTATTATCTTACATATCTGAAAAGGATCTTATTCTACCCTCCTCACATTCAATTGAGAGTTTGACTGGTTTTAGAATTTCAGGTAGGAAATTATTTTCCTCAGACTTCCAAAGGCATTGTTTTGTGCAATTGCTAGTACAGCAGTTGAGAAGTCTGATCTTGATCCTTTATGTGCAATTGGTTTCTCCTCTCTGGAAGCTTATAGGATAATTTCTTTGTTTCTTTGTCTCCAGTATTAAAAATTATTACAATGAAACGTCATGCTTTTAAATTACTCCTGGGAGAGTTCCTTTACTTCAAATTCAAATGTTTATATTGAGGCTTTAAAACCCAAAATTTTCTCAGAATTTTTATATATGTGTTAATATACATACATCACCAAGCTGTTATTTCATTAATGCAATATCTTTTTTTTTAATCTCTTATTAGTTAGTGATCTTTTTTAAAAGGTTTCTATATTTAGATAATTTCCTTCTAATTTTTTTTCTATTTGTGCCTCTGTCATTCATGCTTGAAGCTTTCTGCAAGATGTCCAACAATGCCTGGGTGTCTCTGTTTATTTAAGAGAGGGGTACTAGAAAACCAGATTGGAGGCTCTGTGTAGTTGGGTGGATCATACTGACCACAGGCTTCCCTGTCTAGTGGGGCCATTTGTTGAGGACTCCCTCCCCCCATACCAATATTTTGAAGTCTTTTCCAGTGTTGGTCAGGCTGTCTTATAGAGAAATCTCTTGTAAACTTCCTGGAGGGTGTAACCCTAGCTGCCAGCTTTCCAAGTACCCAATGGGAAAGAAAACAGGGATGTCTCAATATTCAATATGTAATTTTTTTAATTCCCATTTTTAGTTGAGTATCCTAACCCTTAGCTGTACCTTATGTTTTCCAATCCAGAGAACTTTTCTTTTACCTTCTATAGACAAAAAGTCTCCATTTTTGTACCCAAGGGAAGGAGAGACAGTTACCTGGCTGCAGGGTAAGTATACTAGTTTCCTAGGGATGCTATAATAAGGTACCCCAAACTGGGTGGCTTAAAACAACAAAAATGGGGCCATCAGGTGGTGTGGAGGTTAAGATGCCTGGATCCCACATGGCCAACTACGCAGTTCGAGTCCTAAACCCTGTGGGTTGAAGATCATACTGGGTGTATGTGCGTGCATGCCCAAAATTCCGAGAGGAGAATGGAGGAGAGGGGGATTGTGTGTGCCCCTGAGGGAGGTGATTTGTCACCTTCCCCTCTGGTGAGTGCACATGCCCTATAGCAAAAACTAAAAACAAGGGCCAACAGGTGGCATGGTGGTTGAAGCACTGGACTCCCACATGGCTGACTGTGGTTTGAGTCCTGGACCTGGTGACTTGCTTTTTCACTCTTCCACACCCCTCTGTGACTCTCTCTGGTCAAATAAAAATAAACAAATAAATAAATAATTAAAAACAACAACTAAAAATGAACAAACCCAAAAACATGTTGATTGTCTCACAGTTCTGGAGGCTAGATATCTGAAATCAGCGATTCATGGGACCATGCTCCCTCTGAAACTTGTAGGAGGGAATCTTTTGCTGTGGTTTGAATGTGTCTCCCCTCCCCCCCAATTCAAGTGTCGTGACAATAGTAGGAGGGTGAAAATTTAATGGGACTATGGCATTGAAGTGTAGGGCCTTTGGTAGGAAGTTAGGATTAGGGTATGGCTTTCATTATTGTATTACCCAACACCATCTGGTTAGTCATTAAATCCTGTTGATTCCTGCTCTCTTACCACATGATGCCCTGTACCACTTCTGGACTCTGAAGACTCCCATCAAGAAGACCCTCATCAGATGCTGCCCTTTGACTTTGGACCTCTTGAACTATGGGCTAAATAAACCTTTATTTTTATAAATCACTATTAAAGGTATTTCTGTAATTGGCAACACAAGAGATTAAAACACATTACTCACCTCTTTCTAGTTTATGGTTGTTTACTGGCCATCTTTGACATCCCATGGCTTGCAGCTGTATAACTCCAATCTCTGCCTTCATCACCATATGGCACTCGCGCTCTATGTCTCTGTCTTTACATAGCTGTTTCCTTATAAGGACAACAGTCATACTGGATTAGAGGCCCACCCTACTCTAATATGATTTCACAGTAACTAATTACATCTTCTACAACCCTATTTTCAAATAAGGTCACTTTATGAGGTATTGGGGGTTAGGACTTCAATGTGTCTCTCTCTTTTTTTTAATTTGCTGAACCCTATAGTACTTTCTTTTTTTTTTTTTTTTTTTGAGGGAACGATAGGGCGCGTACGCTCACCAGACAGAGAGAGACAGAGAGACAGAAAGCAAGAAATCACCCCCCAGGGGGGATGGCCACGCCGCAATCCCTTCTCCTCCATTCTCCTCTCAGGATCTTGGGCACACATGCACACGTGCCTGGCGTGAGTTTTTTAAGCCACCGGGTCTGGGATGCAAACCACGGTCGACTACATGGAAGTCCAGCAACATAGCCATTACGCTAACTGCTGGTCCCTTCAATGTGTCTTTTTGAGGGTAGGGGTAGGGGGGTCACAATTCAACCCATGACAGTGGGGAAGGAATTGGTATTCTAATAGCTTCTTTTAAAATTTTATTTATTTGTTTATTTTTAAGTTTTTGACAGAGAGAGAGTTGGTGAGAGGGAGAGCAAAAGGAAAAGAGAGAAATCACCCCCTGGGGGGATGGTCATGCTGTAATCCCTTCTCCTTCATTCTCCTCTCAGGATTTTGGGAATGTGCATATATGTGCCCAATGTGATTTTCAAGCTGCCAGGTCTGGGACTCAAACTGTGGTCGGCCATGTGGGAGTCCAGAACCTTAACCATCATGCTACCTACTGGCCCCTCTAATTGCTTCTTAAATAGGTTTTCAACCAATTCCTTCTCTTCTCTTACTTTCAAAGGTAATTTGCTGTTGCCAATGCCTGAGTCTTCTGAGGGCCCCACAGTGTAAACTGGTTTGCTTAACTTTATTTTTTCTTTCCTTTTTTAAACAAAGATTTATTTATTTATTTATTTATTTTAATTTGCTATAGGGCACGTGTGTTCACCAGAGAAAGAGAGAGAAAGAAAGAGAGGGAGGGAAAGTGAGAAAGCAAGCCACTAGCTCTGGGACTTGAACCCCAGTCAGCCATGTGTGTGTCAGCACCCTAACCACCATGCCACCTACTGACTCTGCTTCTTAGCTTTCTTCAAAGCCCATTTAAGATTCTGTTTTCTCAGATTTGCTAGATCAACCACCACTCACTCATGAGCTTTCCAACTGACAAAATTCTGCTGCTGTTTTCTCTGATCTTTATCATTGAAGGTTTATGCCTTTCAAAAAAATCTCTTTCCTGTTATCTTAGTAGGGTTAGAGGAGGAAGCAGATACTTAGATGTTCAAGCCAACATTTTTTAGCCAGAAGTTCTGCTATATGTATCTTCATTCTATCCCTCTTCCTTCCTTCTTTTCTTTCTTTTCTTAAAACTTTTTTCTTTATTCATGATAGAACAAATGGATGTGAGAGAGAAAAAGAGATGAGCACCCTTTCCAGGGTCTGGTCAAGTTAGAATTCCCTTCCTCCACTCCTCCAGCTCATCAGATCTTGAGCTCCTGCACACATGCACAGAATGTTTTAGGCTGGTCAGGCCAGCAATTCAAACCTTGGTTACCATATGGGTGCCTTGATTCCCTTGAGCAGCACATTATCACTGCACCATGGAGCCAGCCAGAGCGTTCTTTCTTAATTCTCTCTTCTCTCAGACCACAAGAAAACTCTTAAGACAAAGCATTTCTCTAATCTTTATATATGTGAACGGTGGAGGGATCAAGAGAATAGTGGTGGGGAGAGAGAGAACCAGATTCAGTTGATTCAAAGCCCATCCTCTATTACAGCAGCCTGCCTCCACGAAGTGTGTAAAGAGACATCAATACAGTACTGACGACTCAGAGAGAATGGCTAAAAGCAATATGACGATGCATATAAACAGCTATAAAAATGCTTAAAATCTCTGATGTATGTAATACCATTCTCAAGATTTTATCCTAAGGCTGTAACTCAACAGAATGAGGTGACAATGTGGACTTTGGCTTATGAGAAAACTGTAGACTGAATATTCTGAAAACCATCCCATTACAAAACCCAAAGAAATCCTATGTAAGGGCTGGCCCTGTTGCATAGTGATTAAGTGCTGTGCAAAAAAAACAGATTCCACATGGCCAACCATAGTTCTAATCCTGGTCCTAGTGCCTTGAAAATCACGCCTGGTGCATATGTGTATACATGTGCCCCAAATCCTGACAGGATGGAGAAATGGAGGAAAAAGGATTTTGGCACAACTACACCCCATTGGGGTACTTTTTCTCTTTCTCTCTCTCCCTGGTAAGCACATGCATCCTCTGGCAATTAAAAAATAAGAAATAAAATAAAGAAATCCTACATAAAATGTGAAACATCTTTTAATAGGCATAGTTGTACTTATAAGAAGGAAAATTATCAGGGGTAAAAAAGAGGGAGCTATAAACTAACATCATAAGTGACTGACACCCCGAGGACATTTGTCAACACCAGGACCATGAAGCTTTGAGTTTTAATGACCTCATGTGTGTAAAGACGAGACCTTGGGTCAGAGAAAGTAGGGGACTGGAACTGAGACCTCCACATAAAGTGACACTCTCAAAGGACAGTAAGTTGAGGAGTCGAAATAGAAAAGAGAGAATGTAGGAGAGTCAACCTCCTTTAGTATAACCGAAGAACACAAAATACAAACAGGAAATCTTAAAAGTTGCCAGAGAGAAAAGTGGAATCATCTAAAAGGGATAATAGAATAATGGCCTTGGATAACTTCAGATTGCTGATAGAAAACCAGTGGTGTTGTAAATTTTATACGTACTTAAATCATATATTTATGAATAAGGACAAAAGGAGGACACTTTCAGAAAATAAAAAATTGAGTTACTGCTAACAGATGTTCATTAAAGGAGCTTTTAAGGGGCCAGCAGTTGGCGTAATGGCCATGTTGCTGGACTCCCATGTAGTCGACCACAGTTTCTGAGTCCCGGACCCAGTGGCTTAAACTCACTCTGGGCGCATGTGCATGCATGCACAAGATCTCAAGAGGAAAATGGAAGAGAAAGGATTGTGGCGTGGCCATCCCCCCTGGGGGGTGATTTCTCACTTTCTGTCTCTCTGTCTCTCTGGCAAGTGCATGCACCCTATATAGCAAAAACCTCTCCAAGAAAAAAAAAGAGCTTTTATGAGCACACATTAGGATAAAGAAAAATGATCCCAGAAGGTAAGTCTCAGATTTATAAAACAATAATAAAGTCTAATTTGAAGATTAAAAATAGTATAGTATTGGGGCCAGTAGGTGGCATGGTGGTTGAGGTGCTGGACTCTGGCATGGCCGACAATGGTTTGCGTCCCAGACCACGTGGCTTGCTTTCTCACTTTCCCTTTCTCTCTTTCTCTTTGGCCAACTTTAAAAATAATAATAATATATAAAATTAAATGAATATTAAATGAATAATTATTTTATAAAAAAAATACAGTACTAAAATACTGAATATAACACTATTTTTTAAAACGAGGATGATGATTAGCATCTTAAATTTAGAAGGAGAGTGAAGCAAAAAATTAACTTTAGACTTGAAGTACATGTGCTAAAATTTAAGAGGAACCAATTGCTAAGAACAGAAATACAGTGTATAATTTCCAAAACAGTAGAGGGAAAAAAGTGGAATCCAAAGGAAAATCTTAAAAAATGAAAAAGAAAAAGCAGGAAAAAAGGTGGAAAGACATAGAAAGTGTGAGACAGCACAAAATAAAATGGTAAAAATAATCCCAAATATAGCAATCAATTAAAATCCAACAAACTATAAATGGACTAAACTCACCAGTTAAAATAAAGATGTCATCAGACTGGATGAAAACAAAACAAAGTAAACTAAATAATCCAGATATTTGCTGTATCCTTGAGAAAATCTGAAACACAAAAACATGTGTATCTGAATAATTAATGTTGGCTGCTGTAACAAATAACACCTACAACTGCCAGGGCATAACACAACAAAATTGATTTGTTGCTCACGTCACAGTTCATCAAGTCAGACTGCTGCTCTGTTGTCTCTTCTCCAATCAGTGAATCTGGAGTCCTTCAGTCTCTCTTCTACCACGGTGAAGTTCTTTGCCTCAAGGAATGTGAATAGGGAAGAGAGAAAGATAGAGAAAGAGCAGGCATAGAAGACCATGTACAACATTGTAGGGGCCCAGCCTATAAGTGCTATACATCACTTCTACTCACATTCCTCTGGCCACAAATCAGTTCACCTGGTCACAACATAACTGGCAAAAGAGCTGAGAAATATCATGCTGTATTTCCAGGAATAGGAAATGTAATTAGAGAGTGTTGTAGTCTTTGATACATGAAAAGGTTGAAAATAAAAAAAGATGGAAAAGGATATGCCAGATGGATACCAACTAGAAGAAAGCTAGTGTAGCTGTCTTCATATTGAACAAGTTAAACTTCAAGGTAAAATGCATTCTGAGTAATAAAGACAGTAACTACACAATAACAACAGATTTGATTCACCAGGAAGAGATGCTAATTCTGAAATTATGTATGTACTGAACGATATCTTCAAATAACATAAAGCAAAAATTGACAGAATTAGAAGATATTGACAAGGCCATTACCACAGTAGTACAAACATAATGCACAACTTTCTCAGTAATTGAAGTCACACAGACCAAAAATTAGTAACATATAGAAAACAAAAACAACACAACTGACAAGCCAGATAAAAAAGACATGTATAGAACTTTATCTCTAACTACAGAGAAGGTACATTTTTTTTGGAGAGGTTTTTGCTATAGGGTGCGTGTGCTCGCCAGAAAGACAGAGACAGAGAGACAGAAAGTGAGAAATCATCCCCCAGGGGGGATGGCCACGCTACAATCCCTTCTCCTCCATTCTCCTCTCAGGATCTTGGGCACGCATGCACACGTGCCCAGCGTGAGTTTAAGCCACCGGGTCTGGGACTTGGACTGCAGTCAACTACATGGGAGTCTAGCAACATAACCATTACACTAACTGTTGGACCCTGGTACATTTTTTTTAATGGTGCAAGAAACATTCATAAAACTGACCATGCTGACTGTAGTTTGAGTCCTGGACTCAGTGGCTTGAAATTCATGCTGGGCATGTATGTGTACATGTCCAAAACCGTAGAAGACTGGAGGAGAAGGGATTGTGGCATGACCCCCCTCCTTGGGGGGTTACTTGTCACCTATCTTCTCTGCCTGTCTCCCTGTCTCCCTCTCTCTGGTGCCTGTATGCACCCTATGGCAAAAACCTAAAATAAATAAATAAATAAATAAAAACTGACCGTGTACTTGGCTATAAAGCAAGTCTGAACATGTTTTTCAGAACAGATTCAGAAATTCAGTTTTCTAATTACAGTGCAATTAGGTTAAAAATCGAGGTTGGCAGGTGGCCTGGTGGTTAAGGGTGTTGTACTCCCACATGGCCAATCACAGTTCGAGTCTTGGACCCGGCAGCTTGCTTTCTCATTTTCTCGTTCTCTCTCTCTCTCTCACTCTGTCCCTCTCTGTTCAAATATAAATAAATAAATAAAGTTAAATGAAATAATTCCTTAAAAATAATCTATAACAAATGGGGCTGGCAGGTGGCATTGTGATTAAGGCTAGACTCCCACATGGCCAACTGTGGTTCGAGTCCTGTACCTGGTGGCTTGCTTTCTCACTCATTCTCTCTCTCTCTCTGTGTGTCTCTCTCTAGTCATATTAAAAATAATGATCCAATGATATGAGTATGGCTACATAAAGTATGCTTTATCAACCCAATAGGCTATCATGTCGCCATTACAAAATGTTTCTTGAGGGGGCCAGCTGGTGGCATAGCAGTAACACACAGTCTCTGATACTGGGCCCACATGGGGAGCTCCAGGGTTCATGTCCACAGGCCTACCTGTACAGATCAGGTGTATGTGCACATGTCTGTCACTGGAGTTGGCTGAGGCTGGAGTGGATTGAGGGGTAAAGACCCTGTTGGTGGTATCTAGCTATCTGTCTCTCTCATGGAAGAAATATATACATTTAAATTTTTTAAAATTGAGTAATGTTTAATGTATAATATGAAATGGAAATCTGAATGCATATGCTACTTATTATTATAATCATGTGAACAAAATGTACCCATTTAGACAGATTAGGAAGGTATAAGCAAATGAAAACAGTTGTTGGGACAGCTGGTGGTGTGGTGGTTAAGGTAGCTGGATCCTACCTGGATGAATGCATAGTCCGAGTCTTGGACCTGGAGGCTTGAAAAACATATCCCTTAAGGAGGGAAAAGCAGAGGAAAGGAGATTGCAGCATGACCATTCCCCATGGGGGTGGGTGTTTCTTACTTTTTCTCTCTCTCTGGCGAGCACACACACCCTCTAGCAAATTAAAAGAAAAAGAAAATAAAAACCAGTTGTTACATTATGGTTATGGGATTATGTATAATTCTACTTATAAAATAATTTTCTGTGATGCTGTTACATGGCTTAATTGAAGTTAAAAGAACCAATAGAAGACATGATCTCTGTTTGGCGGTAGATGCTTGTCGTGCCCTAATATCCACTTATCCCTCTCTTTGATAACAACAGATTTTCCTTGGGTATAACTGCCCAAAACTAAAGTGCATTTACCAGCCTTTCTTGTAGCTGGTGTTAAGATGGAATGAAGTAGAACCAGTAGATAGTGTAATGGTTATGTCGCTAGACTCCCACATAGTCAACTATGGTTTGAGTCCTGGACCTGGTGGCTTACTCATGCTAGACGCATGTGTGTGCGTGCCCAAAATCCTGAGAGGATAATGGAAGAAAGGATTGCGGTGTGGCCATCCCCTGTGGGGTGATTTCTCACTTTCTGTCTCTCTGTCTCTGTCTCTATGGTGAGCACATGCACCCTATACCAAAAACCTCTCTAAAAAAGTGGGATGAATTTATAGCTAATGAAATATGAGAAGTTGGTACCCTGAAATGTAATGAAAATTTCCTTCCTTTGTCTTTTCCTTCTATCTTACCCCAGAAATAGCTTTATTATTGCACATACTATGAGTAGACTGAATCTTATAGGCATTTGATTGGATGAGGGACAGCTTTCTAAATTAATGAAAATGAGAAATGAGGGCACATAGGTGTTTTTCTATTCAACCAGTGTTCATTACAAACTGACAACAAGGGGATTAGCCTTCCGTTTTTGTATATCAAATAAAGATGTATTAATATTAAAGAGTGCAGGTTTACATCAAATATGTTCCAGTAGGAATCCAGATATACATTTACTCCAATATTCTTTATCATTTAAGAGTATATTTTGGTAGAGGATGAGATCTTTTTATAGGCGGCCATGCCTGAGTTAGATCAACAAATAAACTATGCATTTTAAATGTTAAGCAAATAAAAAAAATTGCGTTGTTGAAGTTCAATAAATAATTGTGCTTTGTTTAATGATCACAGCCTCTGTTAAGGTTTGATATAATCCAATAGCCTGGATCACAAAAGAAATCAGTAATTTGCACTATATCAGGAATGAGAATTTATTGATTAAAATGAAATTGATAAATATTATTCCAAACAATCTTTATACTTGAAAAATAGCCAAAGTACAACATTAAAGCAGATGCAACATTCTGCCCCAGGTGCTTCAATGCTCAATAATGATTAGGTATGCTATGTCATGCCTACTGTAGCAACAAATCCATTATTCTTTTTATTATAATTCAGAATAGGTCATTCACAAGCTGTTCTGTAAGAACAACATGCAACTGAAAAAGAAAGATCCTGGAGGCTGACTCAAGAGCAGCCTTTTATTCTATGAATTCTCATATTTATGCTAAGCATGGCCCGTTCAGATATTTTTTTTTAAATGAAAGAAAATCAAAATGGAATGAAAGACCCAGGACTAATCTGCCCATCATTTTTTGAACAAAACTGTATACTGCTAGTTCGAAGGCGGCATCTAATAAAAATAAGTTATTTGGATTGAAATTCTGTCAGTAAAAAAATATGTGCACCTAAGGTAATACAAAAGGGCTTAAAATACATCATGCATTTCCTTAAGAGAGCATACCGAGGACTTGTTTCCATGTTATTTCCCTTTATTACTCATACTCATCACTTATACACAGACAAGCAGATTGTTAAATGACTTTGGTTTTCTGTCAATTAGCTGTGCATTAACATGATGAAGGGTTCCTAAGATACGCGTCTTCACACCAGGCAAATAATCCCTTTTCTTCTTTTTCTAATTTGCCACCTGGCAGGGATTCATTAATTTTCACAATGTCTAAAGATGGGGTGGAGGCAATGATTGTCCGTTGCTGCTCAGTACTTGGTTTGTCCACTTGCAGTCCCTAGGCAGAGTTACACATAAAAGTGGAAAGTCTTTTATATTTGTTTTTTGCTACCTTATTTTTTCATAGTTGACTCTATATTTAGTGTCACTGCTCCACCCTCCAATTCACAGCAGATTTTTAAAAATTACAAACTAATATATGAATACATATTTATTGTAAATCTGCCTACGATGGTAGACTTTACATAGTTTAGCCTTTAGTACATTTAAGTAGAAATGACTTCCATTTTGAAAAAAGCACCATCAGAGATGTGCTGAATCAGCAAGGTGAACACACAGAGATGATCTATTCCCCCCCCCCAATCTCATGCTGATGGGGAGCCAAAACAGCTGGTGTTTCTCAGAATAGCTACGAATATTGTTTAAGAATGTTTAAAAAAGCAAGTAATAAGGTGAAAGTAGCTTTATACTATCCAAGGTACAATATGGAAAAGTGTTCTGACCTTGAATTTGTAGATTAGAACCATTTTACTTAGGCAATCAGAATTACTTACATTTTGCATATTGTCCAAAACAATGAATTCAGTACAAGTTAAACTTACGATTACCTCGGAAGCAGTTTTTTCTTTAGCTATCTTAAAGACTTGTTTCATTCTTTCAAGTTGCATTTGAGTTTCCTTGGATCGTTGACACGGATGTGTAACTTGATTTTGCAGTTGGTACGGCCGGTGTAAAGGTGGGAGAATTATAGGGCGTCTAGAAAATGTTTTTATTACAGACAGAAAAAAAATCACACAAAATGAAATTTAAAATTTAAAGCAAGTCCCAAATTTTATTCCCATATTCTCTATCAAATATATCATAGACCTGAGTGCTTGGAGCAACCCTATATAAGATTTTAGGTTAAAGTTATTGCTGCTTCAGTTTACATAGCATTGTTCTTTTTAAAAAAATAATTTATTTAGTTGTATTTATTATTATTATTTTTAATTTTTGCTATAAGGCATGTGTGCTCTCCAGAGAGAGACAGAGAGACAGAGAGAGAGAGAAAGAGAGAGAGGAAAAGTGAGAAAGCAAGACAGCTGGTCTGGAATTCAAACCATGGTCAGACATGTGGGAGTCCAGTGCCTCAACCACCATGGCACCTGCTGGCCCCTACATACCACTTACCAAGGTGTATAGATGATGATGTCAACAACAATGATGAAGAAAATAATAAAAGCTGGTATCAATTTGAAATGAGCTTTCCTGGGAAATTCAATGTAATATCCATTTCAATTTTTTTTTTACAATAAATACTAACACAAAAAAGTATTACATTTCATATGGTTGAAAAACAAAGTGTGTTTATTAGTGTTGGGATCAGACATAGTTGGTGCTTTCCCTATAACCCCCTTGGTTTTATCATTATAGGGCACAGAGGCCCAACTTCCACCTGCCAGTATCTGCATCACTCAGTCTGAGAGCTTTCTTTGAGAATAAGAGCCCATGTGCACAGAAGGTCAAAAATGTCTGAGAATTAATACCTCTCATCCTAAGCAACCATTAACCAATGACTGATGGGAGTTGGTATATCAATACCCCAACTCCCTTGGCCCTGTGAGATAACTCTGAGTTGCATGTTTTACACAGGCTCTGACATTCCCGAGTAAGCTCGTTACTGACAGCCACAGCTTGTTTGCTAACACACACTGTTTTGGTCCTTTTCTTTCTCTGTTTCACTTCTCTAGCCTCTCTCATCAGCCCTTCCTGAGATCACCTCCCAAATAAACTACTTGCACTCAAATCCTCATCTCAGGGTCTGTTTCTAGGAGATCCCAAACTAAGTCTGCATTTGAAGATGCCTTTTATAAAGGCCTTTATATTTTTATAAAATAGTTTTTTTTCTTTAATTGATTTAGCATCTGACTACTTATTTGGATCTTAAGTGACTCATTCTTGGATAATCAGTAGCAAGAATCCAAACAGCAGGGAGCCTGGGGTTATATATGGTGGCAGAGAAAATTACATCATTTATTTGACCTTGGTGGTAATGGGGTTAAGTTCTATATTCAGTGCTCATATGGATGAGTTAGAGAAAACTCTTTCATGATGACAGACTGTGCCCTCAACCAGGCCATCTGTCTGGCAAATGTATAGCCCTGATCGTAAAATAAATGGGCTAAATTATGTTATTGGGTCAGCACCACTCATCTCTACTCCTGAAAAAAAACAGCGTGTTTGCTTGACAGCGATCAGCAATGTTTTCTTTGTGTTCTAAAGAAGTATTTCTCATTTCAAATATGAGTGTTTGAAAACAGATATCAACAGGTTCTCTTCAGACTGATTATCTCTCTCTCTCTCTTTTTTTTTTTTAAAAAAAAAGTCAGCTTAATTGGTACATAACATGGGCTAGATGAGACTTAGTAATGGAAAGAAAAAAGGAATATAATCAGACCAGTCATATTCTGTCCATATTTCAGAACACAATACCTCTATTTTGCTACAACATGTGTTTTTAAAATGCGAATTGGCTCACATGCTATTGGTAAAGATGGGAATAATGTCACTGTAATTTATATGCAATTTATACCAGGCAAAGGGAGCCAGAATAGCAAGAATAGAATTATAACCTTCAGCAGAAAAGGAAAAAGCCCTCAGCTCTGTGCTGTGTGGGCAATGGGAACCCTTTTGGCTGTCATTATGAAAAGAAATATTTAAACCTGCACTTAGGGCTCTCTCCCAAGAGAGGCATGCCCACCTGCCCCCAAATCATCCTCACTGTCCTCCACCCTACCCCTGCCTTGAATGGCTCCTGTCCACTTATATAAGGGAACCACTTCCATCTTGTCTCTATGCCCACTACTCACTCTAATGAAAGATTTGTCAGTGCTTCCACTCTATTGTCGTACATACTGTATACTTGCTGTGGCAGCCTTCAACCACACCAAGCTGTGTGTCTGGTGGTACAAGCTATATTCCCAGGTACCAATTTGTCCTTTGGTTTCTGTGTATTACACACACACACACACACACACACATAACTTTTTTTTAAAGAATCATTTATTTATTCACTCATTTATTTTTAATTTGGAGAGAGAGAGAGAGAGAGACAGAGCAAGCAAGCCACTAGGTACAGGACTCAAACTATGGTCAGTCATATGGGAGTGCCCAGCACCTTAACCACACCAACACCTGCTGGTCCCCACGCATAATTTTTTTAAGAGAGATTTTTTGCTATGGGGTGCATGTGCTGACCAGAGACAGACAGAGAGAGGTAGAGAGAGAGAGAAAGCGAGAAATCACTCCCAGGGGGGATGGCATGCCACAATCCCTCCTTCATCCTCCTCTTGGGATCTTGGGCATGCATGCAAATGGGCCTGGCTTGAGTTTTAAGACACCAGGTCCAGGACTTGAACCGTGGTTGACTACCTGGGAGTCCAGTGACATAACCATTATGCCATATGCTGGTCCGGGTGTACCATTTATAAAGTGTTATAAGTTTTTAGCAATCTGCCCCAACCCTATTTTTCCTATATGCTCTAATAATATCTTTAGTGAGCTATCTGGCAGAATGTGAACCTTTTCAGAAATGCCCCCAGTGCTGTAACCCTACCGAAGGATCTCTTTTACCTAACTCCAGAAACGATCCGCAGCTGGTGCTGGTGCATTTCTTCTGACTGTGGTTTCCGTAACAAATATTTCATTTCTTTTTGTAGACGGTTTGAAATGACTCCAGACTGTGCATAATCAACGATGTCATACATCATCGTGGCCCTGGGAATGTTTTCAAGGCTTAATCTTCGCCAGTAATTGTTTTTACCACCCGATGATGCAGGAGTCTCGTCTAGAAGGCTAGAATACTATATGGAAACAATGATTAAGAAAAATTGGTTGTGGGCGCTCTAAAATGATTTTGGACACATCTCTCAAAGTTCCATCAAAAGCTACTTCATACAGAAGGCATTCTTTGGGGCGAGATAGTGGCACAGTGGTAACACAACTTGACCCACATGGCCTCTTCCCCAGTAAGCCGGGCATGTGTGTGCTTGCCCATGATCTGGACTGATTCGGACTGGGGGTAGATCATGGTGTGAGAATCCTGTTGGGGGTACCTGTCTCTTTGTCTTTCTTATGGAAGAAAGAAAAACTGACTTAAAAAAAATCATTCCTTTGGGGCCAGCAGGTGGCGTGATGGTGAGAGTGCTGGACTCCGACATGGCTGACCACAGTTTGCCATGGAGGGGTGATTTCTCACTCTGTCTCTCTTCAGTGAGCACATATACCCTCTGAAAAATTAAAAAAAAAAAGTCATTCCTTAATCCTATCTCTGCACTTTATCATCATCTTGTTCCTATGACTCTTTTTTTTTTTCTTTTTTTAAGAGAGATATTTTGGTATAGGGCACATGTGCTCGCCAGAGAGATGAAGATAGAAAGTGAGAAATCACCCTCTGGGGCGATGGCCATGCTGCAATCCCTTCTTATACATTCCTCTCTTGGGATTTTGGGCACATGTGAACATGTGCTCGGTGTGAATTTCAAGCCACTGGGTATGGGACTCTAACCACAGTCGTTCATGTGGGAATCCTGTGACATAACCATTACACCATCTGCTGGTCCCACTCCTATGATTTTTCTTGCCATCTAGCAACATTGTAGTTATCTGTATATGTGTTAGCTTCCTTCCTAGAAGACAAAATACATGTCACCTAGTGTCATGCACATAGTTCCATACTATTTAAAGCACAAGCATTTTTATGGCAAATATAACTCGGATGAATTAAAATAGGGATTGGCCTAAAAATTAGTGATAATAGCTTTGTGTTCTACATACCTCACAATGCTTGTTCATGACATACTTGTTCATGACATGCTTGGGTTGGGGGAAATAAAGAGTTTGTCTCTGGTGCTAAGTGGAGAATTTCACTGTTTTCACTTAGAGTATTTATAAAAATTCTGCTTCTTTTTTAAAATTTAAAGTTACATAGATTTAGAAAGTTAAATAATTTAAATATTGGGACCAGCAGTTAGCATAATGGCTATGTCACTGGACTCCCATGTAGTCAACTATGGTTCGAGTCCCAGACCTGGTGGCTTAAACTCACGCCGGGCATGTGTGCGTGCGTGCCCAAGATCCTGAGAGGAGAATGGAGGAGAAGGGATTGCGGTGTGGCCATCCCCCCTGGGGGGTGATTTCTCTCTTTCTGTCTCTCTCTGTCTTCCTGGTGAACGCACATGTCCTATAGCAAAAACCTCTCCAAAAAAAAAGGGAAAAAAAAGAATTTAAATATTGGGACCAGCAGTTGGTGTAATGGTTATGTCGCTGGACTCCCATGTAGTCAACTGTGGTTCAAGTCCCGGACCCAGTGGCTTAAACTCACACTGGGTATGTGTGTGTGTGCGTGCCCAAGATCCTGAGAGGAGAATGGAGGAAAAGGGATTGCGGTGTGGCCATCCCCCCCAGGGGGGTGATTTCTCTCTTTCTGTCTCTTTGTTTCTCTCTGTCTTTCTGGCAGGTGCCTATAGCCAAAACCTCTCTAAAAAAAAAAAAAAGAATTTAAATATTAATACATAGTGGCCCAGTAGAAGTGGGGCAGCAGTAATATAATGCTCTGTAATACTGGAAGCCAAATGGAAGATCAGGGTTTGGTTCTCTGGTCAACCTGTGCATGCTGATTGTCAGTGTGTTTGTGCTTGTGATCCTGGCTGGCTAGGATAGGCTGTGGGGAGGGTCACATAGTGAGATCCTGTTGAGGGTACCTCTCTCTCTCATATGAAGTAAGTAAATAAATAAACTTAAAAAAATAAATATATAGGGACCAGCAGTTGGCGTAATGGCTATGTCACTGGACTCCCATGTAGTCGACCGTGGTTCGAGTCCCGGACCCGGTGGCTTAAACTCACACAAGGCACATGTGCATGCGTGCCTAAGATCCTGAGAGGAGAATGGAGGAGAAGGGCCACCCTCCCTGGGGGGGTGATTTCTCGCTTTCTGTCTGTCTCTCTTTTTCTGGCAAGCTCACGTGCCCTATAGCAAAAACCTCTCAAAAATATATATAATGAACTTAACATTATAAATGTGGATTTAAGAAACAGGAAGAGGACAGGAGGAACTACAATGTTGTGAAATACAATAACAGTGAGGCCTTTAGGGTATATCACACACACACACAGTCTCTCTCTCTTACATTCACAGTCTAATGTGTACACACACAGAACAGAGGCAGTTTTCCCTGTGCAATATTTGTTATGCACAAATTTCAACCATTTAGTTGAATAATACTAGTCCTTCAACAACACAGTTGCAATTTCAGTTACCATGGTATAACTGTAAACAATTACATAAAACATGACCTCTGCTGCTGGCTCTTTAGTCCATAGAGCACTACATAAATGACTGATCTGCATCATGATTAGTGACTAATCATGTCACTTCTTTCAAAGTCTGTCAGAAATTGGTTGCTATAGATCCATCGTTCAGTTCACAGGCAGATAGCAAAGTATGTAGTTGTGTTGCCTCTTTATCTCCCAGTGGTAAGCCATTTATGAAAATGGAAAATGGAGAGAATTGGTCAGCAGAGAAACAAGAAGTGGTAACATGGAGGTGAAGTTGAAACCAAATGTACATGGAGTTCTAGAAGAAATAGGTGACCATGGGAATGCAGACAGTGACGTCATACAAGAGATTGTAGAGAGACAGCTGGAGAAGCTCAGTGAATTTATTGACGTAAATGAGGAAAGTGGCTATGACGAAAAGGAGAAAGCTGTCCCAGAGGAAGTGACGATGGCCAAAAACATTTCACATTAAAGGAATTCTGAGATATTTTACAACATTTAAACTGCAAAGAATGAAATGTTGGCAGCTGACCCAAACTTAAAAAGGAATATAATTGTCATCTTTTATAATCAAGACATAGAAAGATGCTTGCTCCATATTGTAAGTTACACAAGGAGAACAAGAAGGCAGTTTAAAAGTTCAAACTATTGGGGACCAGCAGATGGTGTAATGGTTACATCGCTGGACTCCCATGTAGTTGACCGCAGTTCGAGTCCTGAACCCGGTGGATTAAACTCATGCCGAGTGCATGTGCATGTGTGCTCAAGATCCTGAGAGGAGAATGGAGGAGAAGGGATTGCAGCATGATCACCACTCCCCCCCGTCCCGGGGTGATTTCTCACTTTCTGTCTCTCTGTCTCTGTCTTTCTGGAGAGTGCATATGCCCTATAGCGAAAATCTCTTTAAAAAAGTTCAAACTACTGTTTAAAATTTTTAGGTTTATTTGTTTCTCTGACTGAGAGAGACAGAGAGAAAGAGAGAATCTCCAATAGTGTCCCAATGCTGTGATCTACCCCTAACCCCAGCCAGTCCTGAACCATGAGCATGTATGTGCTCAGCACACTCACCGAGGCCTCCAGATGCAAACCAGGAACCTTTGCATGTTGGTTAGCCTTCTCGAGTGCTGCAATTTACTGCTGTGCCACTGTCCAGTCCCCTGAAACTACTATTTTTTTTTAAAAAAATTGTATTGCCAGAGAGCATATGCACTTGCTAGAGAGTAAGGAGAGAAAGAGAGGGAGAGAGAGAAAGCAACTCCTAAAGGGGTATGGCCATGCTGCAATTCCTTCTCCTCTATTTCTCCATTGTGTCTGGATTTGGAGCATCAATGCACAAGTAGCCGGTGTGCTTATGAAGCTGCTAGGCCAGGATTTGAAACATAAAGTTGGTAATGTGAGATCTGGCTTCCTTAAATACCAAGCCACAGCGTTAGCCTGACAAATTTTTAAAATTT
>NW_006159659.1:4622078-4623212 GCF_000334495.1 Tupaia belangeri chinensis | reverse complement strand
GACACGAACCGCGTTTGACTACGTGGGAGTCCAGCGACATAGCCATTACACTAACTGCTGGTTCCCTCTTTTTTTTTTTTTTTAAAGTTTGTTATATGGCATATGTGCTCACCAGAGAGAGGGAAATAGGGAGAGAAAGTGAGAAATCACCCCCCTCCCCGGGGACATTTATTTTAATTGGCAGAGGGTGAGTGCATTTGCCAGGAGGAGACAGTGAGAGTAAGAGAGAGGAAGAGGGAGAGAGAGAAAGCATTTTGCCATGGGGTGTGGTCATGCTGCAATCCCTCCCTTCTCCATTGCTCCATCCTGTCAGGACTTTTAGCATGCATGCACACATGCCCAGCATGACTTTCATCAGGGACAGGATTTGAACCATGGTAGGCCATGTGGGATCTGGCTCCTCTAATCACTAGGCTATGGTGCCGGCCTTTACATTATTTTGTAAAGTTCATTTCTTGAAAGAGAGGGACTCCCAAAAGAGTCTTGCCATGCCTCCATTCATGCCCTCCCTGACTAGCCTTCCAGCCAGCTAGGATTACAGGCACATCCAGTGTGTTCAGGGAACCTGGGACCAGAACCCTGGGTCTCTCACATGGCTCCAGCATTGCAATTATTAGTGTAATAATAATTGCATTACTATTAATATTCAGGGATCTATTGGGTCGTTGGGAAAATCATGATGCCTTTTTGCATAGAAAATCAGAAAAATATGTCATGATTTTCCCAACAACCTAACAGTTTAATTTCCCACTTTAGCACTGCTAATCATCCAATTATGCAAACCATAAATCTAGGAGCCAAGCTGAATGCCCTCCTTTGGCTTGCTTGTCTAACTGTCGCCCACTGCTTTCATTCTTATTTCTTGCTTCTCCAGAATCGCGGCCCTAAACAAAGCTATTAATACATTATTTCTCTAGAATACTGCAAGAGCCTCCAAACTATTAGGATGTTGGGAAAGTCATGACATGTTTTTCTGCCCTCTGTGCCCCTATGGTTGGGCCATTTCTATAGATTATTTTTTAAAGAATTATTTTATTTAACTAACTTTCTTTCTTTTCTTTTCTTTCTCTTTCTTTCTTTCTTTCTTTCTTTCTTTCTTTCTTTCTTTCTTTCTTTCTTTCTCTCTCTCTCTCT
>NW_006159659.1:4620715-4622022 GCF_000334495.1 Tupaia belangeri chinensis | reverse complement strand
ACAGAGCAGAGAGAGAGAGAGAGAGAGAGAGAGAGAGAGAATGAGAAAGCAAGCCCCCAGGTCCAGGATTTGAACCATGGTTGGCCGTGTGGGAGTCCAGTACCCTTAACCACCATGCCACCTGCTAGTCCCCATTTCCATTGATTAAGTTTGCACAGTCATTTGTGTGGTCATGCACTCCTGTGCAAAGTGAGATTGCCTATATATTTTATTTCCCTAGAGTGGATTAGTAAAATACGTAAACATCTTAGACCTGACAATGTTCTGCTCCACCACTTATTAACCAGGTGACCTTAGAAAAGTTTTTTTGAACTTTGCTTAACCTCATTTTTCTATGTGTAAAAAAAAGGTCACATAATTTACAGATTTGAAGATTTAAGGAAATAACATGCACATAAAGAGCTAAAAACAGTGACATGGCCATATAAGGACTCTCCCAACATATCTGTCTGGGAACTCCCCTATCTGACACATCACAGTCCACAAATATGTGACCCATGTTACATACTTTCTCCCTGGTTCTGCTTCTTTCCTGGTTCAATTCCCTAATCTCGTAGGTTAAAGGGCTAAAAGAAAACAACTGGGAATCTCTAAGACACTGCATTAACTTCATGTGTCACACTGAAGCAACAGAGTGAAATAAAAAGGCAACATATATTATTATTATGAGTTAGAATTTTGGGATCCTGTGTTTCTTTTCTTTCTTCTTTTCTCTTTTCTTTTCTTTTCGCCAAAAGACATGTGCTTGCCAGAGAGAGACAGAGAGAGGGCAAGAGCCAAAACATCCCCCATTGGGGGATGGTCACGTAGCAATCCCCTCAGGATTTGGGGCATGCACCTGTACCTAGTGTCTCTTTTTTTTTTTTTTTTTTTTTTTTTTTTTTTTTTTTTTTTTTTTTTTTTTTTTTTTTTTGAGGGAGATTTTTGTTATAGGGCTTGTGCACTCACTGGAGAGACAGAAAGTGAGAAATCATCAATCACATCCCCCACCCCCACCCCAGGAGGGATGGTCACAGTGCAATCCCTTCTGTTCCATTCTCCTCTTGGGATTTTGGGCATGCATGTACTCGCACCCAGCATAAACTTTAGGCCACCGGGTCTGGGACTCGAAATGCGGTTGACTACATGGGAGTCCAGTGATGCAAACACTGCACCATCTGCTGGTCCCCCTAGTATGTTCTTCAAGCTGCCAGGCTGGCTGGGATTCAAAACACAGTCAGCCATGTGGGATTCAGCTCCCTTTACCACTAGGCCATAGGGCTAGTCCCCCTTGTTTCTTTAAAACTTGCAAAATGGGGGGGGGGGAG
>NW_006159659.1:4590244-4614428 GCF_000334495.1 Tupaia belangeri chinensis | reverse complement strand
TACCGCGGTTTGAGTACCCTACCCGGTGGCTTAAACTCACGCCAGGTGCGTGTGCGTGCATGCCCAAGATCCCAAGAGAAGAATGGAGAAGGGATTGCAGCCATCCCCCCCCCCTTGGGGGGTGATTTCTCTCTTTCTGTATCTCTATCTCTCTCTGTCTTTCTGGAGAGCGCATGCGCCCTATGGCAAAAACCTCTCAAAAAAATAAAACCTTGCAAAATGGGGGTAATAACAGTACTTGCCTCTTCAGGTTGTTAAGAGAATTAAAGGAGACAGTATACAGAAGCATTTGCTATCATTCTTAATATTCAGGGATCTACTGGGTCTTTGGGAGTCATGATGCATTTTTGCATAGAAAAACATAGAAAAATACATCATAACTTTCCCAATGAACTAATAGTCTAACTTCCCGCTTTAGCACTGCTAATCATGCAATTACGCAGGCCATAAATCTAGGAGCCAAGCTGGACACCTCCTTTAGCTCACCTGTCTATCAGTCACTCACTGCTTTTATTCTTATCTCTTGCTTCTCCACTCACAGCCCTAAACCAAGCTATTTTTTAAGGGAGATTTTTGCTATAGGGCTTGTACGCTCACCAGAGAGAGACAGGGAGACAAAAAGCGAGAAAACACCCCCCAGCAGGGATGGCCACGGCTCAATCCCTTGTCCTCCATTCTCCTCTTGGGATTTTGGGCATGTGCACACACACGTCCGGTGGGAGTTTAAGCTGCCAGGTCCAGGACTTGAACCATGGTCAACTATGTGGGAGTAAAGCAATGTAACCATTATGCCACCTGATGGTCCCAAATTCAAGCCATTAATACCATTATTTCTCCTAGAATACTGCAGGAGCCTCCAAATTATTAGGTTGTCAGGAAAGTCATGATGTGATTTTCTTTTTTTTTTCTTTTAAAGAATTATTTATTTTTTTATTTGTTGTTATTATTATTATTATTTGATTTGATGAGAAAGAGACAGAGAGAGAGAGAAAGGGAAAGTGAGAAAGCAAGCTGCCAGGTCTGAGACTCAAATCAGTTGATCATGTGAGCGTCCAGCACCTTAACCATTGTACAACCTGCCTAGCCCCATGTCATGTTTTTCTATGCAAAAATGTGTCATGACTTTCCTGACAACCCAATGGTAGTGAGCACTTGCTGCCCTCTAATCCATTGCCTATGCTGCAACCAGAGAGGTCTTTTCACTCATTTGATAACTTAATTTCTTAGGGCACGTGCACTTGCCAGGAAGACAGAGAGAGACATAGAGACAGAAAGCGAGAAATCACCCCCCAGGGGGGATGGCCACACTGCAATCCCTTCTCCTCCATTCTCCTCTCAGGATCTTGGGTACACATGCACATGCGCCTGGCGTGAGTTTTTAAGCCACTGAGTCCGGGACTTGAACCGCGTATGGCTACATGGGAGTCCTGGGATATAGCCATTATGTTAACTGCTGGTCCCACTTAATTTCTTTAAAAAAAAAAATTATTTTTGAGAGGTTTTTGCTATAGAGCATGAGCACTCACCAGAAAGACAGAGAGAGAGAGAGAGAGACAGAAAGCGAGAAGTCACCCCCCAAGGGGTTTGCAATGCCACAATCCCTTCTCCTCCATTCTCCTCTTGGGATCTTGGGCACGCAGGCACACGCGCCCAGTGTGAGTTTAAGCCACCATGTCTGGGATTTGAACTGCGGTTGACTACATGGGAGTCCAGCGACATAGCCATTATGCCATCTGTTGGTCCCTTTAAATAATTATTTTATTTAACTTTATTTATTTATTCATTTTATTTTTATTATTTTTAATTTTTAATTTGACCAGAGAAGGACAGAGTGAGAGAGAGAGGGAAAGTGAATAAGCAAGCCGCCAGGTCTGCCTCAAACTGAGGTCAGCCATGTGAGAGTCCAGCGCCCTTAACCACCACAACACCTGCTGGCCCCTAGACTACCTCATTTCTTGACTCACCACAGCAGAGCCAGCCCATGACTTGGTGGTTAAGGCAGATGGATCCTACATGGCTGGCTGTGTGGTTTAAGTCCTAGATTGGCAGCTTGAAAAACATGTCAGGCACATGGGTGTGCATGCCCAAAACCCCAAAGGGAGGGAGAAGTGAAGAAGGGATAGTGGAGTGACCATTCTCCATGGGGGTGATTTCTCATTTTTCTTCTCTGTCTCTCTGGTGGGTATATGTGCCCTTTGGCAAAACTGAAGAAAAAAAAGAAAGAGAACAAAAAGAAACATTACATCAGCTTCTTGTTGGGCACTGAATAAAGGAAAAACAAAACAAAACAAAACAAAACAAAACAAAACACCTCACTATGGTCTAGAGCCCTACATGGTCTCTTATCAGCTCTCCAGCCTGACTGCAGACCACATCCTCCATGCTCTCTCTTCTTCATCTCCACAGACCTTCTTTCAGGCCCTGCAGCTTTTTCCGCCACAGAGCCTTTGCCTGGGTTGTGTCACCTGCTCACCCCCTAGACAGGGGCTCAGTCAGCACTGCCTTCAGGATGCTATGACACACATTGCTGACTGCCTTCCCAGCAACCATTTCCTACCTCTCCCTTGCTCATGGAACCCTAACTTTTTTTTCTAGGTATAGAACAGCAATATGGTCAGGGAATGAGGACCCCAGCACATGAACCGTTATTGTTCTAAGTCAATCATGGGAAACAAGCACATGTCTCTTTATCGGTGATTGGTTTAGGAGGGGCATGTGATCTGGTTCTGATCAGGGGGATCTGAGGGGAAGTCTGTTCAAGGCTTCTTGAAAGATTTTCCTTCTTGAGATAAACAGAGCTAAGAATGGAGCTAAGAATGTGATAATCATCTTTTACCATGTGAAGGAAGCCAAGAGACTTGAAGAGATGCTGACCCAGAACCCTGAAGTTCTTGAGCTGCTGACTTAGGTAGCCCAGGAACCACCAATCTGGGGACTTCTTTCATGGGACAATAAATGGCCTTTATATTCTAAGTCTCCTGTGGTTGGGAATATTCTGTTACTCGTAGCAGAAAGCATCTAAGTAAGAAAACCCTGACTAAGGCAAATCCTCACGGTGCACATTTTAAGCACCATTTGGTTATTTAAAAAAAATAACTTCAGAGGCAAAATTCACCATTTTAATAATTGGAAAGTGTCAAGTCAGTGTTTTTTGTTGTTGTTTGTTTGTTTGTTTTTTAGTTTGCTATAGAGCATGTGTACTCACTAGAGAGAGGCAGAGAGAGATGGAGAGAGACATCTCCCCGTACTTCTAGGGGATGGCTCCACCGCAATTCCTTTTCCATCGTCCTCTCAAGATTTTGGGCATGCATGCACACATGCCCAGTTGTTTTTCAAATTGCTGGGTCTGCGACTTGAACTGCATGCCAGCAGTGGGCCATGTGGGATCTAGGTACCTTAACCTCCACACCATCTGCTCGCCCACAGTGGGTTTTAGCATATTTTAGCATATTCCCAAGGTTATGCAATTACCACCACTATCGAATTCCAGAACATTTCCATCACCTTAAAAAGAAACCTCATTGGGACCAGCAGTTGGCGTAATGGCTATGTCACTGGACTCTCATGTAGTTGACCATAGTTTGAGTCCTGGACCTGGTGGCTTAAATTCATGCTGGGCACATGTGCATGGGTGCCCAAGATCCCGAGAGGAGAATGGAGAAGGGATTGTGGTGTGGCCATCACCCCGGAAGGTGATTTCTTGCTTTCTGTCTGTCTCTCTGTGTCTTTCTGGTGAGCTCATGTGCCCTATAGCAAAAACCTCTCCAAAAAAAAGAAATCTCACATTCTTTGGCTATCACCATTCTCCAGACACAAAAAGTGACATATTACATAATTCTATTTATTGAGTCATCAAAAAAGTCATGATGTATTTTTCTATGCAAAAATGCATTATGAGTTTCCCGATGATGCAATTCATGAAATACTCAGACTAAGGAAATCCATAGAGACAGAAAGCAGACTGATGGTTGCCAGGGGCTACAGTGATGGAGGACTGGGGAGTGACTGCTTACCAGATTTGAGGTTTCCTTTTGGGATAATGGAAAGGTTCTGGAACTAGATGGTGGTGATGGTTGTACAACATTGTGAATGTACTTAATGCACTGAATTGCACACTTTAAAATGATTAAAACAATAATAAATTGTATGTTATATATATTTTACCATAGGTTTAAAAAGTATGATTCTCTCTTCTTGGAAGACAGGGTTAAAAAGACTTTTCGCTTACTTGTTTTCAACATCTAAATGTGAATTCCTTACTTGCATGTAATCTTTCATAGTGACGACATCTACTTCTTCAGTTATTTTGTACTTTTGGTAAAGGCGTTCATCTTCCATAATTTGATTGTAAAATTTCCTTTTTCCCATTAATTTATAAGCATCAACCACTCCCTAAAAAGAATAGGAAACAGACTTTCCACATAGTATAATAGCATTAAATATCAGCACATACTTTATGTATTTTTTTCCTGACAAACACATCAAATATTGTTTCTTTTATTCAGCAGCTTGCTATTCAGCAGAAAGGTAACATTTACAAAGAGAAGATTAAATAGGGATTTTTTAAATAGGTTTCTGCCATAGGACATGTGTGTTCACTGGAGAGAGAGAGAAAAAAGAGACAGTGAGAGGTAAAGTTAGAAATCGCCCTCAGCGGGGATGGCCACACCACTATCCCTTCTCTTCCATTTTCCTACTGGAATCTTGGGTACGCACGCACACGTGCTCAGTGTAAGTTTCAAGGCATTGGGTCTGCAACTCAAACCACAGTTGGACATGCGAGAGTCCAGTGACATAACCACTATGCCATTTGCTGGCCCTAGTTTTTTAGACCCACTTAAAATTTGTTTCTGGGCCAGTCAGTGATGTAGTGGTTAAGGTGGCTGGATGCCACATGGCTGAGTACATGGTTTAGATTTGGTAGCTTGGAAAACACACTAGGCACATGTACGTGTGTGCCCAAGATCCTGAGAGGAGAATGAAGGAGAAAGGACTGTGGAATGACCATTCCCTTGAGGGGTGGTTTCTCACTTTCCCTGTCTCTCTGCACCTCCTCTGTCAGTCTCTCTCTGGCCATCATATGCACCTTGTAGCAAAATTTAAAAAAAATTTTTTTTCTATACTCACATCTATTTAAAATGTAGTTTGAGGAGTAGTTGACTTCACAATCCTCAGAAATCCATAGCATTTTTTTAATCTATTTTTTTCCTTTAAAAACCTTCTTTTACTTTAAAAATAAAACAAAAACCTACAACCTTGTTTGTCCTGTCAATGCAGAGAAAACTTACCTGGTGATTAAACAGCTTGCCCTAGTAACTGCAATGAAAGTTGTTACTCGACCAAGTTGCTCTCTCTCTCTCTCTTTTAAAGAATTACTTCATTAATTTTATTTCTTCTTCTTATTATTATTATTTTAAATCAGACCAGAAAGAGAAAGGAAAAGTGTGAAAGCAAGCCACCAGGTTCAAGACTCAAACCACGGTCAGCCATGTGGGAGTCCAGCAAGCTCCTTAACCACCACGCCAGCTGCCATCCCCACCAACTCTCTTTGATGTGTTTGTTAACACATCACCCCGAAGTGGAAATGCATATATTTCAGATTGCATAGGCCTTGCCCTTCAGACTTCATCTTCAGTAGCCAAAGAGTAGCAATAAAGTTTATTTTTCTCCCAAATGTCAACATTTTGTAATCAAGGAAGGCACCAGTGAGTCAGTGATAGAAGAATCACAGAAAACACCGAGGTTCAAATCCTTTCTGGCCCTGTTTACCTTCCACATATACCTATCCTTGAGCAAAGAGCTATACATAGACCATGAGTAGAGACTTAACTATGCCCCGTTCCCTGTAAGTATGTGCTGACTCTTCTAACATATATTTATATCACAGATATGTGTTTCTGGTCAAAAATGTATGCTGATGTGAAGGGAAGTTGCTGTAGAGGAAAATTCAAATATCTTTTGATTCCGGATTAGTTTTTCTTTTCCTTCATATCTCAGAACATGGCATCTGTGAAAGTATGGGAATTCTGTTATAACAATCATATGAGGTTGTAGAAGGGAGGATGAGATAGGATGGAACTCAGAATATATTTTTTTTAATTTAATGCACAGTACAACAGCAAGTCTAACTGCATTTTCTATTCCGTTTCTCATTTTTGTTATCCAGAATGTTTAAATTCCAAACCTTGAAAGATTACAAACATGGAAAATGAAAAAGGAAGAAAATATTCAAATGATGTAGTTCTATTTCTAAACCACTAAATCGAAGGGACAGAAACAGTTTACTGAAAATGTGATATGAAGCCTTCCTGTAGGTAGATCATTTTTGCTTTCCATTTCATTAATTTCTTTATGCATTATGCATCTAAAGAAAAGAGAGTATTGACAAATCCATTATGCTTTCTTGCTATTCATTTCCTGTAGGTTCTAATTAGTCACCCCCACAGTGACACTCAAGGGAAAAACAAAAAATTATATACTGAATAGGTATGAAAACTCCCTAATTTGTGCTTTAAGAATTTTGTTAGGCATCATTATTTTTCTTTAGGTCAAATTACTTAGAAAAGGCATTGATTGTTTGGTCCCCTTACACTGTCCCACTCAGCCACCACCAGCAGTCTCCTCAAGCCCGTTTCCTTATTTGCACAGGGCCTCAGCCACGTGGTATGGTTCAGCTGTGCCTGGTCCATTCCAGTTCCTTGGCCAAAACAAACAAACAAACAAACAAAAAAACAAAAACAAAAAAATAAAAATACCCAAAGAAACAAAAACACAAAACATGCCCAGCACAGGGCAGACTCTCTGCCCACCTGTGAGAGGGGTTTGAAGAGTTTGCCATCCAGTGGCCAAGATGTTCTTTCTTAGACATTGGCTGTGTGTGGCTGGCCTCAGGAAAGTCCTTCTTGATAGGAAGCAATGGTAAAGAAAGCCCAGCTTCATGAGAAAAGGGCAGGCAAAAACTAGGTGAGGATTCCAAGATAGCAGGATTCAAGAGGCAGGTTCTCTTTTTAGTGGGTGACAAAGGCCAAAGAGGGGCATCACATAGTCTGCCACTTCCTCAGGTAGTCAGCATCACTGTGGCCTGGAAGCCCCCCAACCCTGTGGCTGCTTGCTGGCCTAGATCCACCCTTGGGCTCTAATATCTCAAGTCACTTCCCTGTCCCTGCTGGAAATTCTCACTCATAAAGGTGATAATAACTGGTACCCCTGTACTGGAACAGTTTCTCAGTTTGGAACAGTTCAATTATATACAAGAGTGTGGAGGGATTGGGTCTTCAATGATTTCTCAGTTTGGAAAAATTCAATTATACACAAGGAGGGAAGTCGGGTCTTCAACAAGTTCACAGAAATGTGTACTGTGAAAAAAAAATGCCTGGATTTCAAAAAGATTTTGCACCAAAATAAACTTATGCTTTAATTTCGTTTTCCCACAAACTTTTTGAAGACTCCTCCAACAGGTTCATGAATAAATAAAACCACCAGAACTGCTGGGGTTGTTTCAGTCTCAAAATGTACCCAGTGTAGCGGAGACTGGAGAAGTGTTCAAGTCTCAGTATGCCCTGATCAATCTCTCCAAGTTCCAGTTTCCTCATAGACAAAGGGGAATCACAGGAATGATCCCCCACACAACTAGAGGGCTGTAGAGGAGAATGTGTGCACTGGGGTTTAGCACAGAGCCTAACTCTCCAGAATGGCAAAGAGCATGGGCTTTGGGGTCAGGCCCACTAGGTCTCAGTTCCTTCATTCTCTAGTTTGAGACCTTAGGCAAGTCAACCTTTTAAAAATAAGGATAATAACAGAACATATGCAATAGTGTTTATGAGAATAAGATAAAAAATAATGCACAGGAAATGTTTAGAATCACACTTGATAAACGTGCTTAATAGGAACCAGCAGGTGGTATGGTGGTTAAGGTGCTGGATTCTCAGCAATTTGAATCTCGCACCTCGTGGCTTGCTGTCTCATTTTCTCTTTCTCATCTCTCTTTGGTGAGTGCACGTGCTCTGTAACAAATGATCAATAAAAAAATTGTAATAATGATAAATAAAATTATATACAGAATTCTTTTTTTTTTTGAGAGGTATTTGCTACAGAGCGTGTGCACTTGCCAGAAAGACAGAGAGAGACAGAGAGACAGAAAGCAAGAAATCACCCCCTGGGGGGATGGCCATAGCGCAATCTCTTCTCCTCCTATCTCCTCTTGGGATCTGAGCACACATGCACACGTGCCTGGTGTGAGTTCAAGCCACTGGGTCCGGGACTTGAACCGCAGTCAACTACATGGGAGTCCAGTGACATAGCCATTACACCAACTGCTGGTGCCTTCTTTCTTTTTTCTTCTTCTTCTTCTTTTTTTTTATAAACAACTTTCTTCTTTATTCATGATAGAGTATGTGTTTTGCCCTGGATGTGAGAGAAGAGCACCCCCCATAGGGTTGGTCATGTTCTAATCCCCTTCCTCCAGTCCTTCAGCTCACTGGATCCTGGGCACTCACGTGCTTGCTCAGCATGTTTCAGGTGACCAGGCTGGGTATTCAAACTGTGGTCACTATATGGGATCCAGTCTCTCTCTCTCTCTTTCTCTCTCTCTCTTTTAGTGTAGAGTACTTACACTTGCCAGAGAAAGACAGACAGAGAGAAGAAAGAGAGGGAAAGTGAGAAATTAATCCCCAGTGGGGATGGCCATGTCACAATCCATTCTCCTTTCAGGATTTTGAACATGCACGCACATGTACCTGGCAAGTTTCACAAGCTGCAGGGTTTAAGACTCAAACCACCCAGTCAGCCATGTCAGATCCAGTCACCTTAACCTCTATGCCACCTGCTGGCCTAGGATCCTGCCTCTCTTGAGCAGTCCATTATCACTGCACCAAGGGGCTAGCCCTGCCTTGGCACTTTTGATGAAAATCAATTGATCACTTACCTAAATGTCTGTTTCTGAATTCTCTTATTTTCGCTCATTGATATAAACGTCTACTTTGATGCCTTTGCTACCATGTGGTGATCATTACAGCTTTTTACGTTTGGAAACCAGGTAGTTTAAATCCTCATTGTTCTTCTCCACCAAAGCTGTCCAGACTATTCTATATCCTTTCAGTTGTTTTTGCTTTTTGTTTTGTTTTGTAAATACATGAGAAATACAGTTGGAAAATGTTAAGGAAATGAAAGTAGAAATGGATATAGGGAGGAAAAAGATGAAATAACAATAAAATCTGAAATTCTCTTTTATAACTTAACTAAGACTAAATACCTGAATGGACTAAAATGAACTCATTTCTTTCATATTAACAAATACAGTTTTTTTCTGGGGCCAGCAGGTAGAACAGTGGTGAAAGGTGCTAGACTCCCACATGGTTGATCACGGTTCAAGTTCCATACCTAGTGGCTTGCTTTCTCACTTTCCTTCTCTCTCTCTCTGGTCAAATTTAATAATGATAATAATACATTAAAATAAATAAGGTTTTTTTTCAATTAGCACAGATGATACAGTCTACCTGGTTTCTATTTTCTCCCTCTTTCTGCCTCTCACACACATTTGCTTTAGGGGCCGGGCCATGTGAAAAAAATAACTGTTATGCTGGGGAGGGGTTTGAGTGACACAGGTCTATGCACTTGTCAAACTTAGTAAAATCTGTAGGTTTCATTTGTATGTAAAGTTTACCTCAAAGGAAAAATAAACATTGAACACTGGTTAAAGATACACGCAGAAATAATAGGGAACAGTATACCAATATCTGCAATTTACTTTGAAATATCGGGTTGTTGGAAAAGTCATGACATTTTTGTACAGAAAAAATATGTTGTTACTTTTCCAACAACCCAATATAGCCAAAGATTAGTTAGGCTGATGGATGAATAGGTGTAATAGGTAGATGTGAGACAAAGCAAATACAGTAAAATGTTATTGGTAGGATCTAAGTACTAGATATATGGGGGTCCATTATAATTTTTTCAAATATTTTCTATGTGTTAGAAAATTTTCATAATAAAATAATGGAGAATATAAATTTAAAAAGAAATAAGGGGCCATCTGGAGGCGTGATGGTTAAGGTAATTGGATTCTACATGGCTGACTTCATGGTTCGAGTCCCAGACTTGGTAGCTGAGAAAACATGCCAGGTGCATGTGTGTGCATGCCCAAAATCTCAAGAGGAGAATGGAGGAGAAGGGACTGTAGCATGGCCATCCCTCCTGGAAAGGTGCTTTCTCACTTTTCCTTCTCTCCTCTTTGTGTCTCTCTGGCAAGCACATGTGCCCAGTAGGAAATTAAAAAGAAATAAATAAACACAGAAAAGAGGTATCATTTTGCTAAAGAGACAATACCTATGTTCAAAGAGTAAAGAAATGACTGAGCTCACAGTGAGAAAAATTCCACTTTGGCAAGTTTTCTACAAACCATGAATCCAAGTATAAATCCATGATAACTTTTAGTGAAAAACTCAAGCTAAGTAGTATGATCGTGTCTTTATAAGAAGAACCAATAAAAATTAAAAATGCTTTGTGTGACTGTTTTCATAGTGAAAAATGAAGGATACACAAAGTAGGATAAGCAAAGTATTAACGGTGATGATCCCAGGAGAGTGAAAATTAGGGCACAGAAAATAAATGCTTTATGCATATTGTGTTTTTATGTCTCTGGGTTACTTCTATTTTTCCCAATAGTTATTTTGTAATTTGAACAAAATGTTAAGTTACTATGCAGCCTTCTAATGAGTTTTAACATACACATAGTGATTTCCAGTCACCACCTCTAAGGTTCTCATCTGCTCAACCTGGGCACTACAGGAGACAGCAGGAGCAGACCCAGGAGAATCCCAGTTCCTGGAAAAGTCCCATTACATAACCTCAGAAAAGAAGGAACCTATGCCATTTTAGAGGGACAACTGGAAGCTTATTCAGGAGATCAATGTGGCCTGAATTTCTCTCTCAAATGTAGGATAAATGTACACTTTCACATTTGAAGTCAATCTATATAAATGAACAAACATTAGTGGCTTTGAGACACCATATTCCATAATGAAGGTATGTAGTCCATTTGACACATTTCTGAACTGGAGTTAAGTTTTCTCTGCTACTTCCTGAGAACAGAGAAAAATACCACCTTTCCGAACTTCCTCACACTCTCAGAGAGGCAATGCTGCATGTGCTAGATCTGATCAGAAACTGCCAAGCTGTTTGGTCTCTGCTGAATTCATGCTAGAACTCATGATCTAAGATGGGCCATACTATGTGTAAAATATTTCCAGAAAGGGGATCTTACAATAATGTACATTTTATTTTTATTTTTAAGAATTTTTATTTAATTGAACAGGGAGAGAAAGCGAGAGAAAAGGAAAGTGAGAAAGCAAGCTGCCAGGTCCAGGACTCGAAACATGGTCAACTATGTGGGAGTCCAGCCTCATTAACCCTTATGCCACCTGATGGCCCCATTGATGTACATTTTATAAAAGAGTAATACATATGAGACTGTCCACCTTTTAAACTCAATTATAGTCAAATGTAATGGTCAAAGGAATAAAACCTCTGCCATCAGTTCTTGCTATTAAAAGTGTGGTTTGAAGGGGGTGGAAGAGAGGGAATCAAGGGGAAAAAAAGCATAACATTTAATATACATAAAAATGAAAAATTATCTGTTGGTGATAAGGTCTATAGAAATACCTTTAACTAGAATAATATGCAGTGCATTCATGCTGGGAAAGTTCATTTTGTATGCAGTAAAGATGTACAATGATTAAATATAAAAACATAAGAAAAAGAAAAAAAATTGGTCACAGTTTCAACTTATACAGTTTTGGTTCCTGTCTTCAGTTTGATGAATAGGCAGACTTTAAAGGTTAGTAATGCTATTACTGAACACTTGGAATTCCTTTGTTAATTAAATATGAAGTACTTGCTGTTATGTAAGATGCTGGTCATTTGTTAGTAAAAAAAAAAATTCACAAAAAGTGTGATTTGAGCCAGCTGGTGGCAAGGTGGTTAAAGCAGGTGGATCCCACATGGCTGACTGTGTGGTTCTAGTCCTGGACCCAGCAGCTTGAAAGACAGACCAGGTGGGCATATGTGCAAGCCCAAAATCCTGAAGAGAGAAATGGAGAAGGGATTATAGCATGGCATGGCTATCCCCCATAGGGAGTGCTTTCTCACTTTCCCTCTTCCTTCGTCTTTCTACTGCAATTTGCCACTCGGAAAATTAAAAAAAAAAGAAAAGTGTGGTTCATAGCAGGCCAGCCTGTGACCTGGTAGTTAAGGGAGCTGGAGACTACATGGCCAATCTTGCGATTTGAGTCCTGGACTGGCAACTTGAGAAACATGCCAGCAGGTGCCATGTGCATTTGTACCCCAAATCCCACAGGATGGAGAAGTGCAGAAAAAGGGTTTGCGGTATGACCATGCCCCATGGGGTGTGCTTTCTCCTTCTCCCTCTTTCTCTTTCTCTCTCTCTGGTAAGAGCATGTGCAGTATTTAAAAAAATTTAAAAAGTGTAGTTCATGAATCAGCAGCAGTAACAGCAGTTTACCAAGATGCACAGGTGATTCCTATGCTATAGACATAATAATGGTGAATATTCATGAAACTCCTCAGTATGATAAGACCTCATCTTATAAAAAAGAGATAAACTTAAAAAAAAAACTTTTTTAGAGAGATTTTTGCCATAGGGTGTGTGCACTTGCCAGAGAGACAGAGAGAGACAGAAAGACAGAAAGTGAGATATCACAAACCCCCCTCTCCCTCCCTGAGGGGATGACCACACTGTAATTCCTTCTCCATTTTCCTCTAGAGATTTTGGGCATGCACCTGGTGTAAGTTTTAAGCTGCTGGATCCGAGATTTGAACCACTGTCAACTATTTGGGAGTCCAGTGAGGTAACCATTATGCCACCTACTGGTCCCAAAGATAAACATTTTAAAAGTTTGTTTTCAATAGCATAGTTCAGCTATTGAACTATTCATATTTTTTTCTAAATATGCTACCAGAATAAACTAGCATATTTTGAAATAGATATTTTTTCCTTTTTAAAAAGACATTTATTGGGAACCAGCAGTTAGCGTGATGGCTATGTCGCTGGACTCCCATGTAGTCGACCGTGGTTCACGTCCTGGACCCAGTGGCTTAAAACTCATGCCGGGCACGTGTGCGTGCGTGCCCAAGATCCCGAGAGGAGAACGGAGGAGAAGGGATTGCAGTGTGACCATCCCCCCTGGGGGGTGATTTCTTGCTTTCTGTCTCTATGTCTCTCTCTGTCTGTCTGGCGAGCGCACGCACCCTATAGCGAAAACCTCTCCAAAGAAAAAAAAAGACATTCATTTATTTATTTAATTATATTTGTTATTATCATTTTTAATTTGATCAGGGAGAGAGAGAGAAAAAGAGAGAGAGAGAGAGAGAGAGAGAGAGAGAGAAAGGGAAAGCAAGAAAAAGAAAGCAAGTCACCAGGTCCCGAACTCAAACCGCAGTAGGCCATGTGAGAATCCAGTGCCTCTAATCACCGCATTAACTGCCGGCCCCAAAATAGATAATATTGCATCAAACATTCTGCTTGATTTAAAAGCCCTGACCAATAGGCTGCTGTAGTCCATTAGTAACAAACCAAAATTTCAGTACAGAGAAAATAGATGGTATTTTGTAGAGCTGAATACAAGTAGCTTATTCCAAATGTTTTTAAGCTAATTAATAGAAACATGAAATACAGTGCTTATAAAGAAGGAAAGAAAAAAAGCATACTACTCAGGGTTGGCCCTATATTCTACTAGTTAAGGAAGCCAGATCCCACATGGCTGCAGTTTGAATCCTGGCCCCTATAGCTTAAAAAGCACACTGGGTGTGCATACCCAACATCTCAATAAGATAAAGACACGGAGGAGAAGGGATTGTGGTATGACCATGTTACATTAGAGGGTGCTTTTTCCCTCTCCCTCTCTCTCTGGCAAATACATGCATCCTTTGGCAATTAAAAGAGGGCCAGAAGATTGTGTGGAGGTTAAATTGCTGGATCCCACATGGCTGACTGTGCAGTTGGAGTCCTAGACCCAGTGTCTTGAAAATGACTATGAATGCACATGCACACACATGCACCCAAAATCCTGAGAGGAGAATGGAGGAGAAGGGACTTACAGAGTGGCTATCTCCCCCTGGGCATGGTTTCTCACTTTCCCTCTCTCTATTTCTATCTCTTCTGGCAAGTGTGTGTGCCCTATAGCAAATAGCAAAAATTAAAAAATAAATACATAAATAAGAACTAAAAATAAAAATAATAAAACCTGAACATTACCTGCCTATTGGGCTGCTTAATGGTAAAATAACTCTGTCTGTCTACTTTGAATGCAATTCAGATACTATGTTCAAAAGCTAATTTAACGTAAAATGTACATCATGAAATATTACCTCAGTTGATGGCTTTAATAAGTTTTTTCCACTAAAATACTTGTAACCACGGCCATCATTATGAAGAAAGATTTTGAACACGATGAAAGGTGGAAATGTTTCACCACTAAATCTGAAATAAAGATTAAAATTGAGTCACTGAGCATCAGGTTTTGGGTTTACTCCTCCCCCTCACCCCATGTACTTTAGATAGTTCATATAGTTTCTTGCATACAGGGTAAAGGCTATGCCAAGAGCTTATGAAATGGATTGCAGAGGAGGAAAGACCCCAGACTTCAGTGTGCTCACAACTATTCTCACATCCATGTCTGACTGGACACAGAATGGGAGATGAGAGCTACCCTCATGGCAGCTTTTAGTCAAAGAGTGATGCCTTAGTTTCTTCACAGAACAGATACAAATAAGAACATCACATTTGCTTTGAAATTATATCCTGAGGAGTTATAAGGATTTAAAACAAAGTAAAATTTTAAAGTTTCTTCATATTAACTAAGTATTTCTTGAAATAAAGTAGCATACTGCTTAACCTAGTGGTTAAGGCTACGTAGAGGAGTGGATCCCACGTGGCCAACCAGGGTTTGAGTCCTAGCCCTGTCAGCTTCACAGACGTGCTAGGTGCAAGGACCCAGGATCCTGATGGGATGGAGAATTGGAAGAAAAATGTTAACGGCATGGCCAGGCCCTTGCCAGGCAGTTCTTGGGTACTCATCTCTCTCTTCTCTCACGCTAACATACATGCCTTCCGGCAGAAAGGAAGGGAGGGAGGAAAGAAGGAAGAAAGCAAGGATGAAAGGAAAGAAGGGAATCAGCATAGACATATTACCTGAATCTGACTTTACACTTCATGCTAGGATCTTTAATAAGCTTAGCCTCTATGGGGCTCACTTTCTTCAGTATTTCATGTGTCACGTAGTATTCCTGGAATAGATAATGGTGCTGTAAACAGAAAGTGGTATCCTGCCCAGAAATAAATTACTGACTATAACAGACACAGCATGGTAAAGCAAACAGTACATGCTGGACTTGGAGTTCTGAAGAAGTACATTCTTATCTTGACTCTCCTATTTATCTGTGTAGCCTTGAGTCAGTTACTTAATCTTTCTGGCCTCCAACTTTGGTTATTTGTCTTTTTTTTTTTTTTGAGAGGTTTTTCGCTATAGGGTGCGTGGGTTCGCCAGACAGAGACAGACAGACAGAGAGACGCACGCACACGCGCCCGGCGTGAGTTTTAAGCCACCGGGTCCGGGACGCGAACTGCAGTAGACTACGTGGGAGTCCAGCAACATAGCCATTATGCTAACTGCTGGTCCCTATTTGTCTCTTCTTGAGATCACAAGCACTGTCCTTTCCCTGTGACAACATTTTTCATAATGTACGATATTCACCTATAAACTTATTTGTGTCTCCTACTAGACTATAAGCTTCACAAAGGTATGGGCAGTGTCTTTCTTCTTTATCACTATGAGGGGTCTTCATAGAAAATTAGCATTATGAAAAAACTGGGCCAGTCTGCAGCATGGTGGTTAAGGTGACTGGATCGTACATGGCCAACAGCATGGTTCAAGTCACAGACCTGGCAGCTTGAGAAACACCAGGCAAATGTGTGTACATACCCAAAATCCCAAAGAGAAGGAGAAATGGAGAGGGGCCTACGATATGACCATGCCCCATGGGGGGGGTACTTTCTCACTTTTTCTCTCTGTTTCAGTCTCTCTCGAGTGAACATATGTGAAAATTAAAAAAAAAACTTATGCATAGATTTCAAATAATTTGCAACAAATAAATTTGTATTTTAATTTCATTTTACATAAACTTTTTTTTACAATTTATTTTATTTTATTTATTCATTCATTTATTTTTTTAATTTGACCAGATAGAGACAGAGGGTAAGAGTGAGAGAGAGAAGAAGTGAGAAAGCAAGCCACCAGATTCAGGACTTGAACCCTGGTTGACCCTGTGGGAGTGTCCAGCGCCTTAACCTATTACTAATAACAAACTACTGAGTGTGGAGGTTAAGATGGTTGGATCTCACATGGCCAACCATATGGTTCGAGTCCCAGAACCTGCAGCTTGAAAATCACACTGGGCATGTGTATATGCATGCCCAAGGTCCTGAGAAGAGAATGGAGAAGGGATGATGGTGTGGCTATCCCCTCTGGGAGTGATGTCTCTCTCTCTCTCTCTCTCTCTGGTAAGCACATGTACCCTATAGCAAAAATAAAAAACAAAACAAAGCAAAACAAAAAATATTGGAATTGTGGGTTATTTTATTAGGAGAATAATTGGTACTATACCAAGGAAGGCTTAATACTCTGCTGGGGTTGCCAGAATTGTTTTTGTTTTGTTTTGCTTTTTGTTTCTTGGGCAGGTGTATATCCTTTCTCTTTTTCTTTTTTTTTGAGAAGTTTTTGCTATAGGGCGCGTGTGCTCGCCAGAAAGACAGAAAGCGAGAATTCACCTCCTGGGGGGATGGCCATGCCGCAATCTCTTCTCCTCCATTCTCCTCTCGGAATCTTGACATGCACGTGCCCAGCGTGAGTTTAAGCCACTGGCTCTGGGACTTGAACTGTGGTTAACTACATGGGAGTCCAGCAACATAGCCATTACGTCAACTGCTGGTCCCTGTTTTTTGTTTGTTTGTTTGTTTGTTTTTTACTCAAATAAATTAAATTCCTTTTTTATTAAGAATTATTTTACTTATTATTATTTTTTTTCACATGAGTTTTTCTAGAGAAAGACAGAGAGAGAGAAGAGGAGAGTGAGAAAAGAAGCTACCAGGTCCAGGACTTGACTTGAACTGTGTTGGGCCATGTGAGAAATCCAGTGCCTTAACCACCATGCTACCTGCCAGCCCCTCAAATAATCAATTCTTTATACTGTTCTGCACTTACCGTTTTTACTAATGAGCTATCTTGGTTATCATTCTATTACAGAATCATGTTAAAGCTGCAAGGTTTAACAATATGAAAGCCACAAGGTCTATTAACCAGCACTCTATCAATGAACATTATATGGTTTACTTCATTGTCACAAACAATGCTACGATGAAATTGTGCATATATTACAGAATGGACTTCTGGAAGTGAAACTGCTGGGTGGAAGGTAAGGCTCTTTTAATTCAGAGATTTTTATTGCTAGAAGATCATGATTTCACATCTTCAGATAAGGAATCAGATTAAGAACAAAACAAAAAACAACAATATATTCATTCCAAAAAAAAGAAAGAGCAGTCATCCACATGAAAAATAAATCCAGGGTCAGCCAGGTGGTGTGGTGGTTAAAGCGGCTGGATCCCACATGGCTGGTTGTGTGGTTTAAGTCTGAGACCAGGCAGCTTGAAAATCATGCCAGGTGCATGTGTGTGTGTGTGCTCAAAATCCTGAGAGGAGACTGGAGGAGATGGGATTGCAGCATGGTCGTCCTCCCTCAGGGGTGCTTTCTCACGTTTTCTCCATGTCACTCTGTCTCTCTCCAGTGTGCATATACACCCTATAACAAACTAAATAATTAACAAATAAATAAATCCAGAAATATTTAATTAGGGTTAATGAAAGAAGCAATACTAGAACTTTATACAATATTATTAGCTCCAGATAGAAGAGCTATTTATTCTGTTTTTAATTAACAGATCTTTGATCTTGATAAGTAATTAAATCTGTCAGAGAAAACAAAATACATACCGCTGCACAAATTGTGTGTTTTAGGAGTTGAAATATCGTTCTGTTCATGTATGATAACCAAGCTCTCTGTATTGTGTGAGCTGCAGCTTCTTTACTAATTCTGAGGGAAAAGAAGAGGTTAATATTTATGAAGGTTTCATTTTCCTAGAATCTTGGAGAACTCTCAATTTATACTTCCTCTTCCTGCACCTCCCCATCTCCCGCTCTAAGACTGACCTAATGAGGAACATTTGGATTTGGATGTGGTAATTGGAACTGGTCATTTGCAGAATCTAGTCAGAATGAGGATATGAAATGCTTGAGAATATTTCCCTTGAGATTAAAACAAAACAAAAAAAAAGAAAAAAAGAAAAAAAAAAAGCAAGTCCTGGCTAAAATTTTATCTCAAAAGGCATATATATTATAAATTGATCATTAGGAGGCATATATATTATAAATAAAAAGTGTAAGGAGACAAGCTTGCTCTCTAAAAACATCTATGACCTAAAACGATTCAGCCACAGTTAGTTCTGAAACATGCTGTCCAACTAGTTCAAGTGTTATGAAAATGGAATGTGCAATAGTTGAAGTTACAAGAGGCCCAGTTCTCTTCTGGGGGCAGATGACTATGCAGCAGAAAAAGAAACTTTCTTTTCTGGTATTTGCCTGAACCAGGCTCATCCTGGTCAGGTCAGAGAATTCTGCTTTTGATCATGTCTCAGCAGAGACAGATCGATCGCAATGGATCTCCCTCTCGGACCCATTCTTGCCCCATCATTACCCACACGCAAATAGAGGTATTCCTGCATAATGTCACTGTTGGTTGGCAAAAGGCAGACTATATGAGATGTAGAGAAGAAAAGGCCTAAAGTATAGAAAGAAGCCTTAGACGGCCGGCAGGTGGCATGGTGAAAGGTGCTGGACTCCCACATGGCTGACCGTGGTCCGTGGTTCGAGTCCTGGACCTGGCAGCTTGCTCTCTCTCTCTGTCTCTCTCTGGTCAAAATTGAAAAATCATGAAAATAAATAAATAATTCTTTTTTATTTTTTAAAGAAATCTTTGAATCCTAGCTGGTGCATTTATTAGCTGTTTCACCTTTTGCAAGCCACTTACCTTTTCCCACTTGCTGCTTTCTCATTTATAAAGTGTAATAATAAAACTGTTCCACAAAGTTGTGCTGGTATCAAATGATGTGCATTAACATGGTTTGTAACTTATAAACTATGCCGATTATAATAATTACTCAATTTGAAAGTAATTTTAAAACACAAAAACTTCTAATTTGCAAAACAAAAAGTGCTTTAAGTTATCTGAGTAAAAACCATTTTGAAACTAATTGTGGAAAAAAAACACAAGGCACAAGATGGGTACTTACAGTTGTACTGTCTTCGCCTTCACAATACTTGCAAAACGGACTCTGTGACCTTTTTTTGATCGTCGATGATCTGATTTTGGACCACCAGTTCTAGATGGTCGATGATCTGATTTTAGAATACCAGTGCCAGTATGACTTGAACCACCAGCTCCTGATTGCCGATTACCCAATTTTAGAATACCAGTACCACTTTGATTTGCAACACCATCTCTGGATTGCTGATTATCTGATTTTGGAATATCAGCACCAATCTGAGTTGGAACACCAGTTTCTGGCTGTCGACTACCTAATTTTAGAGTACCAGTACCAGTCTGATTTGGGCCACCAGCTCCCAGTTGTTGATGATCTGATTTTGGACCACCAGCACTTGTCTGACTTAGAGCACCAGCTCCAGGTTGTCGATGATCTGATTTTAGACCACCAGTAACAGTGTGATTTAGCATGCGAATTCTTGATCGTCGATTATCTGATTTTGGAAGGCCAATACCAATCAGTTTTAGAATATCAGTTCCTAAGGGTCGATCCTCTGACTTTGGAACACTAGAATCAATCTGATCTGGAAGTTCGGGTCTGCTTTCAGCAGTTAAGGAAGGTTTTATTTTCTGTACAATGAAGAAATCTGAAAGTACATAAATTAAGCCATTGAGGTCATAATCTATATTATTATTATTTTTTAAATTATTATGTTATGTTATTTATTTATTTGTTTTAATTTGACCAGAGAGGAACAGAGAGAGAAAGTGAGAGAGAGAGAGGGAAAGTGAGAAAGCATACCACATTCCAGAACTTGAACTGTGGTAGGCCATGTGGGAGCCTAGTGCCCTTAACTACCACACCACCTGCCAGCACCGATAATCTATATTATTACACTGCTTGTATTAATGTCATATGACTATTACACTAATTCCAGAGCCCTTTAAAAAGGCAGGCCTCATAGATCTCTTAATGTTGCTTACAATTTACATTCTTCATGTACCAAATATATTTTGTGGTATATGGGAAAGACAAGCAGATCTATTTATAGCCTTCTAACTGGTCTGTCTCCAGGCTCTTCCTCTTCTATTCATCCTCTACACTACAGCTGGAGTTACACGTTTAGAGCAATAATTCAATCTTATCACTCACCAACTCTTTTTTCTTCAGTCTTTATTTTTATTTTTACCCAAATCAACGGTTATCATTTACTTCATCTTTAAAAATGCTACACATGGGTCTTAGAAATAACCTGACACTTTGCTTCTGTAACTGGAAAACTCTTAGATCTTATGTATCAACCTACTATACCATTCCACATTCTTCTAATATCCTTAAACTACGGTGGCTTGCTGAATCAAAGCAGCTGAATTCTTAAAATGTTGTTTCCTTCAGGGATCAACTTATATTTCTGAGTTATGGTTCAAAGATTCACAACACTGTTTATATTACTAAGGATTTTCTCCTATGAACAGTGAGTTCTGAATTCTGGTAGAATTCCTTCATTTTTTGCATTCATAAAATTTCTGTTCTGTAGGTTCTCTGATGCACAGTTAAGCTGTGAATTCTTGCAGAACATTTTACTACATTTCCCACATTTATAGGGTTTCTTTCTTGTGTAGGTTCTCTGATGTAGTCAGGAACTACTACTGAGAGAATGTCTTTCTACATTATTCCCATTCATAGGATTTCTCTCCCATTCACTCACCAACTTTCACCCCAACAAGCTTGTTGATGCAGAGGGCATCTTGCAAACTACGGAATGCCCAGTGCCTACCTAAGTGGAGGGTTTTGATAGGTTTGAAACTTTTTCATCCTGGTTTTATCATCAAATAGCTGTCGGACTTCGGAAAACTCACTCAAGCTCTCAGCCGTTTGGTTCCCCTCTTGGTAAAGTGAGAGGGTATGTACTAAACTATCTGATCCCATCTCTGTTCTCTGCAGTATTACTCCAATTTGAATGCAGCTCCCAATTTTTTAGTCACTAATTAAGTTCTTCAACTAAACCAAGGGCCCCTTATTTTTTATTCTGATGCCATGAACTCCTGTGGACAAATTCCCTCTAAGAATTATGGCTTTTTTTTTTTTTAACCTTTCTAGAGGTTTTTGTCTTAGGGCACACACAGAGGCAGACACAGTGAGAAGGAAAGTGAGAAATCACCCCCCCCCCCAGGGGGGATGGCCACACTGCAATCCCTTAACTTCCATTCTTTTCCCAGGATCTTGGGAACACATGCACACGCCCAGCATGATTTTCAAGCCACTGGATCTGGAACTCAAACTGCATTTAGCCATGTGGGAGTCCAGTGATGTAACTGCTATGCCATCTGCTGGTCCCAAAAATTATGCTTTTAAAATGCATACTATAAGCCAGCTGTGGTGATACAGCTGTAACACAACGCTCAGTGATGCTGAAGCCACCTGGGGAGACACTGGATTTGTATCCTCTAAGGTCTCCCTGTGCAAGCCCATGATGTTGGCTGGCTGAGGATGGGGATGGATAGTGGTGTGAAGAATCTTTTGAGGAGGCCTGTCTCTTTCTCTCAGTCATGGGATAAGTAAATAAATAAGTTTTTTATTTTTGGAGAGGTTTTTGCTATAGGGCAAGTGTGCTCCCCAGAAAGATAGAGAGACAGAAAGTGAGAAATCACCCCCCAACCTCCAGTGGGGGAATGGCCACGCGCCAATCCCTTCTCCTCCATTCTCCTCTTGGGATCTTGGACATTCAGGCACATGCGCCCGGCGTGAGTTTAAGCCACTAGGTCCAGGACTTGAACTGCGGTCGACCACATGGGAGTCCAGCGACATAGCCATTATGTCAATTGCTGGTCCCAGTAAATAAATAAGCTTTAAAAACTGCATAATATAGGGCCACCAGGTGGTGTGGAGGTTAAAGTGCTGGATCCCCTGTGGCTGACCTCATGGCTTGAGTCTCAGACCTGGTTGCGTGAAAATCATTCTGGTTGCATGTGTGTGCATGCCCAAAATCCTGAGAGGAAGCTGGAGAAGAGATTGTGGTTTGGCCACCCTTCAGGGGTGATTTATCACTCTCTCCCCTCTGGTGAGTGCACCCTATGGCAAAGAAAAATACTATAAAATACATATGATCACAGCAAACTTTAACCATATTGAAACTGTCCAAGTATTTTTAAATTATATGCATTAAAATATCCAATAACTACTGTAATTTTAAAGTAATAATGAGCATAAACGATATTTCAAGATATCTGCCATAAATACAGTATCATATGAAAATATCTGCTTTCTTTTTAATTATTTAATTTTATTTATTCATTAATTTACTTTAATTTTACCAGAGAGAGACACACACGGGGAGAGAGAGAGAGAGAGAGACAGAGAGCGAGCAAGTCACTAGGTCTAGGACTCAAACAGTGGTAGGCCATGTGGGAGTGTCCAGCACCTTAACCACCATGCCACCTGCTGGTCCTGATATTTGCTTTCTCTTGATAAAGTCACCAGCAAGGCTAATGCTCCTGTGGTTTGTTACCTACACTATAATCAAATGGGAGGTTTAAGTCTAGTTAGAGGTTAGTGAAAATGAAGTTATTTTTTTCCTTATCCAAGTTCACCTAACCCCTGATTTAAGAACTCTTGCCCTAACTTATCACTATGCCTCACACTTTTATATATGTGTAACATTACATTAGAGTCTTTAGAGCCTATTCAAAATTTCCCCTTAGAGATGGGGACAGGGATGGGGATGGCTGAAATACAGAAATCTCTTATAAAGAAAGCAGCCCTTAACTGGTAGCTGGCCTGGCACTCACAGCTGGGTCTTGGCATTACCACTGCTTGCTAACACCACCCAATCTAGAGCAAAGTTCTATTTCCTGAACGCTCCTCAAATCACCCAACTAAAACTGAAATCTTTAATGAATCTTTTAAATACTCTTACTGAAATGTACCACTGTTTCCCCAGATATGTTTTTTCCTCATTTTCAACAGAATGAAATATGAAATACACCCACATTACTATTAGGCCAGACTATAGGCTTCAAAGTCAGACCATCTGGGTTTGAATCCCCACTTCCCACTTTTTCTGTGAAGCCTTGTACAATTAACTTCTCTGAGCCTCAGTTTCTTCGTCTACAGATTGGGAATAATAATCTTTGGGCTGTTGGCAAGATGAGATGAGTATGTGTACGGAGCTTAGACTGGAGCTGGGCACATAAGTGCTATTTCAGTGCTTCCTATTCTTGCTATGGGACCAGCAGATAGTGTAATGGTTACATTGCTGGATTCTTGTGTAGGACCGCGGTTTGACTCCCGGACCCAGCGTCTTAAAACTCACGCTGCGCATGTGTGCATGTGTGCCCAAAATCTGGAAAGGAGAATGGAGGAGAGACTGAAGTGTGGCCATCCTCCCTGGGGGTGATTTCTCGCTTTCTGTCTCTGTCTCTCTTTGGCGAGCAAATCTCTCTAAAAAAATCAAGAGACATTGGCTTTCCAACAGGAGGTTTTTTACGCTTAAAGAGAAAAAAAAAAGGGCCTTTCCTGACTACAGGACATGGCAAAATAGGTTAAATTTAAAACCTGAGAAACGTCCAGTGCACAGTAAAAATCTAAAAACCTTTTGTGAGGTAAATCCAGGTCCCGATCAGCAGCTTCCGGGTGCGAACCTCTCGAAGCCTCACGAAGCCCGCCGGGCGCCCCCACGCGGCAGCCCCTGCGAACAGGATTCCCAAGCCATGCGGCTGGGCATCCAATCGCCGAGGCAAAGGCAGGTTCCCAGCGCCGCGCGGCGCACAGCTCCCTCCGCCTCGCGGCCCCGCC
>NW_006159659.1:4566010-4590228 GCF_000334495.1 Tupaia belangeri chinensis | reverse complement strand
CGCCCACACCGGGCCGGCGCTTTCTTGCCGCTTAGCAACCCTCGGCGCAAGGGCGGAGTCTCCGGGGGGTGGGGCTTGCGTGCTCCCGCCGCCCGGGGCGCGACGCCCGCAGCTCGGCGTCTCCGCATCCAGCCCTGGGTGGTTGAACCAAGCCTTCGCCGCAGCGAGTCGGCGGTGTGATCGTCTTAACCCAAATGTGGTTTTTGCCTTTATAAGACCCCTTCTCCCTACACTTGGGGCTGTGGGATCTTTGAAAGACAAGAATCCTCCAGCAGCCGCCAGTTTATTAATAAAGAACCCCTATAATTTGACTATGTCTGGATGTCCTCTTTTTTTCTTGCTGATCAGACTATAACATGAGAAAAACGGGGACATATTTTAACTGAGACATACAGGTTTGTAACTCACTTAGGCTGCATTAAATTTAGAATTAAAAGTGTATCAAAAAGTGAGTGTAAGGGGGAGCCGCCGCCGCCACCAGCGACATGTTCAAGGTGAGAGCGTGGAGCCGGGTCACGGCTGTCACTGCCCCCTCCCGGCCGCCTGGAGGTCTCCCCGCGTTCTCGTGGGGCCTCTCCGGAGGCCGGGCCGGGCTTGCCCAGTGGCTTTTCCCGACCTGGCTGCGTCCAGGCCCTGCGGTTCATTCACCGGTCTGCTTGGGGCGAACGCTGCCGGATGATGGAGGCTTGAGACCACACGTGGGAGTGGTCCTTTGGGTCGTGCTCTCGAGAAAAACACTCGGAAAAGTTAGAGTGCCTTCACTGAAAGTACCCACCACCCCGGCTGGTGCCCTCGGGATCGCGGGTAGTGTGAGGCCAGCTCAGAGCACTGTGAGGTTGGCTTTGGTTGCCTGGCAGGGTCAGATTTCAGAACCTGGTGTGTGGGTGGGGGAGGGTCACCTTCGGAGAGACTACTGCAGGGTGTGGGGGAGGCAGGCTTCGGAAGGTGGGGGGGGGTGGAGCTATGCTTCAGTCCCCAGTGAACATTATTTAATATGGACAGGTAGATTGCCTGCCTTAGGTTTTATGTACTCGTGTCTTTTGAAAAAAATCAACTTTTGTGGTTGAGACTTTGAAAATCTGCATTTTGGCTTTATAAAGCCGTTCTACTTTTTAGAAATTAAGTTTTGTTTGGTCATAAATCACAGGCTACTAGAAATTAATCTACAAAATGAAGGCTTCGAGATGTACAGTACCTATGAAATAGTCCTAATGAGGGCCAGCCGGTGGCGTGGTGGTTGAGGCACTGGACTCCCACATGGCTAACCATGGTTCTTGTCCCAGACCTGGGGGCTCTGTTTCTCACTTTTCACCCTTCTCTGTCTCTGGTGAGCACATGTGCCAGAGAGCAAATTTTAAAATAATAATAAATTAAAATTCCTTTAAAAATACTACTAATGAACTCACAGAATTGTACTCATTTAAGAGTTTTGTTGAGCTTCTGAAATGTGCTTTGGGCGAATTAATAAAGGCTATAAAATCAGAATGGGAATTCTGCTTTCCACTCCTGGAATTACCACTTTGTAGCTAACGTGACCTTGGACAAGTCACTTAACCTTCTTGTGCCAGTTTTCGGTGAAATTGGGGTGATAGCATCTACCTCATAGGGTTGTTAAAATAAGTATATTGGTATGTGTAAAACACTTGGAAAAGGTCTTGGCATGTAGAGGGACCATATAAGTATTTGCGTTTATTTTATGTTCAGACAGCTCACAGTGTAGACAGGAAAACACCTAATAGACAGTTTTCACTCATTTGACAAATTTGTTTTAAACACCTGTATGTGCCAGGAACTCAGCCTAGTTTTAGGGTGACAAAAAGGGCATGCATGTTGTGATCAGTTTTAACTATGGATACCAATGATGTAGTGTGATAGTAAAAAGAATAGGATCTACTGATACTTTGTCTAACCATTTGTTTGTTTTAAGAAATATTTAATTTTATTGTTTAATTTTGAGAGACACACAGAGAGAGAGAGAGAGACAGGGAAAGTGAGAAAGCAAGCCATCAGGCTTGGGACTTGAACCACACTCGGCCATGTGGGAGTCCAGCGCCCTTAACCACCATGCCACCTACAGGCTCCTTATTTTATTTATTATTTTTAAATTTGCTATATGGCACATGCCCTCATGAGAGACAAACACAGTATGAGAGAGAGAGAGCACAAAAGCAAAACCCCAGGTCTGGGACTCCAACTGCTGTTGGCCATGTGGGAGTCCAGTGCCTTAACCACTATGCCACCTGTTGGCCCCTAACCATTTGTTTCTTAATTTTGAGGCCTCAGACACTCAAAGAATCTGTAGCTAGTATTCAGGGATTCCTGAAAACAATTCTTTGGGCCACTCTTGTAACAAAGTGATAATGTGCTGCTCAGGAGAAGCCAGGTTCCATATGTCTGCTGTGGTTAAAAATCCTCCACTGGAGACCAGCAGTTAGCGTAATGGCTATGTCGCTGGACTCCCATGTAGTCAACCGTGGTTCGAGTCCCAGACCCGGTGGCTTAAACTCACGCCATGCGTGCCCAAGATCCCGAGAGGAGAATGGAGGAGAAGGGATTGCGGTGTGGCCATCCACCCCTGGGGGGGGTGATTTCTCGCTTTCTGTCTCTCTGTCTTTTCTGGTGAGCGCACGCGCCCTATAGCGCACACACACACACACACACACACACACACACACACACACAAATCCTCCACTGGATCAACCTGAAACACACTGGACATGAACGTGAATGTCCAAGATCCCACAGGTTGGAAGACCAGAGGAAGGGGATGACAGCATGACTAGACCCTGTGGAAGATCTCTGTCTCTCCTTCTCTCATATGCATCACATGTGTTCTATCATGACTAAAGAATAAAAAGTAAGAGATGTTCTCTCTCCCTTAAAAAAGAAACATTTTAAAAATCTTTTCACCCATCTCCAGCTGAAATTGAGCATTCGTTTCAGTTATGAATATGGGTGACTTTCATTTATCTACTGGTGGGTAATGAACCACTGCAAACCAGTGCCTTAAGACAATAACAATTGTTTATTTCTCATAATCTGTGGGTTGGCTGGGTAGTTTTGCTGATGTTCCCCAGTGGTTGAATTTAGCTGGTGGCCTCACTCCCATAGCTGGCAGCTTGGTGCTCTTCTATGTGCCTAACTTGGGCTTTCTCACCTGGTTACTGGGTTCCAAGAGGGCAGGTCCCAATGTACAGATGCTTGTTGGCCTCACATTTGTTGATGTCAAAACGAGTCACGTAGAAAAGCCCAGAGTTTATATAGTGGAAACTACACAAGGGCATGAACGTGAGGTGTGGTTCACGGGGGCCATTAATTTAACAAGCTGCTACAGCAACAAACCACAACAGTATTAGTGTACCTGTCGCCAGTGGCAGTCATAGTACCAGCAGAAGTCACAGACATATTTGTATCACTTTACAGTTGTCGCACATCTCAAGATATCATTTAAGATCATTATTCAAAATTATTATAGTTAAAAGACCATTGCTCTATCTTTTTATTTAATGGACTGGTAAAGAAGCACATATTATATGGGATGGCCCTGTGGTGTAATAGTTAAAAGAACCAGATCCCACAGGGCTGACTGCAGGTTCTAGTGCTGGCCTTGGAGGCCTAGAAAACATGCTGGGTACATGTGCTTGCGTGCCCAGAATCCCGACTGGGTGGAGAGGTGGAGGAGAGGGGACTGTGGTGTGACTACACCCCTTTGGGAGGTGCTTTCCTCTTCCTTCTGTCTGTCTGTCTGTCTCTGGTGAGTGCATGTGTCCTCTGAGAACTGAAAAAAAAGAAGCACATGGGGCCGACAGGTGGCATGGTGGTTAAGGCGCTGGACTCCCACGTGGCTGACTGTGGTTCAAGTCCTGGACCTGGTGGTGACTTACTTTCTCTCTCTCTCTGTGGTCAGATTAAAAATAAGTAAATAAAACAATTCTTTAATTTAAAAAGCACATATTATAGTATCAGAAATTTGAGTTTTAAAATTATTCTCACAATTATTTCAATATAGTTGGCATTTTATGCAATTAGCAAGATGACTTCGTGGAGGGACCCATAGGGCTCACAGCCTGCCAAAGAGGCAGGAAAAAGGCAAGGAACCCTTTGGGACTTCAGGAAGGCTTCACAGAGGGGCATTTAAATTTAATTTTGAAAGACAAGTAGGAGTTCTTCAGGTAGATGAGCTAGGGAACGGCATCATACTCCATTGGGGGCAGTGTAGGTAGCTCAGTTTTGATGTGTCAAGGGAGAAAGTGAACTAAAATTTCATATGACCATATGCTTTTGAATATGAAAAATTCACCACAAACCTTGGGGGACACCAAAGTCAAGGGAGCAGGAAGAGGAATTTGGGAGGCCAGAGATGGAGAAGCAATTTTAGGGAAGGAAGAGTAGGATCAGGAGAGAGTGATGCTTAGAAAATTAAGGAAGGAGTTTTGAGGAAGACAGGCTATGTTAGGGTGCTTTCAGCAGGGAAAATCCAATTGCTTAAAAGGTAAAGGGAATTATCTTACTCGTCCAGAGGGAGGATAGATAGTCTCCCGGCTCATTGATTGAGTGAGCTAACAGTGTCATCAAGGACCAGTCTCTTGGCTTTTCCAGGTAAGGTTGGTTTCCCAAAGAGTTGTAAGAGGGACTCCCAGTAACATACACATTTCCTCATTCGCTAGAGCTTGCGATGGAGAGAGAACAAAGCTCTCATGTTTGGATTGTCCCCTTCAGCCACATTGGACCACTATAGGTCAGGTGTTTGCCCCTGACCTGATAGAAGCTTCCAGGAATACCTTGTTCTAGGATCACTTTACCTTAATCTCATGGGAGAGGAATGAATTCCTAAATAGAACAGGGTTCTTTTAGGAAGGAAGAGGGAGAATGGAGACTGGATGTGCGACCAACTCTGTCCATTACAGAGAGATAAGTTAGATGAGTTTAGAGGAGCATTCATTGCACACTTTGGAAAATGTTCATGAGCCTCGTACATGCAGGGTTGACCACGTGGGATCTAGTTCCTATGCACAGCACTTAACCTGACCTCCTTTCCTTTTAATGAGCCCATGGGTGGTGTAGACACTACTGCAAGAATTGAGACAAATGAGTAGATGAATTATTTCTTTGTTTTTGAGGAGAATGGTTCTATGAGTATGGTGGGATTTAGAGGAGGCACTGACCAAAGACCAATAAAAGGCCAGATGCTTTGAGAGTTTTACTGAGTGCTCCAGTCACCTGGTCTCTGCTGAGAGGGGACAGAGCAAATAGTAGAATTGGTCTGACTTTGGGAGTTAATAGCTTGGGTCTCCTAGTGAGCAAAGGAGTTGGTAGCATAGGTGTTGGTGGAAGCCACTTAATGTGTGTGACTAGTTATATACATATTAAAGTATTTAAACTGTGACCAGTTTTGATGTAGCTATTCACGTTTAGGTCAGTAGGGGGCATTGGTGGATAACGAAATCCAGACAGCCCAGTATTTGCATTCCATTACAGGGAGCTTTGTTTCCTTGTGCAGCTTGTTGGAGGACGTTTGAATACTGACTACATATTCCCTGTCCCCAGATTCATGTCACTAGATTGCATTCATTACACAAATTTTGTCATGGTGCAGCTGTGGTCTAAACACAAAGCTGGACCCTGGTGGGTACAAATAGAAAGACCTGGTTCTTATCTAAGAGGGTATTCCCAAACCCAGCCACACATTCAAAGAGGCAAATCATTTCCAGGGTCCTACCCAGGTTTCTGATTTACTTTTTAGGTGGGGTTGAGGAACCTGCCGTTTTGAATAAGCCCCTCCCCCACAACTGAAACTTTGGTTTTGGAAGCTCACAGTGTAGTTACCAGCTAGGCATAAAAATGCCATCACAAGGCAGTGAATCTTAACATCCATTGCATGTTAGGGTCTCCTGGGTGATTTTAAAAGTGGATGCCCAGTCTGGAATGTAGCCCAATACCATCAGAATTTCCAGGGGGAGGGATCTAGATGTCTAGTGTTTAGAGCATGCAGCCAATTTGAAGAGCTACTGATTTAGAGACCAGATCACCAGCAGGGGGCATTAGAAGACTTCAAGGAGAATGAGCTTGCCTGGCAGGCAAGGTCGAAAGGACTTTCTAAGCAGAGAACAAAAGTGCATGCAAGGACACAGACATGAGAAAGCTCAGCACAATGTTAAGGTCTTGGTCTTCAGCGTGTTTCCTTGGGAGAAATATTCAAGTTCCCTGTAGCTGCATCTTCATCCATAAAATGAAGGTAAGACACCAACTTCAAGTTGTTGTGTAGATTAAATTCATCCATAGTCAACCTTACAACTGTGCTTGGCACAAAGTAAGTGCTCAAGAAATCAGCTGTTAGTAACTTTCAGTTGGCATCTTATACAAGGCTGTTAAGGTAGTGTTACGTTACTACACAGCCTTGGGGCCCTGCAGAAGTATTTTTTACTTCAAAATTTGTTAGTTGATCAGCTGTCTGGCAGAGGAGGGAAGGGAGAATACGAGGATATTACCTGGGCTTTTGACTTGGAAAATTAAATGAGTAATTAGTTATTCATCCAATAACTAATGAATGGTTATTCATTGAAACGAAAAAGTGGAAGGAGATTGAGTTTAGTTTTGAGAGAGTTATATTGGGTCATCAGAAAAGTCATTGACTTTCTGTGTTTTTCTATGCAAAAATGTGTCATGACTTTACTTATATATTTTAATTTGACCAGAGAGGGAGGGAGAACAAGAGAGAGGGAGAAAATGAGAAAGCAAGCCTCCAGGTCCAGGACTTGAACCATAGTCAGCCACGTGAGAATCCAGCGCCCTTAGCTACCATGCCACCTGCCAGCCCCTGTCATGACTTTTCTGACGTCCCAATAGTTTGGTTTTGAACAAGTTGGGCTTGTTGAAGTATCTGTGGACACTGAGAGGTGTTAATCACTTGACAAGGGAATCAAGGGTATGGAGTTTTTCTGAGAGATGTGGGCTGGAGATAGGGGAATCAACTAGCTGTTCCCTGCCAACAGAGGCCTTCAGAGTGAGAAGGTGACCCAGTGAAAGCTGGTCTGAGTCAGTTCCTTCCTGAAGGGCAATGATGTGACCTGTACTCAGAGCTTACCTCACAGAGGAGCCTGAGTAAACGGGTTCTTGGCTTGAAGGCATTATGACTTCACACATTCTTTGTGGCTTGTTGTAATGCATGTTGTTGCCTCTCTTCCTGAAATTAATTTTATCATGTTGCTATATTATGTTCCTAGTACAAACTGAAGGGAAAATTAGAATGTTAAAAGGAAAAGGAAAATCACCTGTAAATTGGAAAAGTATCTAACTTTTGCACTTGGATAATATTATTTTAAAAGCCACATATATATTGGTCCAGCTGCATTGGCACAGGTGGTAGGGTACTGTTGCATGATGCTAGAGTCTTGTGGGAGGCCCTGGTTTTGATCCCAGGTTGATCTGAGCACACCAGGTGTACACATGATCCTGTCTGGAGGACAGTCAAACAGGTTTCCTGAGGGAAGGAATCAGAGACGGGACGAATGACGCAGTGTTACAGCACGGAGACGACGCGGTGTCACAACTCTTCAGGGTTGTCTGGAGACAACACAGTGTTACAACTCTTAAGGGTCTTTAGGGTCGTCTGGCGATTGTGGGCCAGGGATTGTGGTTATATACATGTTGGTGGGCTGTGGTTGGTTGTAAAAGGTGGGTTATGATTGGTTGCTTTGTGGACCAATCATGAGGTGATGGATATGCAAATCTGAGGGATTCTAGTGGCCAATCAGTATGGTTTTGAAGGTGAGGTTTTGAAGGGAAGCCAATCATGGCTTTTGGCATTGTGTAATTGTTTGCTCTCTGAGAAACCGGCGATATTCGCTGGTGGCAGCCTCACACAAAATGGAATTAAATAAGTTTAAAAAAAATTAATCCAGAATTAATTGGTGGTGGTTTTTGTACTGTCACCCTTCAAAGAAGTTGGATGGTAGATCGATCTCTCTCTCTCTCTCTCTCTCTCTCTCTCTCTCACACACACACACACACACCAGAAACAAAACCTGCCCTATAACTCTGGATGTCTCAGTAGTTGAAAAGCACAGGCTCTGGTTCTAGTTGTTGGGTTTCTGGTTTCTGGCTAGGTGACCTTGGTGAGGTTTCTTAATCTCTCAGGTTCCCCCAGTCTTGGTACTGTGGCCATAGTAACTTGCCCCTCCACATCTTATGGAGTTAGTTGCTGGGAGGTTCAAATGCAGTAACATGTGAGTAGAACAGTGACGTACAAAGCACTCTAAGGCTGTAAAGTGTTTTCTGTCTCTCCTGTCCTGCATGACATCTATCACTGAAGTGACCTGTGGTTGCAGGGTAGCACTGTAGGATTAGGACTATAAAAAGTGGATCAAATCTGGATAAAATCACTTCTCACTTGGAAGTGGTTTCTGCTCAGGACATTAGCACTCTGCCATCTCTTTCTCAAATGCATATAGCCTTCCATTTTCAACTAAGACTGGAAAAGGAGAAAGAAGTGGATGCATGATGAAAGAATATGCAGATCAAAAGTAGATAACGTGGGGCCAGCAAGTGGTGTGGCAGTTAAGGCTCTGGATCCCATCTTGCTTACTGTGCAGTTTGAGTTCTGGACTTAGCATCTTGAAAATCATGCTGGATGCATGTGCCTGCATGCCCAGATCCTGAGAGGAGACTGAGGAGACTGGAGGAGAAGAGATTGCTTCATGGCTATCTCACATGGGGGTTTTCTTATTTTCTCTCTTTCTCTCTGTCTGTCTCTCTCTGGCAAGTGCATGTGCCTCATAGCAAAACTAAAAAAAAAAAAATTAGATAATGTACTAGATATATATTTTTAGAATTATTTAATTTTATTTGTTAATTATTAGTATTACTTTAATTTGACCAGAGAAAGACAGAGAGAGGGAAGTGAAAAAGTAAGACGCCAGGTCTGAGACTCAAACTATGGTCGACCATGTGGGGGTCCAGTGCTTTAACCACCACACCACCTGCTGGTCCCTAGATACTTATTTATGGTAAATAGATTTATTATCCCATGAGGCCTATTTATGTTTGCATACTTTTATGAAATAAAGATTTAATTTATAATCTCTACATATATGTGTTCCACACTCAGTGTCTTTTCTAGGTTAGACTGGAACCTCTTAGAAGGTAGAAAATTAATTTTGATGTTTGTTTGTATGGTAAGTACATTTAAAATTACTGGGCCCACCCCATGTCCTACTGGGTAAGGGAGCTGGGTCCCAGGGTGAGATTGCAGTGTGACCATATCCCATTGGAAGATGCTTTCTCCCCACTACTCCTTTTAGCAAATGCAGGCACTGTGTGGTAAAATTTTTTAAAATATATTTTTAAATTAAAAATATGGGGCCAACAGGTGACGTGTTGGTTCAAGGCACTGGTCTCTCACATGGCTGACAGTGGTTCGTGTCCCAGACCTGGTGGCTTGCATTCTCACTTTCCCTCTCTCTTTCACGCTCTCTTTCTGGTGAGCCCTGTAGCAAATTTAAAATAAATAAATAAATCTTTTTTAAAGAACTAAAATTATTGCAAGCAATTAGATGCATATAAAATCTCTATAGCAAAGTTGCCTATCTGTTTCAAAAAGTCTAGAGTTGACTTATTTATAATATATCAGGAAAATACCGAAAAACTTTTTTAAATAAAGGAATCAAAAGGATATATGAGTTGATTTTCCCCAGTGATACTTATGTAGAATTTTGTAGTTCATATCGCATGGAACTTTACATAGATATTTTTAGGAGGAAAAAAACCTCAATTTAAAGAAAGATATATTTTAAAATTTGGAAGTTATTTACACTTCATTTTTGCTGAGATTTTCCTAATTTTTGTGTGGCTTCATGCCAGTTTTATTAGAAAATTTCAACAGTGCCAATTTCTTAATGTAGTGTATTTTTAAACTTGAGTTAATTGTTCACCAAAACTTGGAGAGACAAGAATTTAGAGCAAGGGTCATAGAGTTTTCAATACGCTGAAAGCTTATAACTTGGACTATTAAGATGTATTTTTATGATACGACTCTGTGCATTATGTATAGTATGATTGTATTTTGAGAGAATTTTTTGCTTTTAGTACAGTCACCCTTTGTCTCCTATTTCTTTCTCACCCTTTGAAGCAAAGTAGTTTTATTCAAAGCCCACACTGGCTCCCACTTAAGGACTTCTTTCTTTGGTACCCTGAGTAGGGGAGTCCTCAGTGGGAGCTGGAGATCCATTCCCAAGTGTATGTTCTTTGCCTTAGCAGGGAGGGACGCCCAGTAGTTTCTTCATTCAGATATGTCTATTCATTCTTTTGAAGTCTTTTTAAATAGGATATATGAAAATAATAAAGTTCATTTCCCCCTTTTTCCTCTCATTCCACAAAGTTCAGTTTTTGGAAAACAGCAGCCTGTTTTCTTGAAATGAATATCCTCTCCCTTCAGCGGGTGCTGGCTCACGTGTCGTATTACGACATGGGTTAGACTGGTGAGTAAGTAAGCAAAAAGTGATATGAGGACTCCAACAAGTTTCCTAAATTGTCTGTTCCTGGCTTACCTCACTTGGCAAATATTGACTTTGAGCCTGTTTGTGAAGTCACAGTATTTGGGAGTACTTTTAAAGTTGCTGTGTAGAGTCCAAATATTTACTTTTCTTGTTTTTTGTTCCTTATTTTTGCAGAGATTTTTATTATGAATTCAGATTATCATCAGCCGAATTTAGTCTTGCGCATGGTTTTTCTTTTTTAAAAAGTGTAGTTTTATTTTCCCCAAAGAAGGAGAACACATGAATTACTGAGAAGAGGTTGAAAGCAGTTGTTATCAGAGGCCCAAACTTCTCTGTGTACATTTGGGAAATGAAATGTGGGCATAGACAGATAATACTTTGACAGAATAGCTCTTTCTGTTAAATGCTGTACATTTTTTAGTTGTTTAAAAACTCGGATGTGTTTGAAAAGCAGGCCTTAAAGCAAATGCTGTCCTACATTTTTTTCTACCCAAAGGAATTTGAGAAGCTCTCGAGATGCCATTTCAAGTAAGAGGGGAAAAAATACACACACACACACACACACACACACACACACACACACATATTGGAGTTTTAGGCAAGCAGTGGTAAATTTCTGTCTGGACGAGGAAATACAAAATAAAATTGGAACCAGATAAACTACATATCATCTATGTTCCAAATCTGTGAAACCAGTACAGCCCAACTGGATGACTCAAAACCTGCCTAAAATGAGCAATTATCTCACACCTTGCCTTTGAGGATAAACTTGTTTATCACATAAGTTTATTATTTTTTCTATGTGAGTTCTGCAAAGCCTGATCGCTATTTTTAAAGAGTAGAAAGTGAAACCACCACAGATGGAACATATTTACTTTGCTGACCTAATTTTGTGGTGACTTGTGCTCTCCAAAGATAAAATGGAACTTAGTCAATAGTTTTCTGTGAGAAAAAGATAATGTCAATCTTGAAAACAGCCTCATTGTTTTCCTTTGCTCATTTCTTTAGATTATAGTCTGTTCATAGTGGATGAGAAAGAACTAGGAAATATCAGTTACTCTAGTCCAGAACTACAGAACTGAAAGTTTCTTATAAAATAGTTCTGTGTTTGTCAGTTTTTCTCCTTGTTTAAAGTCTGAAAAATATTGACTTTAGAATCCCTTTTACTATGAGACAGATGGAAATGATTATGGTTTCTATTGTTTTTGCTTAAGTATGTTAACTCCCCAATTTATACATCCAAATGAGTGCTAGTCAAAACAGTCATTTTGAGAGGATAGATATAATTATTCTTTCAATATATTTATGCTAAAAATTCTTATCACTGATCAATATATTTGTTCTAAAAATGTCATCACTGATTAACACATTTTCTTTTCCTTTTTTTTTTTTTGAGAGAGATTTTTGCTATAGGGCATGAGCACTCATCAGGGAGATAGTAAGTGAGAAATCCTCCCCCTCCCCAGCGGGGAGGATGCCCATGCTACAATCCCTTTTCCTTCATTCTCTTCCTGGGATTTTGGGCATGTACGCACATGCACCCTGTTTGAGTTTCAAGCCTCAAGATCTGGGGCTTGAACTGTAGTCGGCCATGTGGGAGTCCAGCAGCTTAACTACTAAGCCACCTGCTGGCCCCATGAACACATTTTTATCCCTCTTTATTTGGAATTATTTTCATATTTTGTGGTAAATTCTTTAGACTTGTCTTAGGAGCCAGCCCTTTTTGTTCTTTGCATATTATAAAACAAATTAATATTTATTATAAAAACTTCAGGAAGTACAGACAGTACTAAAGAATCACCCTGAATATTACCATGTATAGACAACCACTGTTGTTTATTATAAAAAAGGGGGTTTAGAATGATTTAATTTAATGTATTATTAATAGTATAGTAGTAGTAATTTGACCAGAAAGAGACAGATAGAAAGAGAGAGAGGAAAAGCGAGAAAGCAAGCTGCTAGGTCCAGGACTCTTTAACTGCAGTCAGCCATGAGGGAGTCCAGCATCTTAATCACCATACCACCTGCCAGCCTCACCATAGACTATTTTTTTTTTTGGAGAGGTTTTCGCTATAGGGCGTGTGCGCTCGCCAGACAGAGAGAGACATAGAGACAGAAAGCGAGAAATCAACCCCCAGGGGGGATGGTCACGCCGCAATCCCTTCTCCTCCATTCTCCTCTCGGGATCTTGGGCACGTACGCACATGCACCTGGCGTGAGTTCTAAGCCACCGGGTCTGGGACGCAAACCACGGTCGACTACGTGGGAGTCCAGCGACATAGCCATTACGCTAACTGCTGGTTCCCACCATAGTCTATTTTTAAAATAAATTTATCAGTGGAGAGAGGCAGAAAGATAAGGTAGTAATTAAAGAGGGAAATAGGAGGACCAACAGATGACGTAATGGTTACGTTGCTAGACTCCCATGTAGTTGAGCATGGTTCAAGTCTTGGACTCGGCAGCTTAAAAAGTCACTCTGGGCACATGTGCGTGTGTACCCAAGATCCTGAGAGGAGAATGGAGGAGAAGGAATTGCAGTATGGCCATCTTCTGGGGGGTGATTTTTTGCTTTCTATCTCTCTGTCTCTCTGGCGAGTGCACACAAAATCTCTCTTAAGAAAAAGAGAGAAAAAAGAAGGGAAATAGGGGTGGAGATTATTAGTTGTATTCTGTTTAAAATGGGAAAGATGTTCTTGAATGTAAATAAATTCCATAACTTCTTTAGTGGGTGGCCATTCACTGTTGCTTTTTATGTTTAGAACAATTTTCATTTCATTCTTTCAAATGTTCTTTAAAGTAAGTACCTTTGAGTGTTTATACCAACTTAAGCTGAATAACTGTTCCCCTAAGTGTCTGCTTGTAGAATAGTAGTTTTCTAAACTTGGTTTATTGTGAAAATAAATTCTTGGGCCCCTCTTAGATTTACTGAATCAAAATGCTCTAGGGGAATGTGTTGAAATCTATGCTTTAAAAAAGCTCCCCTGGTGATTCTGAAATCTTTTGTGTATACAGGCCTGCAAAGGTCTTTCATTGAAGAGGAAACTGGTATATATTTTAAATGGAAGGTCTAATAAGATAATTGGTCCATAATTGTAGGCGAATAAAGGGTCACCCTTAGAAATGGGAGAGACTGTACACTGGATTCTCAATAGAATTGAAAAAGAAAGCAAGTTGTCAAGGATTTGAGTCCCTCCATTCATGAGAGTTCAAATTATTCTGAGAGTTCATTTGAGTTAGCTTGAGGTTTTTCTTTCACTTTTAAGGGATTTTACTAGGACACAATCAGAATGTGGTCCCACAGCTAGTGAATTCTGGGCAGTGCACTTTTATTTGCAAAGCAAGAACAGTTTAGCTTTCTGGGTACCCATTGTAATCTGAGTGTTTATGACCTCACCAGATTTGTATCTTGATTAACTGTTTCTAAGATCTACCCTTGCTGCTGGAGCTGAAGGATTAACTCAAATCTTATACCTTAGTCTTTTTTAGGATATTAATATATATTTAAATTTGGACCTCAGTCTTTAAAAAAAAATTTTAATTGCCAGAGGTGTGGGCCCTTGCTGGAGAGAAACAGAGAGAGAAGGTAGAGGGAGAAAGTACCCTACAATGGGACATTGTTTTTTGTTTGTTTGTTTGGTTGGTTTTTTTTTTTTTTTTTTTGTTTTCATATATTTTTTTTGTTTGTTTTTTTATAGAGATTTTCACTGTAGGGCGCGTGTGCTCGCCAGACAGACAGAGAGAGACATAGAGACAGAAAGCGAGAAATCACCCCCCTCTTGGGCATGCACGCACATGTGCCCAGCGTGAGTTTTAAGCCACCGGGTCCAGAACTCGAACCGCGGTTGACTACATGGGAGTCCAGCGACATAGCCATTATGCTAACTGCTGGTCCCCAATGGGGCATTGCTATGCTACAATCCTTTCTCCTCTACCTCTCCATCCTGTTTAGATTTGGGGCACACATACATACATGGACCTGGTGTGTGTTTCAAGCTGCCAGGACTGGAATTCAGACTGCAGGCAGCCATGTGGAATACAGCTTCCTTAACCACTGGGTCATGGGTCATGGGGTTTGCCCTAAAGGTTGTTTTTTTTTTTTTTTTAAAGTTTACTTATTTCTTCTGAGAGAGAAAGAGGGCAAGAGGTGGAAGGGAGGGAGACAGGAGGATGGAGGGTAGGCACCCCTAATAGCCCCCTCACACTAGGATCCACTTCCAGCCATAGCCAGCCTGGATCAGGGCACGTGCATATGCCGCGTGTGTTCAGGGAAGTCTTGGGGCACAAACCTAGGACCTTCCCATGTGGTTTCAGAATTTCTGGGCTTTGTGTTACTGCTGTGCCTGTGACCTGATTCTTTTTGAGCAAACTCATAAACTTCCTGGAAGCTCTTTGAGGGCAGGGACCATGTATGCTTAAGTGTTATATCCTGTTTAACAGTGTGCCTGATGTGGAGTAGGTGTGTAATGAGTATTTGATTTTGAAATAAAATTCTAATTGATATCTTCTAATTGTTCTGTCACATATAACCCTACTTACCTAGACAAATTAAGTTTTGCCATCATCAGTCCTTGGCATGCTTCAGCAGAGAAGGTAATAAGTGAGTAAATGCCTTTAAAATAATGGCAACCTCTTTACAACACTTCTTGTTAGGGCTCCATCCACCCAAACACCAATCCTGGCTGCTCAGTTTCCATCAGCAGTTATGCCTCTTGTGGACTGTAAAAGGAAAGTTAAAAGAGAGTCCAAGGTCCAAGATGGAGAATGACAGTGTACCTTTATAGGATAAGAGTAAGATATCTTGCTGGGGAGGAGAATCAGATCAGAAAGAAAGGTGAAGTCACATGAGCCAGGGAACTTAGTAGGACTACCCCCGAGGTTTACCAATCTAAGAATCAGCAATGCACCTTTGTCTGAGCCAAGTTTTAGTTTTCCCTGTGACTATGGGTCTCAGAGCTATATTCAAAACCTCAGGGAACCAGCACTTAGCGTAATGGCTATGTCGCTGGACTCCCACGTAGTCGACCGTAGTTTGCGTCCCGGACCCGGTGGCTTAAAACTCACGCCGGGCGCGTGTGCATGCGTTCCCAAGATCCCAAGAGGAAAATGGAGGAGAAGGGATTGCGGCGTGACCATCCCCCGGGGGGTGATTTCTCACTTTCTGTCTCTATGTCTCTCTGTCTGTCTGGCGAGCACACACACCCTATAGCGAAAACCTCTCCAAAACAAACAAACAAAAAAACCTCAGACAAACCCACACATTTGGGTCTTTTGAATTCCAGGAGAAGCATCTAGTAATTAAAGGATACACTGGATCTAATGAAATGCAGACTTTGGATATAGTCTATAGTTTAAGCATTCATTGAAGATGTAGCTATTAACATAGCAGGCTTGACTTTGCTCTAGCAAGCTATACTCATCTAATCTGAAGTATAACATATCTAATCAGTTCTTGGAAGGTTCATATGTACCCACTTTCTGAACACAGTCATCTGCTCTGGGTGGGGAGTGAGCCTGGCAAACAAACATTCTCAAGGACTGTGATTGGGGACAGGAGTGCTCAGGCCATGAATATAGTTGTTTAGAAGTTCTAGCTCCCTATGAGTAAAGGTCCAGGGAAAATCTGATTTCTCAGGAGGAATATGCAGTCTGGTTGTACCATAATGGGTCAGGACCTTGCTGCAGTTTGGATAATGGTTTTTTCCCCAAAGGTTTATGTTTTCTCCAGTGTAATGGCATTTGGAGGTGTTGAGTTTTTTGTTGTTTTGTCTTTTTTTTTTTTTGCTAGAGAGTGTATGTACTCACTGGAGAGACAGAAAATGAGAAATCACCCAGGGGGATGGCCGCACTGCAATCTCTTTATTTCCATTCTCCTTTCAGGATTTTGGGTATGCACACACATGCCTGGTGTGTTTCAAGCTGCTGGGTTTGGGCGGGACTTGAACCATGGTTGACCACATGGGAGTCCAGCACCTTAACCATTGCACCACCTTTAAAGGGTGAAGCCTAGTGTGTGGAGATTATGGAGATGTCATTCTCATGAATGGACTAATGCTGTCTGAGGACACTGAGTGAGTTCTAACTCTCCTAAGGAGTTAATTCCTGCAAGAGTGGGTTGTTAGAAAAGGATGTCTTCTCTCCATGTGTCTACCATCATCTGCTTCTGTTGCTTGTGTTGTAATGTAGGCCCACCTAATGGACTTTTCAGCTACTACAATCATTGAGTCAAATAAACCTCTATTTTTTATACATCACACCCAGTCTCAGGTATTTGTTAGCAACACAATCGTGAACAAAGACAACTCCTCATGAAGAGAGAATACATTTTTGTTTGTGACATAACCCTACCTATCAGAAGTTCCAGTGGAAGAAAAGTGATAAAGCCAAAGCCTTTTGTGTTTATGATCCCAGACCCCAGAAGTTAAGTCTTTCTTCAAGACACCAGACTTCCAGTTTAGTGTTTTTCTTTGAAAGCCAAAAAATCAAAGAAGGTTCTTTGCCTATTCTTTGGACCCTCACACTTTTTGGGGGCAATCTCTGACCATTTTAATAGCATTCCCCTTCTTAAATTCTGATACTGAACAGGATGGTCTGAATACTCAGTATGACTTCTAGCAAGTTTTGACAGAATATGGCAGGTACACAGCATCTAGGACTGCCATTGGTGACATCTAGTCTGGCTAGCTGCTGCTTCACCATTATAAGGGAAGGTAGTGAATGTGCTGAGGCAGGGTGGGGTGGTCTCACACTAAGAGCCTCATACTTTGATGCCAAGAGGGAGGATGAATTTCCGAGGTGTCCAGGGTATCAGCATCAACCTTGCCTGCCTCTAGACCATTCACTAAGGGTCCTCCTGTGTGTTTCCATTGCACAGGTCAAGACCACCTAGTTCCTTACCATGGTTGGTACTGTGACTGGCTCCTTCCTAGGAATGACCCTTGGCCTAAATTTCCCACCTTTATTTTGGAATTTTTAAAAACAAGAACGTGTGCATGAGAGAAAGAGAGACCGACCTTCTGCAGAGCTCAGTCATGTAATGATCCCCTTCCTCCAGCCTTCCAGCCCACCAGGATCTGGCGTATACATGCACATGCCTGGTGTGCTTTTAGCATGACCAGGCTGGGGACTCAAGCTGAGGTCGGCATGTGGCCTTCAGCTCTGTAGTCCAGAACACTACTGATTATACCACAGAGGCTGGGCCCCCATCTCATTATACTTTGGCATGAACTTGGCATGGATTAGATATGCTGGAGGCCTAGATATAGGTTTTTTAAAAGTGTAGTTTACGTTCAGTGAAATGCACAGATTTTAATTTATGCAATTTTAGATGTACAATTTGAATTTTAACAAATGTATACTTGTGTAGCATATAGCACAAATCCAGATATAGATCATTCCTGTGTCCCCCAGAAAGTTCCCCTGTGCCCTTAATCAGTAAGACTACTCTCCTCTACCCCCACCCTGCTTCATTCCCAGGCAATGGCTGTTCTGGTTTCTCTGGCTATGAGCAGTTTGAGGCCATGTTTCTTTTTTAAATTAATTAGTTAATTATTATTATTAGTAGTAGTAGTATTCAATTTGAGCAGAGAGAGACAAAGACAGAGAAGGGAGAGTGAGAAAGCAAGTCGCCAGGTCCAGAACTTGAACCGTGGTCGGCCATGTGGGAGTCCAGCAGCTTTACCACCACACCATCTGCCAGCCCCCAGGCCATGGGTTTTAAAACATACAGATGTCCTTAAAGTCTGGATGGTGAGCAATGTCAGAAACGAATATTTATTTATGTAAATCAGTAGTTCTCAATGGGAGGGTTGCTGCCCAGGAGACATTTGGCAGTGTCTGGAGACATTTTTGACCGTCATGGGGTTGGGGGGGGTGCTAGTGGCATCTGGTGGGAGGCCAGAGCTGCTGCCAGGCCTTCTGAGATGCACAGAATAGCCCCACCACAAAGGATAACCCAGCCCAAATGTCACCAGCGTCAAGGCTGAGAAGCCCTGATGTAACATGTGTTCTCTGCAGAGAGAAAACTGTGGCCCTAGGGAGTATTCATTTGTGGGTCTCCTGAGTCTCCTGGGAGGAGGTTTGTTTTATCTTGTTTTGCCTGTTGGGAGCCTGTCTGAAGCTGAAAAGGCCACACTGCAGGAGCTGCTGCCTTTGGTGCTACCACCGAGTGGCTGAGCTTTCACTGTGAAGTGGGAGTCAGGGTGTGCTCTGGAGAAGAAAACCAGTAGGAGAAGAAGGAACAGAAAATTAAGGGATCAGGCCTAAGATAACATTAAAACTAGAAAATGCATAAGGTAAGGGAAAAATAAAATAGAAATTAATCATTAAGAATCCAGTAAAATCATGATAATGTGCATGGTAATGTCTTTGACTGGACTGATACACAGTGCATTTCTTCTGGGAAGATTCATTTTGTATGCTGTGGAGATGTACAGTGATTAAATGTAAGAAAATTAAATTTGAAAAATTTAAAAATTCAATAAAATGTTAAATTTAAAAAGTAAACAGGTTGAATCTTAAAATCAAAGATGAAAGTGAGAATAATCATTAAGAACATAAAAGAGGAAGTAGGAATAAAAAGATAGAAGGCCATGGAATGAAAAATGAAGTGTGTAAAATGTAGATTGGATTAAATATTGAAAATGAGAATTGGGAATTAAAAAGATCAACTGTAGGTAATACATAAAACCAGGATGAAGATGGGGACATCCTGAACCCAAGCTAGAGTGTAGAATGCTAGATGGGGGCGGAGTGAGTGCCAGCTGGAACATTCAGGAGGGGGTGTCAGAAACAAAGTCCTAGGGTAGGGCCAGCTTGCCTCTGTGAAAAGTCCTCAGTTCAAGCATTATCGCTGTAGTTAGTTGTGGGCAGACCCAGAGGGCAGTGAGCAATGAGTTCTCCCTTCCAGACACCAGCAACCTGGTGGCCATCAGCTGGGGCCTGGAGAGGGGACTCTCATGGATGCTGCAGAGAACTCTTGCGTGACTCAAGCCTCAGACAGCCTGGCCTCTTTCAAAAATTCGTGGGGTGAAGGGGACTGAGTGTTGGTACAGCAGTAAAACAGAGTGCTCTGACAGGCTGATCTACATGGGAAGGTTTCTGGTTCTCATTCAGAGACCTACCTAAATGTGCTGAGCATGCATGTGCCCATAACTGAGGGCTGGCTCAGGCTGGGGATGGATCGTGACATGAAGACTCTGTTGGGGAATATTTTCTCTCTAACGTGTGTATGCATGCAGTTTCTTGAATTTAAAAAAAATGAATACTTAATACCTCAGGATGTGTGTATGTGTGTTTATTTTTATTATTTTATTTTCTTATTTTTTTAACATTTGATCACTGTACATCATTTGGCTTGTAAAGAGAATGTACCCAACATGAAATACTTCTTAGACCAGTCCAGTTGAGACTACTATACATTTTATCATTAACAGGTAGTAAACCATTTCTTTGTTTCTATTTTTTCTTCCTGATTTCCTTCCCTATACCCTTCCCTTATCCCCTTCCCTCCATTCCATACTGTCTTTAGCGTCCATAATTATTTTCACTGCTTTTATGTCTTCCAGTATTTCAATCTCTACCACAGAGTACAGATAGCTGGTATATATTAAGTGGAGACATACAATATCTTTCTTTCATAGCCTGAGTTGCTTTACGCAGCAGTAAATCTTCCATATTCGACCACTTTCTATCAAATGCCACAGTCTGGTTTTTTTTTTTTATGGCTGGATAGTTTTTTTTTTAAACCGTTTAAGAAAAAAACTTTTTTTACTTCTGCTTTTTATTGGCTTCTGAAATACGGGAATTTCCTTTTGTGTGTGTGATTTCAGGCATATATTTGAACAGATTTCTTAAGCTTTATGATAGAGCATATGCATGTGAAAGAGAGAGAGGGAGGCACCTTCCAGAGGGCTTGGTCTTGCCATGATCCCCTTCTGCCAGTCCTCCAACCTTCTAGGATCCTGGGCATGTGTGCATACACCCAGTGTGTTTTCAGGCTGCCCAGGCTGGGGACTTGAACTGCAGTCAGCATGTGGCTCCAGCTCCGTAGTCCAGTACACTATTGACTGTGCCACAGAGACTGGGCCTCCACAGATGTTTTTGTTACAGTTTATCTAACGTTATATGTTTTGGGAGTTTCAGAGAATAATTTAGTCTTTCAAATTATAGGCATGCAGATCTCAGTAGTGTGATTTCCATGATGCTAAATTGTGTCTAAATGGAACAAGGTTAACCACTCTCCATTTTTCACTTCTCTTCTCATTCATTCCTTTTTGTCTCATTGGAGCAGGCAGTAAACAGTTATTGAGCATGTCTTATGTTCTAGGCACAGCCATAGCAATAGGAATGTGGAGCAAGCTAGCTTGAAAGGGATTCCAGTCTGATAGGGAGAAATTGATAGACAAAAATAGGGGGACAGGGGCCAGCAGGTGGCGTGGTGGTTGAGGTGTTGGACTCCCACATGGCCAACTATGATTAGAGTCCCTGACCTGGTAGCTTGCTTTCTCACTTTCCCTCTCTCTGTCTCTCTCTGGTCAAATTAAAGGAGAATAATAGAAAATTAAATTAAATGATTCTATAACAAATAAATAAATGGACAAGTTTTTTAAAAAAGGAAAACATAAACTCTGCCTGCTCATAGTCAGCTCTACAGAAAGACAAAAGAAATGAAGGACATTTTGGAGGACTCTGCATGGGCAAACCCATGAAGCTGAGAAATAACAGGAGAAATGTGGGAGAGGGCAGAGTGACTGAGAGATGAGGTTGGAGGAGGTAGATGTGTCCACATCATTTACGTGTTTGTCACTCATATGAGTCCCAGATAAAACAACATACCGAAAGATCTCAAATAAGGATAGACAGTAATCAGCTTTGCAGTTTGGAAAGGTCTTTCTTTTTTATAGTGATGGTTTGAGTTATCTGAGGGCCATCAGTAAGTTAGGATGCTGCTGAATCCATTCAGGAAAGAACTAAGATATCTAGGAAAAGTACAGAAGGTAAAGGAGAGAAAATAGCATCCAGATCATTTCATAGCCAGAATTGGCAGGACTTAGTTGGATGAGAGTAATGATAAGGATGATCTCAGAGTTTGTTTTGTTTCGTTTTTTAGTATTTACTTGCCAGAGGGAGTGTGTGCTCACTAGAGAGAGGAAGAGGGAGAAAGCATCTCCCAATGGGGTATGTTCATACCACAGTCCCTTCTCCACCTCTCCAACCTGTTTGGTGAACACATGCACGGTGCCTGGCATGTTTTACAAGCTGCCAGGGCTGGTGTTTGAACTGGGCAGATGGCCATGTAGGTTCCAGCTCCCCTGACCATTAGGCCACAAGGCTGACCCTAAAAATTTCTTTTAATTTTCAAATAAAAATGGTGTCTATTGGACCAGCCCTGTAGCATAGTAGTCAGTGCTATGCATAGGAAGCCAGATCCTACATGACCGAGTGTAGTTTGAATCTATCCCAGACAGCTTGATAAACATGCTAGGTACATGTGCATGCATGTCCAAAATCCTGATGAGATGGAGAAGTGGAGGAAAAAGGATTGTGGTGTGACTACACCCCATTAAGGGGTGCTTTCTCTCTCTCTCTCTCTCTCTCTCTCTCAAGTGCATGTGCCCTCTGGCAATAAAAAAATTGCATATATTGGGACCAGGAGATGGTGGAATGGTTGCGTTGCTGGACTTCCATGTGGCCGACTGTGATTCGAGACCTGGACATGGTGGCTTCAAACTCAGGCCAGGCAGGTGTGCATGCATGCCCAGTACCCCAGGAGGGGAACAGAGGAGAAGGAATTGCAGTGTGGCCATCCCCCCTGGAGGGTGATTTCTCACTTTCTGTCTCTGTCTCTCCAGTGACCGCATGTACCCTATAGCAAAAATCTCTCCCCCCCTAAAATTGCATATATTTATTGTTTACAGCACAGTGTTTTGAAATATGTATATATTGTGGAATGGCTAAATTGAGCAAATTAACATATAATGTATATGCTTATTTTCCATGGAATCTAAAAACATTGAACTCAAACAGGAGTAGAATGCTGGTTACCAGGAGCCTGGAGTGGAAGTTTGGGAAGATGCTGGTCAAAGGATAAAAAATTTCAGTTAAGCAGGAAGAGTAAATTCAAGAGATTTAGTGTAAAATGCGATGACTACACTTATTATAACAATGTATGGTATTCTTTTTCTTTTTTTTCGGAGAGGTTTTCGCTATAGGGCACGTGCGCTCGCCAGACAGAGAGAGACATAGAGACAGAAAGCTAGAAATCACCCCCCAGAGGGGATGGTCACGCTGCAATCCCTTCTCCTCCATTCTCCTCTCGGGATCTTGGGCACGCACACACATGCGCCCGGTGTGAGTTTTAAGCCACCCGGTCTGGGACATGAACCGCGGTCGACTACGTGGGAGTCCAGCGACATAGCCATTACGCTAACTGCTGGTTCCTGACAATGTATGGTATTCTTGAAAAGTGCTGAGTAGATTTCAGGTGACCTCAGAGTTTCCTTGTGGAATTGTCTAGTTGAATGGTGATGTTCTGAGAGAAGTAGAGAAAGTAGAGAAAGGTTTGAAGAAAAGCTGAGTTGGTTTTAGTTGCATTCCAAACATACAGATAAGGGATGGACTATTTAATCTCTGTCTTTTATAAAAGTTTATTTCTCCCAGATTTTCAGGGTAGAAGAGAAATGAAGGGTTCCTACTGATATTTCAGCCTCCAGCAAACAAGCTAGCATGGCAGGAGAGGCCAGGCCTTGAGCAGAAGATTATGTATATATCAGCTGTGCTTGCTATGAAAATATTTAGATTAATTAAGATCTTTAATGACTCAATATGGGGGGGGAGTATAGAAAGCAAACATAGATACCAGAGACTGTGTAGGAGGAGAGTGGGAGATGGCAGAGGGTAAGAGATAGGGAATCAAGGGTGGGAAAAAAAGCAAAACATACAGGAAACAAGAAATGGAAAATGATTTGTTGACGATAACATGTATGTTGATGTACTTGATTGAGACAATATACAGTGTACTCTGGATGGAAAATCTTACTTTGTATACTGTAATGATGTACAGTGAATGAATGTAAATAAATAAATTCAATTAAACAAAGAAAAAAAAGTTTATTTCTTCTCTGAGTGAGAAACACAGAAAAAGAGACACACACACAGTATGCCAACATAGTCTTTGCACAGCAATCCACCCCCAGCTTCAGTCAGCTCCTGATCATGAGAACATGCATAATCAGTGTACTTGGGTCTCTGGATGTGAACCCAGAACCTTCCCATGTGAGTCAACCTCACAGAGCCTCATAGAATGTTGAAGGTTTTGTTTTGTTTTAGTTTTGCTGTAGGGGATGTGCCCTCACCAGAGAGATACAGAAAGGGTAGAGGGGTTAGAAATCACCCCCTAGTGGGGATGGCCATACTGCAGTCCCTTCTCCATTCTCCTCTCAGTATTTCGGGCATGCACGCACATGTTGCTGGCATATTTTCCGAGCCACCAGGTCCAAGACTTGAACTGCACAGTTGGCCCATGGGATCCAGTGCCTTAACCACCGGCTGGCCTGGTGCTGAATTTTACTGGTGTGACAATGTCTAGGTCTCTCTCTTTTACTTGAGAGGCTAAGTAGAAAAACTTAGAAACTATTTTCTTTTGGAAATTAAGATAAAATTGACCAGAAATTTTTAGTCCATGAGAACACGTTCTTTAGGTTCTAACTTCCACAGAACTTCAGGAAT
>NW_006159659.1:4560683-4565999 GCF_000334495.1 Tupaia belangeri chinensis | reverse complement strand
CTTTATTTCTCACAGAGCATAGTAAGCCTTTCAGAGCAGGGGCAGTTGAGGTTACAGATATGCTCATGTTCTACACCTTTGGTTTGTAGCATGGGAAAGAGGCTTAAAGTTGCTTCTGCCTTCTAGGTAATCCAGAGGTCCGTGGGGCCAGCCAGCCTGAGCCTGCTCACCTTCAAAGTCTACGCAGCTCCAAAAAAGGACTCGCCCAACAAAAATGCCATGAAGGTTGATGAGGTAACATGCTTTTGTGTTGTCACACATTGTGAACGTCTGATTTAGTTATTGTAGGAGAATTTTCACAAATTGTATTTCAGAAGATATGACCACTTAGAAGATATATAAAATGAATGTATTTCTTTATAGTGCAGGTTTGTGTGTGTGTGTGTGCGTGCGTGTGTGTGTGAGGTTACCAAACTGTGGTTTTTTAAAAATAAACTTTAATGATAATTAGCTAAGGGCATAATTAAGGAATATTTTATAGATTTCTCGTGGGGAAATAAACTATCTCTCAGTAGATTATAAACACAACTCATTTTTCTAAGTGGCTGCCTGATTCTAGATTGCTTATTAAGCCAAGAAAGTATTTGTCCCCTCTCTAAGAAATTCAGAATTTGGGTTCTCCTTGCTTCTTAGCCAGATTAGCAGCTCCTAAGTAGATACTTAAGAAATACTAAATAAAACAAGAAATTTTCTCTCTATTGTTTACATTTTTAAGAGATTTTTGCTATAGAGCATGCATGCTCACTGGAGAGACAAAGACAGAGAGACAGAAAGCAAGAAATCATTCTTCAAGGGGGATGACCATGCTGCAATCCCTTCTCCATTCTCCTCTTGGGATTTTGGACATGTATACACATGTACCAATGTGCGCGTTAAAGCCACTGGGTCCAGGACTTGAACTGCAGTCAACCACACGAGAGTCCAGTGCCTTAACCACCATGCCACCTGCTGGCTCCTACATTCTTTCTTTTTAAAGAATTACTTAATTTTATTCATCATTACTATTATTATTTTTAATTTGTCCAGAGAGAGACCGAAAGAGAAAGAGGGAAAGTAAGAAAGCAAGCCACCTAGTCTGGGACTCGAACCCCCATCAACCATGTGGGAGTCCAGCACCTTAACCATCATACCACCTGTCAGCCCTTGTTTTTATTCTTTTTGTCTGTAACTTCTATGATTATTTTGGATTTTGGGCTCTTGCCTTTGAATAAAGTGAAGATCTACCTTCATTTCTGGGCAGGGATACTTGAACAGTATTTGCTTATAGCTAATTAGCTTATCTTTTGCCCTTTACTCTCTTCTCAGGGCTTGGGACAGTGGCTTTTTTTATCTTTTTGCCAGAGGGCTTGTGCACTCACTAGAGGGGAGCAGGCAGGAGAGAGTCTCCTCACTCCTCCACTGTGGGGTATGGTCATGCTGCATTCTCTTCTCCATTTTTCCATCCTGTCAGGATTTGGGGCATGCACACACATACACCCAACTGGTTTTTCAAGGTTCCAGGTCAAGGGCCTGAACCATGCTAAAAGCTCTGTGGGATCTGGCTTCCCCAACTACCTCGTCATGGGGCTGGGCTAGGCCAGGCTGGTGGCATTTTTGAGAGACAAGAGGGCAGCCAGTTAGTAGTAGCTGTGAAAAGTGTCTTCTCTGGCTAGGGAACAAACCTGCTATCCTGCTGTGCTTAGTACCAAAGTGATCATTTGAACTTAGTCATGTGCTCTTCAGGTACTCCCAAGCATTTTTTTTAAACACCACTCTTCCTATCCTTTAGGATTTTTTTCCAAATTAAATCTGAGGTGGAATACCAAGTACAGTGGATAAAACAAATAAAGGGGAGCTGCTTTTTGTTGTTGTCGGTGACCTTGGCCCTGTTGATGAAGGAAATAAGGTGCAAAGATTGTCTTAAGCAAAGTTCAGGTTGCACGTAACCCTTAGGGTGAATATAATTCACAAATCTTTAGAAATATTATACCTCTAAATTTAATAATTTGTTCTGTGATCTTATGACTATATATACTTTTTATACTTTTGTTTTGTTTAAATATGCGCAGCTTTCACTCTACTCAATTCCTGAGGGGCAATCCAAATATGTGGAGGAGCCAAGGACCCAACTTGAAGAAAGCATCTCACGGCTTCGACATCACTGCGAGCCATATACAAGTTGGTGTCAGGTACAGCTCTGCTGACTGTGGAGTGATTGTGTTTCTGCTTAGAGGCCATTGTGAAAAGTCTATATATTGGCTACATGTTTCTGGAAAGACACATTTAGTAAAGGGTCCCAAGTTAATAGTTTCCACCTTACCAATGTTCATCACTTTCCTGGTGGAAGCTTTGCCATAGCAGAAGAGAATTCCTCTTGTTGGGTGGCATGTGGCACCTTGACTAAAGAATGAAGGCCTGGCAATTACCTTGTTGGTTACAGTTAGGAAAACCTAATTGTTGACCAGGAGAGAATATAGTGCTGGAACTCTAATGGGAGGAAAAGGATACAGTGTAAATATTTTATTGATCTATCAAAATCGAGAAGTTTTTATTCTTCCAGAGATGCTATAGATCAGTACCATATTTAACAGGAATCGTTGCCCAGCCATGGTAGCATGTGCTGCTTGGTGCTAATACTTGCCAGGCCGAAGTCTCAAGGGAAGCCTGAGTTTGATTACTGACCCACCCTGAAAAGCTGGGTGTGGTGGCATATGCCTGTAGTCCCAACCACGTGAGAGGCTGAGGCAGGAGGATTGCAGCACAATGAGACCCTGTCTAAAGATACATAGATGGCAGGTAGGTAGATAGGTAGGTAGGTAGAAACATGAATGCTGATAGAGCATTTCAAATGCTGTAATGGAAGGGTAGATACCGAAATAAAGTAAAATTAACATATTTGAGCACTGAATTAACTTTTTCCCAGTGACCAAAGAACTACACATACAAGTTGGCTCATGTTTTAGATCAGGCATTTGTTATTATGTGAATGAATGTATTTCTGTGGTTTTTAATGTCTGAAACCAAAATTTACAATCTACACAATGTTTTTATTGGCTCTGATGCATATGTTCGCTGTACTTAACTGATTTTGAAAATTGAGTACAAATTAGGAAAAACTAATATGTAGATTATGTGCAAAGTGATCCAAGATTTACCTTGCTTGATATTTCGAGTTCAGTTTTCATCCGAACTTTTTTTTTTTTGAGAGATTTTTGTTGTAGGACATGTGCGTTCACCAAAGAGACAGAGACAGAAATCCCCCCCGGAGGGGGATGGCCACGCTGTAATCCCTTCTCCTCCATTCTCCTCTTGGGATTTTGGAAACACACACACACGTGCCCAGTGTGAGTTTCAAGCTACAGGTCCAGGATTCAAACCATGCTCGACTATGTGGGAGTCCAGTGACATAATTACACCATCCATTCGTCCCTCAAACTTTCTTTTTTTTTTTAAGAGAGACTTTTGCTATAGGAGTGTACACTTGTCAGAGAGACAGAGAGACAGAAAGCGAGAATCACCCCCCAGGGGGGATGGCCACGCCGCAATCCTTTCTCCTCCATTCTCCCCTCGGGATCTTGGGCATGCACGCACATGCACCCGGCGTGAGTTTAAGCCACCGGGTCCGGGACTAGAACCATGGTCGACTACGTGGGAGTCTAGCGACATAGCCATTACACTAACTGCTGGTCCTCAAACTTGTTTTTAAAACTTGAAACTCTTTGTGCCATTACTGAACAAAAATATTCACCAATTTATAAAGAAAATAGTAACCATGGACTCTAACAACATTATGGATTAGGCCATTATATTTAAGTTTATCATAACCATATTATTGAGTTGTGAACTACCTAACGACTTGAAATACAGGTTGTAAAAATGTAAAATGCTTAGACTTTTTTCTTTTATTCTTGAAGACTATTTTCTGTCTCTTGGTAAAGATAAGGTCTGCAAAGATTTTTGTATCATGTAGGCATGACTACTATTATTTTTAGTCTGCTTTTTTTTTTTTCGGAGAGGTTTTTGCTATAGGACGCATGCGCTTGCCAGACAGACAGAGAGAAACATAGAGACAGAAAGCGAGAAATCACCCCCCAGGGGGGATGGTCACGCCACAATCTCCTCCATTCTCCTCTCGGAATCTTGGGTATACGTACACACGCGCCCGGTGTGAGTTTAAGCCACCGGGTCCGGGATGCGAACTGCGGTCGACTACATGGGAGTCCAGAGACATAGCCATTACTCTAACTGCTGGTTCCCATGTCTCTCTACTTTTTAACCCAAGGTTGCTTTTTGTTTTTGTTTTTGTTTTTTTTTAATTTTTCCTGGGCACAATACTCAGTGAAGCAAAATACCTCTCTGGATGAGAGCTATTTTATCAACATGTTTATTTGTACTATTTCTAACTAAAAAAGGTTTCTTGTAATTATGCCCATTTTATTTTCTTGGGTAGAACAAAGTCTTCATGAATAGAAATGTTTCTAATTCCTGGCTCATTTTTCAGGCCAGCAATTTATTTTTTATGAGAGAGATTTTTACAACAGGACATATGTGCTCACCAAACAGACAGAGAGACAGAAAGCAAGAAACACCCCCTAGGGGGGATGGCCACACCGCAATCCCTTCTCCTTCCTTTTCCTCTCAGGATTTTGAACGCACACACACACACACACACAGACATACATGTGTGCACGTGTTTTATGTGAGTTTTATGCCGCTGGTTCCAGGACTCTAACCACAGTCGACTATGTGGGAGTCCAGTGATGTAACCATTATGCCTTCTGCTGATCCCCAGGCCAGCAATTTCTAACCGCTTTCTTGGAGAGCTAAGTTAATTTTTCTCATAGTGAGAATATGAAGCTAGCAAAAGAAGTGGGCAGTCACTCTAAACAGTGATCTGTAGATTTTCTTTCTTTTTTTTCTTATGGGCAAAATAAAACCAATGATAGATTGTAATGAAGTAATATTCAGTCCTTTGTGTGCTCCCTCAAGTTTAGCATTTATTATTTAATACCATTTAAAAGAGTGAGGATAACTTTTTCTGACTTGAACTGAAATACGTAAAATAAATCCTTTTCCCAGTGTTAACTAGATCTGATATCTGTGCATTGCTTTTACCATCTTCATTACTGACTTCCTGAAGGTAGTTATTTTTTTAGGCTCATCTGATGTTCACATACAAAGCCTTTCATTGTTGTTACGAGGATGTAGACACTCTTATTTGCTTCCGGATTGGATGTCTCTCCAACCTGAGACAGTCTCCTGTGCCTCATTAAAGCTGGTCAGAACATACTGTGTGCTATAGAGATGTACAGTGATTGAACGTAAATGACACATTAT
>NW_006159659.1:4556420-4560652 GCF_000334495.1 Tupaia belangeri chinensis | reverse complement strand
AAGGAGCAATTTCCAGATGTAGGCTCTGAAATGATGGCACAATGGGAGATAGACTTATTATGAAGATTTAATCTCACAGGGAAAAGATTGCCACTATAATTATCAAGAGGTTTAATTTTTAGTCTGTTTAGTCTGTTTTCTTAAATTGTACTAAAAGGCTGGGTTGTTAAGACCATTCTACTTGGAATCTGCTTCCTATGGCAATAGTAAGTCATTCAGCTGAGCAGTTTACAGTGAATGAAACTTAGAAAAGAAAAAGACAAGAACAGAAAGCTCCAGGTAGACATTATATCCCTATGTTCAAAAAGCATTAATAGCATGATAATTTATTTAGTAAAAATAAGTATGTTTATTCTATTACTCAGCAAATCCTACTCATTCCATTTCTTTTGACCTTTTTAGGAAATGTACTCCCAAGCTAAGCCCAAGATGCAGAATTTGGTTCAATGGGGGTTAGGTAAGTTGGTTTTTAATTAGGCATAGTCAGTTATTTTATTAACATTGGACTTCATGGACAGACTCCAGGAAATCTGTGGATTCCTTGAAACTGTATATATAATTTTAGAGCTGTGTAGATTTTTCTGGAAAGAAGATCTATTGTTTTCATGAGATTTCAGGACAAATATTCAAAACAGGTAAGTTTCTTGAAAATCATTAGGATTATTGGGCTAACAGGTGCAAGTATACTGGATTTTTAAAAAAAGAATCATTGATTTAATTTTATTAATCATTATCATTATTCTTCAATTTGCTATAGAGCACACACGCTCTCAAGAGCGCAAGAGATAAAAAGAGAGAAAGCGGGAAACCAAACCACTAGGTCTGGGACTCAAACCATGGTCGGGCCTGTGGGAGTCCAGCGCCTCAACCATCATGCCACCTTTTGGTCCCAATATACTGGATTTTTAAAGAATTGATTTCCAGGGGCTGGCTGGTGGTGTGATGGTTAGGGGCATTGGACTCCTACATGGCTGACTGCGGTTTGAGTCCTAGACCTGGCAGCTTGCTTTTTCACTTTCCATCTTTCACTCTATCCCTTGCTGGTCAAATTAAAATGAATGAATTAATGAATGAAAAAAGTTAAGTAAAATAATTCTTTAAAAAAATTGATTCCAGGTGTAATGTACTATACCATAGCATACAACAAACCAAACAAACAAAAAAACTACTATATATTTTTTTATTTTTATTTTTTAAAGAATTTTTTATTTGGGACCAGCAGATGGTGTAGCAACTATGTTGCTGGACTCCCACATGGCTGACCACAGTTCGAGTCCCAGACCTGGAGGCTTGAAACTCATACTGGGTGTGTACCCAAAGTCTCAAGAGGAGAATGAAGGAGAAGAAATTGCTGTGTGACCTTCCCCTCTGGGGAATGATTTGTAACTTTCTGTCTGTGTCTCTCTGGTGAGCGCACAAGCCCTATAGTAAAAAACCTCTTAAACAATTTATTTATTTAATTTTATTTATTATCATTATTTTTTAATTTGACCAGAGAGAGATAGAGAAGGAGAGGGACTATGAGAAAGCAAGCCGCCAGGTCTGGGACTCGAACAGTGGTTGGCCATGTGGGAGTCCAGCACCTTAAGCACCACGCTGGCCCACATCAGTAGGTTTTTAGAATCAGAATATCTCATCCACACTGCTGCTAATGCATTGTATAGCAATTTAGAGGCAGGAGGGAGCTGGCTGGTATGCCCGGGAAAGGTCTTAACTACATGATTGGTAGTGTTCTTACTTTTTTTCATTCATTCATTCATTTATTTATTTACTTTTGAGTTGAGAAAAAAAGTGACTTTTAACAAATTTATTGAAATAGTACTGAATCACTTGGATTTACCTTTAAAGTTGCATGAAATTGTTTTGTGATGTATTCTTTTTAAACTTATTTCTCTTAAGTAATGTTTTAAGATTTAAACGTTGCGTGGTTTCTGTCCCCTTGAAATACATCCCTCATACTCTGCCCTTCAAGACCCCACCTCTAGGTCAGGGCCTCTTTCTAGCCTCCTCAGCATTTGTAGGCACCTCTTACCAATTGTCCAGTAGCTTTTTGCTCAAACTGCTATTGTAGTACTTAGCAAAGAACACATCTCCGACTGTTTACTACTTCAGGAAGGAGGCCTTCTTTGAAGTTAATGGCCTCTTGGCTTGTCTTATTTCTTTGTACTTACCCCTTTCACAGTGCTTTCCCTTCCTTCATGAAATTGTCCATCAACAACTCCCTTCTGAATGAACTGGAAGCTCCCGGAGGGCTAATGCTCTTATTCATCCTTTATTTCCTTTTCTTTTCTTTTTGTTTTGTTATATTTATTTTATAAACACTATTACTACCCTATTTTGTGTAAGCTGTTATCTAGCCATGTTCATTCTTTTTTTTTCTCCTGAAACTTTTTTTTAATTAATTAATTTACATTCATCCCCTAATCATCGTCACAACATACAAAATGTGATTTCCCATCCAGAATATACTGCATAGTGGCTTAATCATGTATGTTATCATCAATAATTTTTCATTTCTAGTTTCATTGTGGGACACTTCTCAAATACATTCATAACCTAGGTTCACAGTCTGTTTTCTGACTAATCTGGGTGAGGAACTGGTAAATTGAGAGAGACACTGATTATATGTCATTCCCCTTACTGGGAATGTTGACAGATCAAAATATTATTTTTACAAGAAGTTGTTTCTATGAAGGAACAAAAATAAACATGACTAGTTTATTTCTTTGTTAAGATCATTATGATGTGCTGATACCTCAGAGACTATTAGATGAATAATTTTTCATCTGGAGACAGACATTAATAGCTGCCTACTGTTTCTTCTTTTAAGCATTATTTTATTCAACTTTATTTATTTTAATTTGACTAGAGAGGGATAGAGTGAGCAAGAGAGAGAGAGAGAGGGAAAGTAAGAAACCAAGCTGCCAGGTCTGGGACTCAAACCACTGTTGGCCCTGTGGGAGTCCAGTGCCCTCAACCACCAATCCACCTGCTGGCCCCAACCTACTGGTTCTTTAAATTATGAAGGCATGCTAATAAATGATACCATATTTTTATTAATTTCATAAACAGTTTTTGTTATGTGTCAGATACTATTCTAAATGCTTTAAAAATATTTATTTATTTGATTCTTATAATGTTGACAGGTACTTTATTTTCTCCTTCTTTTTAAAATTTGTTGTTGTGTGCACATGCTCACCAAAGAGAGTAAGAGAGGAGGAGTGAGGGGTGAGAAATCATTCTCTGGGGAATGGCCACACTGCAATCCCTTCTCTATTTTCCTCTCGAGATTTTGGGCATGCACACACATACATACACCTGGCATGATTTTCTAAGCTGCTGAGTTGGAGATTTGAGCCACATATTCGACCACGTGGAATCCATATGTCTTAATCACCATGCCACTTGACTGGCCCTCTTTTCTTACCTGAAGAAACTAAAGAATTCTTGATATAGTCTTTTATCTGTACATGTGTGATTTTTTTTAAAGAATTATTTTTATCCAACTTTATTTATTATTGTTATTTTCCAGTTTGATCAGAGAGAGACAGAAAGAGAGGGAAAGTGAGAACGTGGGCTACCAGGTCCAGGACTTGTGGGAGCCCAGTGCCTTTACCACCACGCCACCTGCCGACTCCTACATGTGTTATTTTTTTTCTCTCTTTTTTTGGAGAGATTTTTGCTATAGGGCGCGTGCGCTTGCCAGACAGACAGAGAGAGACAGAAAGCGAGAAATCACCCCCCAGGGGGGATGGCCACACCGCAATCCCTTCTCCTCCATTCTCCTCTAGGGATCTTGGGCACGCACGCACACGTGCCCGGTGTGAGTTTAAGCCACTGGGTCCGGGACGCGAACCGCGGTCGACTACGTGGGAGTCTAGCGACATAGCCATTACGCTAACTACTGGTCCCTACATGTGTGATTTTTAAAACCGTCTGCTCGTAGTTAAGGTCAGCAAACTTGTGCAGACATTTTTGTATCATGTGGAGCATGACTACTGTTTTTTCCTGTTCATCTGTTTTTTTTTTTTTTTTTGGTAATAAAAGTGCTATATCTCTTTACTGTTCAACTTAAGGTTACTTTTTCCTTTAAAAAAATTTATTTAATGGGACCGGTAGTTAGCGTAATGGCTTGGTCGCTGGAGCTGGTGGCTTGAACTCACGCCGGGTGCGTGTGCGCGCGTGCCCAAGATCCCGAGAGGAGAACGGAGGAGAAGGGATTGGGGCATGGG
>NW_006159659.1:4545018-4556304 GCF_000334495.1 Tupaia belangeri chinensis | reverse complement strand
AAAATTTATTTAGTTTTGGTTTTTACTTTTGTCTTAAAGTTGATTTTGATTTTAAAAGTCTTCATTGGCTGGCCAGTTGGTATGGTGGTTAGGTGGCAGGATCCCACATGATTAGCTGTGCAGTTTGAGTCTGGACCTAGCGGCTTGAAAAACATGTGCGGCATGCGTGCATACTTGCCCAAAATCCCAAAAGGAAGGAGAAATGAAGTAGAAGGGAATGTGGCATGACCATTCGCTATGAGGGGGCTGACACCCCCATCTCTCTCCAGCAAGTGCATGTGTTCTCTGGCAGATTTAAAATACTGTTTTTCATTGTCACCAGTCATTCCCTATTGATGCATACCAATGGTCATTATTTGTGTTTTAGTCTTTTTATCTTCTCTTGGGCTCCCAGTTACTGTAAAGGCTCTTTTTTATTATTTTATTTGTAGTTATTATTTTTTACTTTGCTATAGGGCACATGGCCTCACGAGGAAGAGAGCGAGCGAGCGAGCCAGCTACCAGGTCCGGGACTTGAACCATGGTCAGCCATGTGGGAGTCTAGCACCTTAACCACCACACCACCTGATGGCCCCTGTAAAAGCTCTTAAGAAGAACCTTTTTGGGACCAGCAGTTAGTGTAATGGCTATGTCACTGGACTCCCACATAGTTGACCGCGGTTCGGGTCCCGGACCTGGTGGCTTACCTCACACCGGGTGCGTGTGCGTGCGTGCCCAGGATCCCAAGAGGAGAATGGAGGATTGTGCGTGGCCAACCCCCCCCCCCAGGGGGTGATTTCTCGCTTTCTGTCTCTCTGTCTGTCTCTGTCTCTCTGGCGAGCGCATGTGCCCTATAGCAAAAACCTCTCCAAAAAAAGAAAAAAAAAAGAGAAGAACCGTTTTCTTAGGAGTTATATTGTCTGCCAAGACAATCAGTCTACCTTCCAGCGGCCACAGCCAAGGCATGGCCTACTATCTGTGTGGTGTTAAAACATCTTCCCCATTTCTTTGTGATTTATCCCCTTCGACTTAGCTTACCAAAGCCATCTGGGTGTCCATCCGTCAACTGCTTTATGTGCTTGTCCAGAATTGAGCAACACTGTGCTGGTAGGCAAAAATAAAGGGAAGTAGAAAATTGCCTCAGATGACCCAGATCAGACGATGGGAAGTAAAAACTAGGTTAAAGGTAAATGAGTGGAAGGCCAGATAGGAATTAATACAAACAACACAAACCCTATAGTAGTACTTTAAATGATCACTATAGTTCCCAAAGAACTCAGAAAAAGGAAAACTGACATATATCTGGTATTAACTGTGGGGAAAGAATTATTGAGTACTCAGTTTATTTTATTTTTATTTATCTTTTTTTGAGAGATTTTTGCTACAGGGTGTGTGTGCTCACCAGAAAGAGACAGAGACAGAGAGAAAGCGTGAAATCCCCCCTCCCCCCAGGGGAGAATGGCTATGCCACAATCCCTTTTTTTTCATTCTCCTCTTGGAATTTTGGGCATGCACACATACATGCCCGGTGTGAGTTTTAAGCCACCAGGTTCAGGACTGAAAGTGCAGTCGACTATGTGGAGTCCATTGACATAACCATTCCACCATCTGCTGGTCCCAGAGTACTCAGTGTATTAGTTTAATAGCCATTTGCATCATACATCACATCATTGAAGATCAAAGTCGACTAAGACAGTGGTCACAACCCCTGAATGCATGTATTAAATTATTCAGTGCTAGCACAAATACAGAGACAATCACAGACCATTCTTTAAGGTATAGAGGAAAGAGACTAGTTTAATAGAAATTGGAGAGATGGGAGAAGTCGGAAGAATTTTTGAGATGAATCTTGAAGGAGCAATGTTGGCTATACTGTAACATTGGAGGTCTGCCTGTAGGCAGCATTTCTCATAGCAGGCACAGCATGAGCCAGGCTTAAGAGTTGTGATTCAATACTGGGTGTCTGAGGAGCCATCAACTCCTGGCAGTTTTCTTAATAAATATCTGTTGAATAAACATACACTATTCCCACTGAGAGAAGATACTATATAAGTCTAAACAATCCACCAGTAAAGAGCCTCTGTTCTCCTTGGGGAGAGATAAAACATATACCTGTATAATTAAACATAAGGTGCTGCAGGATTAGGTGCCAAGTGATGGTAGAATAAATATGATGGGATTTCTGAGGAGGAGGAATGATCTAGTCTGCTGAGCTTAGGAAAGGCTGTTCTGAGGGGCCGGCAGGTGGCGTGGTGGTTAAGGCACTGGATTCTCACCACAGTTTGAGTCCTGGACCTGGTGGCTTGAAAATCACGCTGGATGCAAAATGCTGAGAGGAGAATGGAGAAGGGATTGTGGCGTGGTCATACTCCTGGGGGTAATTTCTCACTTTCCCTCTCCCTGTCTCTCTCTTTCCAGCAAGCACATGTGCCCTTGGCAAAATCTTTAGGAAAAAAAAAAAGGCTGTCCTGAGTAGATGACTTAGCTGGCTCTTACTTGGTGGATTTCATTCAGTGAAGTAGAGTGGAGTGGAGAGGAGGCACATACGAGTGAAGTCATAAGACTTGTTCAGGCATGGTAAAGAGGTGTATGTGTTGTATTTATTTTTTATTTACTCTGTCACTATCAACAGTGGCTATTTCCCACATGAACCTCTTCTAAAGTTTCCTTCATTATCCATATTTATTCTGTTCTTGAGTTGAAATAAGTTCAGATACAAAGGCTACTTATTTGCCTGAGTCTACTGTATTTAGTTCTTGAGTTCCTGAGAGCAAGCCTCAAAGCTTCAGATAATAGCAGATCTATCCAAGAGTTATCCGAATATATTCCTTTTCTGTGTTTAGATAGCAAGAGTTTGGACAGGGGAGGATCACTGCATTGGTATTTCTCCCTGTGTGAATAGCTGATTCAGCTATGTTGCCTTGAGGGATGTGAAGGTTGCACCTTTATTCTTGTCAGTAGGTTGCCAGACTTCGAAAGTGTTTGAAAGTTGGACACTTGCTATGTGACTAGTAAATCATATTTATCACATAAAAAGAATGTGTTGATGCTGGGTGCACCTGTGGGTGCACTGTGAACCTGGCTAACTAGAAGGCTGTGCAGAGGGTTATGGGATGGCAAGGCCCTGTCTTCAGGGGTCTTGTTATGTCTCTCTGTCTTGGGAAAGATATACTGGGGGAACCAGCAGGTGGCATTATGACTATGTCACTGGACTCCCACGTAGTCATCTGCAATTAGAGTCCCAGACCCGGTCGCGTGTGTATGTGTGTGCCAAAGATCCCGAGAGGAGAATGGAGGAGAAGGGATTGTGGTGTGGCCATCCCTCCTGGGGGGTGATTTCTCGCTTTCTGTCTCTCTCTTGTGTTTCTGGCAAGCGCACACGCCCTATAGCAAAAACCTCTCCCCCCAAAAAAGAAATACTGGGTTGTCGGGAAAGTCATGATGTGTTTTTCTATGCAAAAATGCATCATGACTTTTCCAATGACCCAATAAATAAAAGAGTCTGTTGAAGTACATAAACAAAAAGAAAGGAATAAAAGTTTGAAAAGCATTTGATTCTTCAGATGTACTAGTTTTATATAAGACTTTTTTTTATGAGCGATTTATGGAATTGTTTCCCGGTCTGATTCTATTATAGACAGCTATGAATATCTCCAAAATGCACCTCCTGGATTTTTTCCAAGACTTGGTGTTATTGGTTTTGCTGGCCTTGTTGGACTCCTTTTGGCTAGAGGTAGGGGCAATTTTTTGTTTTTTTTTTTTAACTGGCCTTGTTGGACTCCTTTTGGCTAGAGGTAGGTGCAATTCTATGTTTTTTGTTTTAAACAGTTCATATGGGAGAGAGACGATATTGTCTGGTCCTTCATGTACCAGTTTTCACAATAATGAATTGCTTCCTGAGTGTAGCCTTTATAACATGTAATTGAAAAGCTGTTTATTACAGATTATTTTATTTTAAGCATTTTTAGAAATTATATACTCTTGGTAAAAAGAAATTAGTAATCCTTTATAGGCTCATTTACTTGGTCAAACCTCTATTGCTCTTTGGTAAAGAAAGAGTGAAATTTGTTTAGTCTTTCACACTCAAGCAATAATCTGTTTCTAATTGTTTCACTATTAAGATCGGGCTATTAGGGCCTGCTCCATTGCACAGCGGTAATGTGCTGCTCAGGGGAAGCTGGATCCCACATGGCAGCTGCAGTTTGAACTCCCAGCCCAGTCTGCCTGAAACATGCTGGACACATGCATGAGTGTCCAAGATCTGATGAGCTGGAGGACTGGAGAGAGGATTGTGGTGTGACCAGACGCATGGAGGATGCTGCTTTCTCTTTTTCACTTACTCTCACATATGTGTGCACGTGCTATACCATCAATAAATACAAATAAATATATGGATCAGACTATTATAGTAGATAGAATAGTGATTTAATGAAGATTGTATTAACTCTTGATGCATTATTGCTTCAGTCAGTGATGTAAGAAGTTTAAATATGTTTACAGTTTTGTTTTTGTTTTGAAATTGCCGGAGGGTATGTGGGCTCATCAGAGAAAAACAGAGAGAGAGAGAGAGGACAAAAGCAACCTCCAGTGGGGTGTTGTCATGACACAGTTTCTTTTCCTCCATTTCTCCATCCTGTCAAGATTTGGGGTGTGTGTGCCCTTGCCTGGTGTGTTTTTCAAGCCTCTGGGGACGAGATTCAAATCACAGTCAGCCACGTAGGATCTCATTCCCTTCTTTTTTTTTTTTTTGGCTTTTGGGCATGTGTGCTTGCTGGAGAGACACAGAGAGACAAAGACCGAGAGAAAGTGAGAAATCACCCACCAGGGGGATGGCCACACTGCACTCCATTCTCCTTCATTCTCTTGAGATTTCGGGTACACACACACACATGCACTTGGCGTGTTTCTCAAGCTACTGGAGTCAGGACTTGGGCTGCTAAGTCAGCCAAATGGGATCCAGCTACTTTAACTACCATGCCACAGACTGGCCCAGGATCTCCTCTTTAATCACTAGGCTATGGTACTGGCCCACGTACTTAAAATTAGAAGCTAGTGGAGACCAGCAGATGCCGTAATGGTTACATTGCTAGACTCACACATGGCCGACTATGGTTCAAGTCCCAGACCCGGAGGCTTGAAGCTCACGCTGGGTGCATGTATGTGTGCACCCAAGATCCCAAGAAGAGAATGGAGGAGAAGGGATTATGGCATGCCATCCCCCCGGGGGGTTATTTCTCGCTTTCTTTTTTAAAAGGAATTATTTTATTTAACTTCATTTATTTATTTTTATTTTTTAATTTGACCAGAGAGGGACAGAGAAAGACAGAGAGAGAAAGTGAGAAAACAAGCTGCCAGGTCCAGGACTCCCACGTGGTTGGCCATGTGGGAGTCCAGCACCCTTAACCACTACGCCTGCCACCTGCCGGCCCCTGATTTCTTGCTTTCTAGCTCTCTGTCTCCTCTGTCTGTCTGGCAAAAACACACACCCTGTAGGACAATCCTCTCCTAAATAAAAAAAGAAGCTAATGAATGTCTACCTTAAAATACCACTACCCTACACTGCTAGATTGCAAAATATTTATAGGAAATAAAGGATCATAAAATACTTCACTATGATTAAATTAATTTATTAGGGATCATTTGAAGTTGCATTGATTTAAAATAAATAATGTATAAAGTTGAAATGATACAAAAATTTCTTACAGAGAATGTTTATGAATCCCATAATCAGGCCACAATAAAAAAAAGGGAATGATAGAGACTTGTTTAGGGCTAGCCTGTGGCCTATTGGTTAAGGGGTCACTCAATCCCACATAGTCTATTGCAATTTAAATCCTGGACCCTGAAGCCTGAAAAACCATGCTGGGTGCTTATGCATGCATGCCCAAAATCCTGACAGGATGGAGAAATGGATAAGTAGGGATCATGGCATGACTATACCTCATTGGGGGGTGCTTTCTCCCTTTCTCCCTCTCTCTCTGTCTCTCTCTGATGAGTGCATATGCCCTTGGCAGTTAAAAAAAGGAGAGACTAATACCATTCCTCCAATTTAAAAAAATTTCTCTACATGCATCTCTTGGGTCATTATTATGTTGCCAAACAGAAATACCTGAGACTGAGTGGCTTAAAAATAATAGAGATTTATTTGGCTTATGATTCTGATGACTGGAATGTCCAAGAGCATGACGTTGGCATCTGGTTGGCCTCTAGTCAGCCTCTGCTCTTACATCACAACATGACCAACAGAAGTAGCGTGTGCAAAGAGAGAGAGACCTGTGGGCAGCCACCTTCCTGTTCTCTCAGGAAATAACCCTTCTTGTGAGAGGGAGAACTCACTTCCTCTGGTGTGAAAACATTAACCCGTTCATGAGGGTGGTTCCCCCATGCTCCAGACACCACTCTCTAGGCCTCACCTCTTAAAGTCCTCACCACCTCCCGGTACCATTGCATTGGGGACCAAGGTTCCAGCACAGGAACCTTTGGGGACAAGCCACACCTGGGCCATAGCAAATCATTAACTGTGATTTTGGAATTCGGAGTATCAACCCAGGGGCCACTCCCACGTCATCTGTGTAATGAACTCAACGTCAGTCTCTGTGCCATCCTCTCGTCTTGTGCAGAATATATAAGAATTCAATTTCTAGTCCATTTTATTTGCAAAGCAACTTTTATTTGCAAAGTTTCTTCCCAAACTTTTCTCCCCTACTTCCCTGCAGAGCTGTTCAGAATAGCATTCCAGTCTTATTTTGTGTTTGGGATTAATGAACATCTCAAGGCTAAGGGTTGGAATTTTGGCTATTGTCAGGGAGCCAGGAATGTGGGGTCAAGTGAGATGAGCTCCCTCACCTTCTCTGTAGTTAGAAAACTCTGTGCTGTGGGTACCTTCCCACACTGTTGAGTATTTGTCCCTCACACAGTTACTAGGGTGACCGTCCTGAGGAGGACTGGGGACCACACCAGCACGAGGACACCTACTGCCATGGGTCCTAATCCTCTGTATATGTGTTTGTTTCAGCCTGTCTTTTTCCTTTCCTGGAAGGTTTCATTAGTAGTATGAAAATAATTTGAAACCAGGCCAGCAGGTGGCATGGTAGTAAAGGCACTGGACACTCCTACATGGCTGACCATGGTTTAAGTTCTGAACCTGGTGACTTGCTTTCTCACTCCCATCCCCCCCGTGTCTCTCTTTGGTCAAATGAAAATAAATGACAAATACATAAAATTAAATAAACAATTCTTTTTAAAAGTAATAATTTGAAACCTTAATTCTTTTCCAAAAGCCTACCCAAGTATTTGCACACACACGTGCGCACATAGTAACACAGGTCTTTTCCCATGGGTGCCTGGTGTAGAAGGCTGAGAAGCAGCTGCAGAGGGTTTACCAAGCAAGGTGAATGTAAGGGCAGCTGTGGTTGTGGTGGCCAGAGTGGTTCACAGCCCCCCAGGTACATGGTCCCCCGTGCTGGCACCAGCAGGATGGGATGGGCTCAGAAGGTTTCTCCCAGTACGTGTCTTGAACATATCTACTAAGGTCACCTGTCTTGGTTGATGAGGATGGCCATAATGATGGGGATGAAAAGAGACTCCCAGTGGCTGGTCATTCAGAAGAAGTGGGCCAGCTGAGCCACTCAAGGGTGACAGGTGGTTGTTACCATTATTGTCACCTTCTGGGGACTCTGTCCAGCACTGGCAGCCAGTGGGCTCCTCTGGCAGGACTGATAGTTACAGCCCACACCACCAGATTCTTGGGAGCATAGGCACAGAGATGGGGGTGGGGGTGCATGATTGTACCTCCTTGCTGAGGTTCTGGAGTCCCTGGCTCATTTTGTGAACCAGCAGGAGCTGGAGGCCTGAGAGCTGCTGCATAGCCACTGTCTCTAGAAAAGTGAAAAGGGACTGGGTGGCAAGTTCCTGTGCTTCACCTGGTCCTCACCTGTGGAAGCAGCCCAGGTGCTCAAAGCTTCAAGTGGGGGTGAGTGGTATGGCCCAGGGTTGTGCTGCCTTTTTTCTTCTATAATAGTTTTATCCTTTCCATTGAAGCATAGGACCGGGGGAGGAATATTAACTTACTTATTACTAGTCTGGGTTGATGACATTTGTTTCCTCTTCTGTAACCCCAGTTCCATCTTTGGAGATTTATCTGTTTAAAGTTTAAAACCAATAAACAGCACTTTTGTTACTAGAACCGTGTAAGGGTTATTAACAAACATCATAGCACCAGCATCTACAAGGGTCCCCTGTCGAGAACACCAAGCCTCTCAGTGGCGATGTCCTGTCCTAGTGTCAGGTCCATGTGTGTTCTGGTTTGTCCTCCACTAGTTTTCTTCACCTCTTCCTCAGGTTTCTCCAAGCTCTGCCTCCCGCCATCTGTTCGCTTCCCCTACCCCACAGCGCCACACTCTTCTACTTAGGGTGGCCTGAGACTTCACCACAGCTGTTGTCTTGGACTCATCTTCTTCACACTTGTTCACACTCTCTTGGACTAGAGCCCCTTTTTCCTGCATTTCCATGACATCTTGCTTTACTCTGCCACACTGTTGAATCACATGGTAAAGTAACTTTCGTAAAAAGTGTATGTTAAAGATAAACTTCCTAGACCTTGCATTTCTGAAAATTACTCTACCCTCCTACCAGGTGAAAGATTGATTGGGCTCAGAACTTGTTTTCCATCAAAACTTCAAAGGCCAGGTCTTCCAGCACCTGTCATTGCAGATGTGAAAGTCAGCGGCCAGTCTAGATGCTTGTTGATTCTGAAGCAATTCATTTTTTTTCTTTCTGGAGGCTTTAAAGATCTTCTCTTAGTCTTTATTATTCTGAATTTTCATGGTGTGACTAGATACAGATGTTTTCATTCCTTGGTCGGACTTTTTTTTTTTTTTTTTTTTTTTTAAAGAAATGTTTGCTATAGGGCACATCTGCTTACTGGAGAGACGGAAGAGACAGACGGACAGAAAGCGAGAAATCACCTCCCAGAAGTTATGTCCACACCGAAATCCTTTCTCCATTCTCCTCTCAGGATTTTGGGCGCAAATGCACACATGCTCAGCATGAATTTTAAATCATCAGGTCCGGGACTTCAACTGTGGTCAACTATGTGGGAGTACAGCAACGTAACCATTATATCCTCTGCTAGTCCCCTTTGGTTGGACATTTTGATGACTTGCAGCCTTCAGCTGAACAAAGATACCTATCTTGAAATTATTTGAAAATTTTCATGTTTTTTCTTCCTGAAAACATACTAATTAGCAATTAGTTTATTTAAATGTCCCTTTATGTCTCTTATATTTTCTTGATTTTTTTGGTTACTTTTGATTTTTTCTTTTTTTAAAAAGAATTATTTATATATTGAATATCATTTGTTGTTATTATTTCTTTAAATTTGACCAGAGATAGAAAGAGAAAGGGAAAGTGAGAAAGCAAGCTGTCAAATCCGGGACTCAAACCTCAGTCAGCCATGTTGGGAATCCAGTGCCCCTAACTACCACACCACCTGCCGGCCCCACTTTTGAATTTTTTTTTTTAACTTTGTCATTTCTAAGAGCTCTTTCTTCTCTGAATATTCTTTTTCTTGTGTGTAATTCTTTTTGTCTTTTAGTGTAGTAGCTTATTGAATTATTTGCTGATATCTAATAGCAAGTTTTGTTTTGTTTTGAAGTTCTTCTATTTCTTCTGGGCTCATTTTATCTTTCTTCTTGCTTGTTTTGATCTTTCTCTTTTATGTGGTAGGCTTTTCTGAAATTACTGGTGAGTCTTGATTGTCCACTCACATTTCAGAGTGAGGCAATTGAAATGCTAGTGAGAACTCATTTTGCAAAATTGAAGCTTGTTTACCTCAGGATGAGCTGGGTAGGAAGTGACCTTATAAGGGGGTGCCTTAAAGCGGCTTTGCTCTCCTTGGGCACTAACACTCACATACATTCCAGTTAGCTTGGTTCTCAGCAGAAAAGCCATAATGTGTTACTCTGCTGTTTTTAAAAAATTTGGCCTGATATGGTTCCTGGCTATGATTCCTGATGTGATTCTAGTTTTGTACTGGGATGGCATGGGGAAGGAAGGGGTCAACTGGTCCATTCATAAGACTTGGATTTGTCCTCTTTTTTTTTTTAAATCTATTTAGTTTGATTTATTATTATTATTTTAATTTGCTCTAGGGTACATGCACTCAACCAAGAAAGACAGAGAGAAAGTGAGAAAGCAAGCTGCCAGTTCTGGTACTTGAACCGCGGTCGGCCTTGTGGGAGTCCAGAGCCTCAACCACCATGCCACCTGCTGGCCCGTTTGTCCCCTTGCTTTGATCCCTGGGTGCTATCTCCACTGCCACAATACATGCCATCTCTGGGTCTAGAGCCTCTCTGGGACCTCTTGGGACAGATCAGCTCACTCCTCAGCTGCTGCCCTTCCCCAAGACTCCAGGGCCGCATGCTCGTTATGTCCATTCACTCTCCATTTTCTATAAATTGGTTGATAATTCTTTTTTTAGAATTTCTTTCTTTCTTTCCTCCCACCTTCTCTCCCTCCCTCCCTTCCTCCTTCCCTCTCTCCCTACCTCCTTCCTCCCCTTCCCCTCCCCTCCCCTGTCTTCCCTTCCTTATGGGAAGGTACCCTTGACCAGGTCTTACCATGCTGTGTTCCTCTCAGCCAGCCAGGTCACAGGTGCCCCAGAGCATGCGCTGCATGTCTAGGTTGAGCTGGGATCCAAACCTCAGGCCCTCTCACATGACTCCAGTATCACTCAGTGGTGATCGACTACCTATGCTACCACCATAGCTGGCCTCATTGATATTTTTCTACCAGCAGCGCCTCCCCTCCTCATGTTTCCTCTTTGCTATTGATTTACTGATCTGTATTTTATTCTTTTACTCTTTATTTTAATGGAATCTCAGAAAGTAGAGGAAAGGAACACTTGTGTTTAATACTTAGATAGGAAGTCAGTTTGGTGTAAACCCTAGAAGCCAAAATGCTGGTTGGTTGATTTATTTTTCTTTAAGGATTATCTGTTATAAAATTTTACTTTTGGGGACCAGCAGTTGGTGTAATGGCTATGTCGCTGGACTCCCATGTAGTTGACTGCGGTTCGAGTCCCGGACCCGGTGGCTTAAACTCAGGCCGGGCACGTGTGCATGCATGCCCAGGATCCTGCGAGGACAGTGGAGGAGAAGGGATTGCAGCGTAGCCATCCCTACTGGGGGTGATTGATTCCTCGCTTTCTGTCTCTCTGTCTCTTTCTTTCTTTCTGGCTAGCACATGCGCTTTATAGCAAAAACCTCTCAAAAAATTTTTTTTACTTTTGTCAAATGTGCCGTATCA
>NW_006159659.1:4543055-4544086 GCF_000334495.1 Tupaia belangeri chinensis | reverse complement strand
AGAGAGAGAGAAACGAATCATCTGATGGTTCTACCACCTTTTTTTTATTAGGTTCAAAAGTAAAGAAGCTGGTGTACCCACCTGGTTTCATGGGATTAGCTGCCTCTATCTATTATCCACAACAAGCCATTACATTTGCCCAGGTAAGTTAGACCCAGTAAGCTTGGATGTCCTTCATTCTCACTATGAGTTTGCTGCTTAATTTTAGTTTTTATTTTGCAGTTTTTATATCAAACTAGCATTTGTTTGCTCATATAGCTGAACTACTCCAAATTTAAGTGTTTTTCTCCACTCTGTGCCTCATTTCTGGCCCTCTTCCCAACTCAGTGTTCCCAGAATGCATGCTAATTTGAATATTAGTCAAAGAAAATTGAAGGTACTTTTTTTTGTATACATACACGGAAGTCTGGAGATTCAAATTCCAAAACTGATAATTATGGAACACTTTGAGTTTGGGCGTGTCTTGTTACAACTTGTTCTCTTTGGCATTGCTGGCACTGACTGTGCTTTGGCTTCCCCACCTTTTCTCTGATACTGGCACTGGCCTTGCTGGCCTTGTTGGGGACTTCTGCGAGTATAGTCCTCTCTGGAGGAATGCCCATCTCAGGGCTCTCGATTGGCTGCCTCTTTCTTACCCTTCCAGTCTCAGCTGATAGGATTTGGCAAGTAAGTAGATCATGACAGCAGGCAGCATGGGTAAAGCTGGACTTGCAGTTCTCAAAGCATGTTCTCTGGGCCAGCAGCATTAGCAGGACTTCAGAACTTGTTAGAAATGCAAATTATTAGGCCCCACCTCAAACCAAATGAATCAGACATTCTGGGTAAGGGCCAGCTATCTGTTTTAGCCAGACTGTTTTAAAATCAGGTGATTTTAATGCCTCTTTGAGACCTAGAACTGTAGACCAGTATGTGGCCTGAGGAAGCTGATGAATGCAGTTAGTGGGACTCCAAATGTAGAGTCCTTTGGAAAACCGGCAAGAGCTAGGCAGGCTCTAGGTCTTGAGGTTACGGACAGCTTTTTTTTTTTTTTT
>NW_006159659.1:4531345-4542953 GCF_000334495.1 Tupaia belangeri chinensis | reverse complement strand
GGCGCATGCGCTTGCCAGAAAGACAGAGAGAGACAGAGAGATAGAAAGCAAGAAATCACCCCCTCCCAGGGGGGATGGCCATGCCACAATCCCTTCTCCTCCATTCTCCTCTCAGGATCTTGGGCACGCACGCACGCACATGTGTCCAGTGTGAGTTTAAGCCACCAGGTCTGGGACTTGAACCGCCGTCAGCTACATGAGAGTTCAGCGACATAGCCATTACGCTAACTCTGGTCCCCGGACAGCTTTTGAAGATAGGGATTGAGTTGCCAAAACTAATGTGTCGCACGGAGACTCAGTTCTAGGAGGAGACAACAGTGCAGTCACCAGAAGTGAGCTTTAAGGGCGCCAAGGCAGATCAGCTTGATACTGTGCTCTCCGGATTCCCCATGATAGAAGTGAGACCTAATTTCCTGGATTGGGCTACAGTTGTAGGTGGGTATACAGTTCAGGGTCACTAAGTGCGGGAGATTGATGACTTTGATGGCAAATGCCAGTAAGATCTTTCTACTAGGGCTTGACATTGCTTCTAACAGTCCTGGAGGCAGACAGTTAATGGTTTTGTCACAGCTCCAGCCACAGATTGAAACAGTGAGTAATGTCTGCCTGTCCTAGATAATAAAATTAATTAAACATCATCTAGCCTATGACGGTTTAAGTGGTAACTGGGCAGGCAAGTAGAACAAGCTAGGCTGCTGGTCGAGAAGCATATGTGGCTGCCCTCAGAATGGGGTTCTGGTTTTGTCCCATAGGCCTCAGCGAATATTGCAAAACATCTTTTGTATTCACAACCAGGACAGTAGGATGCAAATCTGCCTTGTGTTCTTATTTATTTTTAAAGTCACTGGGAAGGAATTTGGTCTTTAATTTTGGATCTAAAATTAACCAGAACAAAAAAAGTTAACTCTTATTTATTTATTTTCATTTTTGCCATAGGGTGTGTGCACTCACCTTAGAGAGGTAGGTAGAGAGAGGGAAAGTGAGAAGTTACCTCCAAGTGGGGATGGCCATGCCATGATCTCCTCTACTCCATTGTCTTCTTGGGATTTTGGGCACACATGTACCACATGCCTGGTGTGTTTTTCAAGCCACCGGACCTGAGACTCTAACCATGGAGTTGGCCGTGTGGGATCCAGTTCCTTAACCTCCATACCACCTGGTGGCCACAATGAACTTTATTTATTTATTTTGGAGAGGTTTTTGCTACATGGCGTTTGCACTCACCAGAAAGACAGACAGAAAGCAAGAAATGACCCCCTGGGGGGATGGCCACACCATAATCTCTTCTCTTCCATTCTACTCTCAGGATCTTAAGCACACACACACACCCGGCGTGAGTTGAAGCCACCAGGTCCGGGACTCGAACCGTGGTCGATTACATGGGAATCCAGCGACATAACCATTATGCAAACTGCTGGTCCCATTTTTTTTTTTTTTTTTAAAATTAAAAAGAAAAATTGCCAGAAGGTGTGCGTGTTTGCAGAAAGAGATGGGGATGGTGGGTGAGAAAGTATCATTCATGGAGGCATGCGCTTGCCAGAAAGACAGAGAGAGACAGAGAGATAGAAAGCAAGAAATCACCCCCTCCCAGGGGGGATGGCCATGCCACAATCCCTTCTCCTCCATTCTCCTGCACATGTGTCCAGTGTGAGTTTAAGCCACCAGGTCTGGGACTTGAACCGCCGTCAGCTACATGAGAGTTCAGCGACATAGCCATTACGCTAACTCTGGTCCCCGGACAGCTTTTGAAGATAGGGATTGAGTTGCCAAAACTAATGTGTCGCACGGAGACTCAGTTCTAGGAGGAGACAACAGTGCAGTCACCAGAAGTGAGCTTTAAGGGCGCCAAGGCAGATCAGCTTGATACTGTGCTCTCCGGATTCCCCATGATAGAAGTGAGACCTAATTTCCTGGATTGGGCTACAGTTGTAGGTGGGTATACAGTTCAGGGTCACTAAGTGCGGGAGATTGATGACTTTGATGGCAAATGCCAGTAAGATCTTTCTACTAGGGCTTGACATTGCTTCTAACAGTCCTGGAGGCAGACAGTTAATGGTTTTGTCACAGCTCCAGCCACAGATTGAAACAGTGAGTAATGTCTGCCTGTCCTAGATAATAAAATTAATTAAACATCATCTAGCCTATGACGGTTTAAGTGGTAACTGGGCAGGCAAGTAGAACAAGCTAGGCTGCTGGTCGAGAAGCATATGTGGCTGCCCTCAGAATGGGGTTCTGGTTTTGTCCCATAGGCCTCAGCGAATATTGCAAAACATCTTTTGTATTCACAACCAGGACAGTAGGATGCAAATCTGCCTTGTGTTCTTATTTATTTTTAAAGTCACTGGGAAGGAATTTGGTCTTTAATTTTGGATCTAAAATTAACCAGAACAAAAAAAGTTAACTCTTATTTATTTATTTTCATTTTTGCCATAGGGTGTGTGCACTCACCTTAGAGAGGTAGGTAGAGAGAGGGAAAGTGAGAAGTTACCTCCAAGTGGGGATGGCCATGCCATGATCTCCTCTACTCCATTGTCTTCTTGGGATTTTGGGCACACATGTACCACATGCCTGGTGTGTTTTTCAAGCCACCGGACCTGAGACTCTAACCATGGAGTTGGCCGTGTGGGATCCAGTTCCTTAACCTCCATACCACCTGGTGGCCACAATGAACTTTATTTATTTATTTTGGAGAGGTTTTTGCTACATGGCGTTTGCACTCACCAGAAAGACAGACAGAAAGCAAGAAATGACCCCCTGGGGGGATGGCCACACCATAATCTCTTCTCTTCCATTCTACTCTCAGGATCTTAAGCACACACACACACCCGGCGTGAGTTGAAGCCACCAGGTCCGGGACTCGAACCGTGGTCGATTACATGGGAATCCAGCGACATAACCATTATGCAAACTGCTGGTCCCATTTTTTTTTTTTTTAAGAGAGAGAGTTTTGCTATAGGGTACATGCGCTTGCTTGAGAGACAGAGAGAGACAGAAAGACAGAAAGCAAGAAATCACCCCCCAGTGGGGATAGCCATGCTGCAATCCCTTCTCTTCCATTCTCCTCTTGAGATTTTGGACACGTATATATACATGCCCAGCGTGAGTTTGAAGCATCTGGGTCTGGGACTCAAACCACAGTCGACTACGTGGGAGTCCAACGATGTAACCATTTCACCATCTGCTGGTCCCCTTAACTATTTTTATTAGATATAAAACATTAGTGATTTCTGGGGATGATGGAAAAGTTCTGAGAACAGATGTGATATATGATATTGTGAACATACTGCTATTTAACTGTATACCTAAAAATGGTTGAAATGGTAAACTTTATGTTATGTGTAGTTTGCCACTATAAAACTAAATGAAACAAATATTAATTATTAGTGATTAGACATTTTTCTGATATGTTTCAGAGTTATTTAATTCCTATTTCAGTTTCAAAAATTTTTAATGAGTAGTCTTGGATGGGCCACTTAGTTGTTGTTTTCTGTTCAGTAGTATTTAACTGAAAGTACTATAGGAAACCCTTCAATTGATGGAGACTATGATTTTCCTCTCAGAAGTGTAAACCACCAGGAACACTGCCACACAGGTTGTAAATGCTTGGTGCATTTCCCAACAGGTCTGAGAATCCTGTCGTGTTCTTCCAGCATCCTGAGAGGCAGGCCCCAGGGTCAGGGAGCTCTTGACCTTAAATTGTGCTTGTCCACCTTAGACTAGAACAGTTGGGGGAACCAGCAGGTGGCGTGGTGGTTAAGGTGCTGGACATTCCCACATGGCTGACCATGGTTCAAGTCCTAGACCTGGTGGTTTGCTTTCTCACTTTCTCTCTCTCTCTGTGTCTCTCTCTGGTCAAATTAAAATAAATAAATGAATAAATAAAATTAAAAATAAATTTTTTTTTAAAAAAAGACTAGAACAGTTGGAGCAACTGGAAGAATATAACTTGTAGGAAATTACCATGTTGCAAAGATTTCCTAGCACTGTGACCTTAAATGAATCCCTTGGCCTCTGAGTGTTTCTTTATAATTTTTGTCTACATACCACACAGAGTTGTTATTCAGGGTAGATCTAATTCACAGGAGAGTGTTTTGTGAACCAAAATGCTATACAAAGAATAATTGTAAAAATTAGAAAGAATAGAAATTTCTTTCTGAAATTCAAGGTACTTTTTCACATGAAGAGTAATCGACGTTATTTGTCTTAAGTAGCACCAGTGAATGCGAATTACTGGAAGCATTTTTTTTTTTGAAAGCTTAATACAGGTTGAGCATCCCTAATACAAAAATTCTTTTTTTTTCCCTGAGAAATTTTTGCTATAGGGTGCATGCACTTGCTGGAGAGACAGTGAGATAGAAAGCAAGAAATCACCCCTCAAGGGGGAGGGCCACGCCACATTCCCTTCTCCTCTAGTCTCTTCTTGGGATTTTGGGCATGCATGCATATGTGCCCAGCATGGGTTTCAAGTTGCCAGGTCCTGACTCAAACCATGGTGGACCACGTGGGAGACCAGTGCCTTAACTACTACAGCACCTGCTGGTCCCTTTTTTTCTTTTCAAAATCCAAAACACTCTAAAACTTGAAACTTGTTTTAAATTGCCAGAGTACATGTTACCCTCTGAGAGACAGACAGAGAGAGGGGGAGAGAGAGAAGGAGGGAGGGAAAAAGCACCCCCTAATGGGACATGGTCATGCCCAAATCCCTTCTCCGTTTCTCCATCTCATCTGAATTTGGGACGTGCTTGTACACGTGCCTGTTTTGTGTTTGTGCATGTGTTTAATTTGCTACAGGGTATGTATGCTTGCCAGAGAGAGTGAGTAAGTAAGTGAGTGAGAGAGAGAGAGAAAGCAAGCATATCCAAGGGAGATTGCCATGCCACAATCTCTTCCATTTCTCTCTCCTTTGGGGATTTTGGGCACACATGTATATGTACCCAGGATGTTTTTCAAGTTGCCAGGTCTGGGACTACAACCACACAGTTGGGATGTGAGATCTACCCGCCCTAACCACCATGCCACCAGCTGGTCTGCCTGGTGTGTTTTTCAAGCTGCTAGGGCTGGATTCAAACCATGGCCTGTCAATTGGGATCCAGATCCCTTAACCACAGTGCCATGGGCTGGCCCTGAAGCTTTTTTTTTAATGTTTGTTTATTTCTTCCATGAGTGGGTGAGTGGAAGAGAGACAGTGACAGAGACAGGTACTCTCACAGGGTCTTTTTTTATTATTATTCATTGTTTTTATGCGGTACAATGCGGTTTTTCATAGCATGTATACAGTGTATGGGAATCAAGTCATGCATTTAAACATATTCACCTTTTCTTCTTCTTTTTTTATTTTTGGAGAGGTTTTTGCTATAGGGTGCGTGTGCTCGCCAGAAACACAGAGACAGAGAGACAGAAAGTGAGAAATCATCCCCCAGGGGGCATGGCCATGCCACAATCCCTTCTCCTCTATTCTCCTCTTGGGATCCTGGGTGCACACACACATACATGCCCAGCATGAGTTTAAGCCACCAAGTCCAGGCAGTCAACTACATGGGAGTCCAGTGATGTAGCCATTACCCCATCTGCTGGTCCCATATTCACCTTTTTCAACATTGAACATTATGTGTGTTGTACACATTTGATAATAGTTGTCTTAGTTTTTTTGGGGGGTTTCTTGGGAGTGTATATTGAATAATCAACAGCATTTTTTATTTGCTGTCATATGCCAGTCCATCACCTATTCCCTTGTTCATATTAATTCTTGGGTCTGTTGCTCATTTTCTCCCATACACCCTTTGCCACACAACTTCTGGTATCTACCCTTGCTCTCTCTACTTCTGTGTCCTAAAGTCCTTCAGTTTCTGCCATAGAGTGCAGGCATTTAGTGTTAAGCAGGAACATACCGTATTTGTCTTCCTTAGCCTGACTCATTTCACTTAGCATTATATTGTCTAGGATCACCCCCTCTGTGTCAAATGACAGGATATTGTTCTTTGTGGCTGAGCAGTGTTCTGTTAAATATATATTCCATATTTTCTTAATCTAGTCATCACTTGTTGGTACTTTGATTGATTGAATGAGTTAGTGTTTGCTGAAATAAGCATGGATGTTCAGATTTCTCCCTGACTGCGTGATTTCCTATCTTTTGGGGTAAAGAGTTCTATTTTTAGATTTTTGAAGAACCTCCACTTTGTTTTCTACAGGGGCTATACTAAACACATTCCTACCAGTAGTGCATAAGGGTTCCCTTTTCTCTGTAGCATTGCCAGCATTTACTGTTCTTTGTTGTTGTTTTTTGATCACAGCCATTCTGACTGGGGTTAGGACCCACACACGATCTTCATGCCACTTTGCTTCTCAGATTCAACCAGCTCCAGATCACATGTACATGTGTGCTGGCGTGTTCAGGGAGGTCTCTGGATGGGAACACAGAACTTGCCCATGTGGGTCAGTCTCAACAAGTATTGTGTTAACTGCTCTGCCACCATCCAGCTCCCCTGAAACTTTTTGTGCATCCAGAACTTTATACCTGACTAAATGTGACAGGTTGTAGTCAAAGCACTGCATGTAAAAATGACATATAAAATGACCCTCCTCCAGCTGTATGAAGGTGTATATGAAATAAATTTTGTTTTTAGACTTGAGTCCCGTTCCTGAGATAATCTCATTATACATATTCAAATATTCTAGACTCTGAAAGAAAACAAAACAAAAGAATACTTCTGGTCCTAAACATTTTGGATAAGGTATACTCAACCTTGGGACCAGCAGATGGCGTAATGGCTATGTCACTGGACTCCCATGTAGTTGACCGTGGTTCAAGTCCCGGCCCTGGTGGCTTCAACTCATGCCGGGTGCCTGTGCATGCATGCCCAAGATCCCAAGAGGAGAATGAAGGGGAAGGGATTGCAGCATGGCTATCCCCCCTGGGGGGTGATTTCTCACTTTCTGTCTCTCTGCCTCTCTCTCTGTCTTTCTGGCAAGCGCACGCACCCTATAGCAAAAACCTCTCCAAAAAAATTTTTAAAAGTATACTCAACCTGTATTTATTTATTTACTTTTTTAAGTTTCCAGCAATTCAAGCCTGCTAGCCAAAGCTAGATAAGCACTTTTTTTTTTTTAGAGTTTCCTACAGAGCATATGTGCTTGCTGGAGAGGGAGAAAGTGAGAAAGCACGCTACAACGGGGGCGGGGGGGGGATGGCCACACTGCAGTTCCTTCTCTGTTCTTTTGGGATTTGAGGTATGCACACACATGTACCCAGCATGTTTTTCAGGCCACCAGCAGTTAGCCATGGGAGATCTAGTGCCTTTACCACCACACTACCCGCTGGCCCAGACAAGCACATTTTAAAAGGTTGTGAGCTCCCTCACCCTGGGACCTGCCTCAGGATGTTAGAGGAACAACTCTAGATCACATTACCTCCAAAATCTGTATAGAAACCCAAAGACTTTATGTTTTGCGGTACCTGGAAGAACTGGGAAAATCTTCATTGGATTTAACCTACTTTTCATCTAAACCTCTAAAATAGATGAATGAGTTTCAATTTAGCAAAATATTTGGTTGGCTGTAATATGCCAGGCAGGGTGCTAGATGTGACAGGTAGATGCTTTCTTTCTGTGTCTGTATTTCAGGAATCTCCCATGCAATAATGGTTGCTTATTTTTTTTTAACTTGAAATTTTGAAAGTTTATGATATATGCCTGTAATTTATAGCAGATTATTTTAAAAGGTAACTATATACAACAAGACTCCCCCCCCCTTTTTTTCTCTATTATTACTATCTTTTGGTTTATGTTATGTAGTTTTGTTTGTATATCCCAAGGCTTCCTATAGTAGTCATTTGGTTAGATATAGTTCTTTTGGAAAGAAGGGGGGAAATTCTAGACATGCCTCTTCCTTACCTAGCATGTATGGAATAGCAACAGATCTTTTCTATTTTGTTTGAAGGTCAGTGGAGAGAAATTATATGACTGGGGTTTACGAGGATACATAGTCATGGAAGATTTGTGGAAGGAGAACTTTCAAAAGGTGAGAAATGTCTTTTTCATTATCTTCCTTTTGGTTTAAATATGTTGTTTCTCTAGGGTTTTGTAAAATACTTGATAACCCTATTGCTTTACTTTTTCTGTTTGTCTTTAGTTTTTTCTCTAGCCCAGATTTTCTTGAGATCTTTATTGGTGGAACAGTAGAACTTCTGATCATTTGGTTATTATCAGCAGGGTGGAATAAGTGGTAGTCATAAAATGCATTCCACTGTAACTTTACACCATAACTTCTACTTTATTGTATTTATGGCTTGTTCAAAGTGTAGCATATTATTCTAAAGTTTTATGAAATCTGGATTCAGGCCCAGCTGTGGTGGCTCAAGGGGGAGGGTTCTACTGCATGTTTGCTGAGGCCACATGGGAGGTCTGCGTTCAGTTCCAGCCTAGTCTAAATCAGGCATGGTAGCACGTGCCTATGGTCTTTCCTGACAGGGAGGCTGGCACAGGAGGATTGCAACATGGTGAGACCCTGTCAAAAATCACTCTTTCTTTCTGTTTCCTTTCTTCCTCTTTCCCCACTCCAACCATGTTACTAGTTCACTGTCTTTTTCATTAAAACAAAAAACTAGATTTTAAAGCGAACATACCATGTTCCTAGTAAAAAGACAAATAGTTGAGACCCCCGTCCTCTAGCCTTTTCATTTACTAGAAAGAAGTTCCCATCTTTACCTTAGCAGTACTGGATTTGTTCACCTCCTCCACCCCAGCCTTCTCTGCCTGGCTGAGGGCACGAGCCATAGTGTGTTGCGGACAGCTATGGACCTTACTCTCTGTGCTACTTGGCAGATGTGCAGCAGAGAGAGGGGCTTGTATAACTGTAAGGATGTGCTACCATTCATCTCTTCTAGCAGCCACGTAGCTGGTTGGATGTTGTTTGAGCTTGCTGGAGCATTCTCCCTTTCCCCCTGATAAGAGTGTCTAGACAAGAAGGCCTCGTGAGCCTCTCAGCACTCAGAGGCACAGCCCGCTAAGGGAGAAGTAGAGTTTTTTGTTTATTTGCTATAGGGCACTTGTACTCATCAGAAAGAGACACAGGGAGAAAAGAAAAGTGAGAAATCGTCCCAGGGGTATGACTGTCTTGCAATCCCTTCTCCTCCATTCTCCTCTTGGGATTTTGGGCATGCACACAAATTTACCACCGTGTTTTCAAGCCACCAGGTCTAAGACTCAAACTGTGCAATCGGCGATGTGGGATCCAGTTGCCTTCACTTCCATGCCACCTGTTGGCCCCAGCATTCTTATATTAATATACCTTTCACATCATAGACTGAAGGATGTTCATTTTGACTCCAATTATTTCAAACAAAAATGACCTTTTAAAAAATTTAACTGTCTGGACCCAGTAGGTGGTATGGTGGTTAAGGGCGCTGGACTCTCACATGTCTGACCACTGTTTGAGTCTCGGACCTGGTGGCTTGCTTTCTCATCCTCTCTCTCTCTCTCTCTCTCTCTCTCTCTCTCTCTCTCTCTCTCTCTCTCTCTCTCTCTCTCTCTCTCTCTCACTCACACTCACTCAATCACTCAGTCCCTCTTTGGTCAAATTAAAATAAGTAAACAAATAAATAAAGTTAAATAATTCTTTAAAAAAAACTTAACTATCAGAGGCCAGCAAATGGCATAATAGCTATATCGCTGGACTCCTATGTAGTCCTAACTGGTTCAAGTCCCGGACCTGGCACCTTAACACTAATGCCAGGCGCATGTGCATGAGTGTCCAAAATCCCAAAAGGAGAAAGGATTACTGCGTGGCCATCCCCTGCCCCCTAGGGGTGATTTCTCACTTTCTATCTCTTTCTCTGGCTGGTGAGCATACGTGCCCTATGGCAAAAATCTCTCTTAAAAACAAAACCAAAAAAAAAATACATATATAACTGTTCAGGGACCAACAGGTGGATCAAATCCCAGACCTGGTAGTTTGAAAATCACACCACCTATGTGTGCATGCCCAAGATCTCAGGAGGAGAAGGGACTGTGATATGGCCATCACCCCTGGGGATGATTTTTCACTTTCCTTCTCACTATCTCTGTCTCTCTCTGGCAAGTGCACACACCCTAAGGCAAAAACCTTAAAAAAAAAATTCTCTCAAAATTAAAATCCAGAATTTTGAAGTCGAATTTGAAAATGCCATTATAGAATAAAATGTAAACCCTCCTCATTGTTTAACATAAATAATCTTCCAGTGAAATCCTAGGAATAATTTGTATAGTCGTGTTTTCTATCTGAAGCCTATTTAAATTAGCTCTTTTAAAAATAAAAAGAATTACTTAATTTCTTATTCATTCATTTATTTTAATTTAACCAGACACACACACACACACACACACACACGGGGAGGGGGAGTGAGAAAGCAAGCCACCAGTTCAGGACTTGAACCATGGTCAGCCATGTGGGAGTGTACAGAGCCTTAACTACCATGCCACCTGCTGGTCCCCTAAATTAGCTCTTAAGTAGGAAGTTCTATATCAATATTAAGTGTCTTTTGGCAATCTCTTTTAAAGAAATCATTCATAGTTTTATTTTCATTTCTCTGACATTTTCTTTGGAAGCTTTCTTTCCTATTTAAAAAATTTCTTAACAAGTCCACATTGAATTTTATATGGGAAAGGAAATAAAATGTCAGGACTACTTTACACAGTGCTAGAAAGAAATGTGGAAAGTGAGACTAGATCAACCTCAATTCCAAGTGCTCACTGTGTTTGACTGTAAACTGAGGCTTTCCAAAGCCAGGAGAGACCCCCAGGAGCCTCTGAGCACTCGCTGTGGGGTCTGTGCAGACCATGTGCACGTCAGATCAATGAGGCTTCCGGGAGCCTTGCACTCAGAAATTGCGTCCTCTTGATCTTCTGAGACTTCAGCCTGTGCAGAAACAATGGGACTGTGATTGGGATGCAAATGAAATAGGACAGCATTTTATGGTAATTGGAAAATGTCATGTATTAAAGGTACTCAAGGGACCACCGGATGGTGTAATGGTTATGTTGCTGGACTCCTATGTGGCCAACCACAGTTCGAGTCCTAGACCGAGAAGCTTGAAACTCATGCCAGGCATGTGTGCATGCATGCCCAAAATCCCAAGAAGAGAATGGAAGAAAAGGAATTGCGGCAAAGCCATCCCCCCAGGGGGTGATTTCTCATTTTTTGTCTCTCTGGCTAGCACATGCAGCCTGTAGCAAAAAAAAAAAAAAAAATTAACATGGATAAAAAAAAAAAAATTAACATGGATCTTTGCGAGTGGAATGGGAAAGAATTCTAATTAGCTCTTGAGTGGTTTGCATTTCTTTATAATCTTTTATATCCTCACCCTCTTTGTTTACTCTTTAAGTATAATTTTTCTGATAGCTACCTGTTCTCAAGAAAAGGTAATAAAATTGATGTTGACAACGTTAAACATTTACTATAGATCTTCAATGAAAAATAGCATCAAAAATAGCCTATTAACTCAGTATTCAATATAGTACTTAAATATCAGGAATTATTTGTTAATGAAGTGCCATTGGTTTTTGTTGCTTCCTCCCTAGTTTGTTGGATTTTTGTGGGTGTCAGGGGTATTTTTTAATATTGTGAGGGGGTTCGG
>NW_006159659.1:4503789-4531266 GCF_000334495.1 Tupaia belangeri chinensis | reverse complement strand
GAGAGGGAGAGGGAGAGGGAGAGGGAGAGGGAGAGGGAGAGGGAGAGAAAGCGCACGCAAGAACCCCTCAATGGAATATGGTTGTGTCTCAATCGCTTTTTCTCCATTTCTCCATCCTGTTAAGATTTGAGGCACAGATGTACAGAGGCCCAGTGTTTCCCAAGCCACAGGAGCCACGACTCAAACTGCAGTTGGCCATGTGAGATCTGGCTCCCTATGCACAGAGTTTAACTGCTGTGCTATGGGACTGGCCCTGTTTTTTTGTTTTTTTCAATGAGAACAAAAATTTAACTGCCCTAGAACAGAAACCTTTTGAGGCCTTGAAGCTGGATATATTTTCTTTATAGACTATAAAATAATTCATAGTCTAGTAAAGGAATAAGGAAAAGGCAAACCTGTAAGTATCAGAAGAAAGGCACAGAAAAAAGTAGATGATTTTTGGATGAAGAGGGCCTTACTCTTTGGAGGGAATTGGGGGACACTTCAGGAAGGAGTTATTATTTTTTAAAAATTTGCCAGAAGGTATGTCTGCTTGTGAGGAGAGATGGGGCGTGGGGGTAGAAAGCATCCCCGTGGGGAATAGTCTATGCCACAATCCTTTTTCCTCCATTTTTCCCTCCTTTGGGGGTTTTGGGTACACACACACACTTAGCCTGTGTGTCTTTGAGACCAAGTCCTGGATTTGAACTGCATAGTCAGCTGTGTTGTATATAGCCATCTTCACCACCATGCCACTGGCTGTCCTGAGGAGATTTTGTTTGTTTCTTAGCTTGTTTGGAAGTTGGTTTTCAAGTAAGGCATCAATTACCAGCCTCAGGTGTCATCCATTTCATAATTGTTCATATTCAAATGATGTAACAGATGTACATGCTTTTGGTTGTATGCAATAAAAGAAGTTTGTGGACATTATGTTTAAAATACGGCCCTGAAATTTTATTTCCCACGAATGGTGGCTCAGTTCTTATTTATTTATTTTTTTTTGAGAGGTTTTCGCTATAGGGCGCCTGCGCTCGCCAGACAGACAGAGACATAGAGACAGAAAGCGAGAAATCACCCCCCAGGGGAGATGGTCACGCCACAATCCCTTCTCCTCCATTCTCCTCTTGGGATCTTGGGCATGCATGTGCATGCACCCGGTGTGAGTTTTAAGCCACCGGGTCCGGGACGCGAACTGCGGTTGACTATGTGGGAGTCCAGTGACATAGCCATTATGCTAACTGCTGGTTCCCAGTGGCTCAGTTCTTGTATTTCCCACGAGGCTGTAATGCTCTAAGTAGCCTACACAGGTTTGTGGCACTTCGCACTCTGTCTGCCCTGTGCCTTCCTCCTTTAAGGAACTGATTCTAAATGTTTGCACTGAGTCTTCTACCTATAAAGTTTGGATGAGGTACTCTTTTGGTGTGTTATCATCATTGGTCATTCAAGAGGAATTTAAGTGCTTCAGTTAAAATGAACTCTTTTGAAGTTTATTTATTCATGATAGCACATGCATAACTGGGCATGATGGTGCAACTATGTGCAGACGTGCGCAAGAACACTTGACAGAGTTCTGTCACACTGTAATCCCCTTTCCCCACACCCATCATGTTTTCAAGCCATCCTGGGGATCTGGACCCAAAATTGTTCATGTGGCTTCCAGCACCATAGTTCAGTTTGCTACAGACCTTGCCACCACACTGGACCTAAAATGGACTCTTTATGGCCTAGCTGTAATGGTGCGTACTGCTAAGATGCTGTGCTCTGTGGGCTGGGACCACGTGGCATTCCTAGTCCAACCTAAAGGCCAGGCGTGATATTCATGTCTGTAATCCCAGCAATTTGGCAGAAGGGTCATGAGCTCAAGGCTGGCCTGGGCAACATAGCAAGACTCTGTCTAAAATAATTTATAATGAATTGTTCTGTGATGGCACACCTGTAGTCCCAGCTGGAAGGCTGATGCAGGAGGGTTCTGACACCAAGACTCTGTCTTAAAAAAAATGTTTAAACGAACTCTGTCAGAACCGTGAAGTTAGGTGTGCTTAGAAATACTATCATCATAGTGTAGTATAGTGTTTGTTTTGTTCCCATTTTTAGATAAAAGAATATATAACATACGTATACAGTTTAAAATCTGACAATATAATGACCACACATGTACCAACCAACCAAAATGGGAAATGCTTGGGCCAGCCCTGTAAATGGAGTGGCTAAGAGCCATGTGTAGGGAGCTGGATCTCACATGGCTGCCCACAATTTGAATTTTTTTTTTCTTGGAGAGGTTTTTGCTATAGGGCGCTTGCGCTCGCCAGACAGACAGAGACAGACAGAGACGGAAAGCGAGAAATCACCCCCCAGGGGGGATGGTCACGCCGCAATCCCTTCTCCTCCATTCTCCTCTCGGGATCTTGGGCACGCTTGCACACGCGCCTGGTGTGAGTTTAAGCCACCGGGTCCGGGACTCAAACCGCGGTCGACTACATGGGAGTTCAGCGACATAGCCATTACGCTAACTGCTGGTCCCCGCAATTTGAATTTCAACCCTTGTGGCTTGAAAAAAATCCTGCCCAGGCCAGCAGTTGGTTAAGGTGCTAGATTCCCACATGATCTAACATGGTTCAAGTCCCAAACCCAGTTCCTTAAAAATCACGCCAGGTGCATGTGTGTACATACCCAAAATCCCAAGAAGAGAATGGAGGAAAAGGAATTGGAGCATGGTCAGCCTCTCTAGAGGGGTGCTTTCTTACATTTTCTGTCTCTGTCTCTCTCTGGTGAGTACATGTGCCCTATAGCAAAATTAAAAACAAAAAGACCCTGGCACATTTGACCTATAGACTTTCTAACAGTTTGAGTTTTGTTGACCGCACACTTACAGCACAGTTTAACATGTTCTCTGTATTTCTCACAAATTGGCAACTGGATCCCGAGGCTCTTTGAATCATTAGACATTGGAAAATGGGGATATTCTACTCCTGCTGTTTCATTTTCACATCTAAACTGGGACATTTTGATAAGGAACTCCTTGCCCTCATTGACCAGTTAGTTACCCAGGTGTAGTTTATATAGCAAAGACAACAAATGCTTGATTGATTTTCTCTTATTTACCCGGTTGCAAAATACAGAATTGGTTTCTACTCATTCTGAGAAGGTCACCAATTAGTGTTTTGTTTTTCTGTTAAGTCATTGTAAATTTGTAGATGTAAACATACTTAATGAGTTTTGAATGCTTTGTAATTTTTATCCTTTTAAATTAAAATTGTTCCATTTTACTGATAGAAGTAGGCTCTGAATCCTTTTGTCAGTACCCAAGTAGTCTATGATAGTGTCCTTACTATCTGGCATACAGGATATTCCCAGAATTTCTGATTGTAGCTTTAATTTCTATTTCTCTCTGTTTTTTTTTTGGGGGGGGGGGGCAGGAGGGCGCATGGGGCATGCATGTTCACCAGAGACAGGGAAACTGAGAAATCACCTCCCAGGGGAAGTGGCCACACTCCAGTCTCTTTTTCCCTTAGGATTTTGGTGCACACACATGGGCCCAGTCTGGTTTTCAAGCTGCTGGGTCTAGGACTCGAACCACACAGTCAGCCATGTGGAATGGCTTAACCTCCTTTTCACAGGTTTTTTGGTTTCTTCTTGATGTGCTTTGTGTGTGTGTGTGTGTTTTACCATTTTTATTTGCTCCTTTCTTATTGATGTAGAAGAGTTCTTTATTTTTTCCCTAATATTAATCTCTTTGGTCACAAGTTTACAGATGTTGTCTACCAATTTAGGACTTGTCTTTTCAGCTTTGGTAGCTTTCAATGATCAGAAGTTCTTCATGTAGTTGATTTATTGATTTTTTTTTCCGCTATAGTTGTCACCCTTTGACTCCAGGAGCTTATGAAAGCATGAAATATTTGTTCATTGCTAACCTGAAACCTTTTCTGAATACTCCCAGCCCAAGGCCTGAGTGTTAGAGGAGGAGACCAGTTGTAGGTGTCAGTATCATAGAAAGCTCCTTTGGAGTTGTCTTGTAATTAGTCAAACATGGCAGTGCATCTCAGGAAATGTCATAATTTAGTTTTTCATTAGATTTTTTGAAAACACAAGTTACTATCAAAGAATTATAGAATGACTGGTAAAGGCCCACAATAATTATGTAAAGGGCAGGAAAATACATAAAGAAACATAAACCTGTTACCAACATGAAAACTGAGCAGAGCTAACGCTGAGCTTTTAATATTTTTAGTCAGGCCCTTTTTTTTAGCAGGAAAATGAAAGGGAAGCAGCAGTTACCACCCTGAGTAAATATGCCCTGCTTTCTCTTCCTCTATCCAAATTCCTCAGCTCTCTAAACACAGAACAATTAGCTGAAAGTAACTTACGTGATTTAAAAATGTTTGTCTTTGAAATAAGCCAGTCACAGGAAGACAGATACTGCCTGACTCCATTATGTGAGAGCTCGAAAATAGCCAAACCCATAGAAGCAGAGGACAGAATGGCGGTTGCCCAGGTTCGGGGGAGGAAGGATTGGGAGTTGCTCATCAACCGGTGTAAAGTTGCGGTCAGACAAAACAAATGTATTCTGGAGATCACTGCATAGCCTGTGCTCATAGATAACAGTGCTATGTTGTACATTAAAGATCTGTTAAGAGGTAGATCTGTTAATGTGTTTTTACCACTACATTTTTTTAAAAAATAAAGACAATGTAGCGAGTTTTCCATAAAGCTAAAGTTGTTTTGAATTTTTTGCCCTTTCTAGTTTTTTGCTGTCTAAAAATATAAGAAGCAGAGGTACTAGACAATAATTTTTCTTTCTTTTTTAAATCATTACGGGGTCGGCAGGTGGTATGGTGGTTAAGGGCACTGGACTCCCACATGGCTGACCACAGTTTGAGTCCTGGACCTGGTGGCTTGCTTTCTCACCCCCCCCCCATCCCCCTAGTCCCTCTCTGGTCAAATTAAAATAAATAAATTTAAATAATTCTTTAAAAAATCATTTACCAGGGCCGGTGAGTGGTGTGGTTAAAGATGCTGCACTCCCACATAGCCGACTGCATTTCGAGTCCCAGACCTGGTAGCTTGCTTTCTCCCTTTCTCTCTCTCTGGTCAAATTTAAAACAAAAAAAAAAGAATAATAGTTGAATTAAATAAATAGTTTAAAATTTTCATTACTTAGCAAATATAAAAGTTAGAAATCCTGAAAAATGATTATGTCTTCTTTACAAAGATACATACTTTTGATATCAGAAAAGGTTGGGGCTGGCCCTGTGGCCTAGTAGTTAAGGGAGCTGGACCTCACAAGGCTGACCTCAGTCTGAGTCCCAGCTCTGGCAGCTTGGGGGACATGCTGGAGTGTGTGTGTGTGTGTGTGTGCGCGAATGTGTGCCCAGGGTCTTGATGGGATAGGGAGATAGAGAAAGGAGGATTGTGGTGTTACCACACCCCCTGGGCGTTGCTTTCTCCCTCTCTCGCACTCTCTCTGGTGAGTGTATGCACCCACTGGCAATTAAAAAACATTTTTAAAAAGAATTACTTATTTAATTTTATTTATTACTATCTTTCTTAAAAATTTGCTGTAGGGTACATGCACTCGAGAGAGACAGAGGGAGGGAAAGTGAGAAAGCAAGCTGCCAGGTCCAGGACTCAAAGCATGGTCAACCATGTGGGAAACTAGTGTTCTAACCATTATACCACCTGCTGGCCCCAATTTTAAAACATTTTAAAAGAAAAGATCAGGGTCCTCTAGGTGGCATGGTTGTTAAGGCACTGGATTCCCACATGGCCGACCATGGTTTGAGTCCCAGACCTAGTGGCTTGAAAATCAAGCCAAACGTGTGTGCATGCGTGCCCAAAATCCCAGGAGGAGAATAGAGACGGGATTGCCATGTGGCCATCCCCCCTGAGGGATGATTTTTCACTTTCCCTCTCTCTGCCTCTCTCTGACTAGCATATATACCCTGTGGCAAAAACAAAACAAACTAAACAAACAAAAAACACTTAAAAACTAAAGGGCTGGCAGGTGACATGGTGGTTAAGGTGCTGGACTCCCACATGGCCAACCATGAGTCCCAGACCTGGTGACTTGTCTTCCCACTTTCCCTCTCTTTTTCCCTCCCTCTTTCTCTCTGGTCAAATTAAAATAAATAAATAAGTACAATGAAAGAAAAGGAAGAAAGAGAAGATTGAATAGTGGGATACAACTTGGCCTGGTGGGCTAAGAGGGTAGACTCGAGCCTGAGTAACAGGCTCCTCCTCCCCCTACCCCACTGCTGCCTCTTGCTTGTCTTAACGCCTTGGGGAGTTTCTCTCATGCCCCGAAAAATAAGAGTAATACCTTTTGGGGCTGTTCTGAGGATTAAATAAGTCTCTCCACTTTAGGAACACAAACTGGATGGACTCTAGCACAGCTGGCCATCTAGCACTGCTCATATGACATTGCACATTTTCGCTTCTGCCTCAGAAGATAAGAATACCAATAGAAAAGGAACCATAAGGCTCATACCCCGTAGTCAGGAGTCTTTCTATCATTGTTTTCAAAGTCCAATACTAAATCAAGGTGTCAGCAGGGTTTTGCATTCCTTTCTGCAGGCCCTGGGGGAGAATCTGTTTCCTGCTCATTTAGGTTGTTGATACTTCATGGCATTTGCAGGCCTGCGGTCTGTTTTGTTGGCCTTCAGCTGAGGGCAGTTCCTATCTTCTAGAAGCTGTAACATTCCTTGGGTCACAACCCCATTCTATCTTCAAAGCTAGCAGCAGCGGGTGGAGTAGTTTTCAAGTTCCCTTTCTCTGACCCTCTTCTTCTACCTTCCTTTTTTCTTCCTTTTTTTTTTTTTTTTTTTTTTTTTTTTTTCTTTTTTTTTTTTTTTTTTTTTTTTTTTTTTTGCTATAGGGCACATATGCTTGTCTGAGAGAGACAGAGAAAGTGAAAGTGACAAATCACCCTCTAAGGGGGACGGCCATGCTGCAATTCTTTCTCCATTCTCATCTTGGGATTTTGAGCACACATGTCTGGTGTATTTTTCAGGCCACCAGGTCTGGCACTTGAACTGTGCAGTCAGTCATGTGATCCAATGCCTTAACCTCCACACCACCTGCTGGCTCCCCCCTCTTCTTAAACTATAGGAATTCATGTGATTCTACTCGGCCCACTCATATAATCCAAAGTACTCTCATTCTTTTAAGAGCTACTGATTAAAGCTACTGATTAATTTCCCTTTGTCATGGAAGGTAATAAAGTCAATGGTTCTGGGATTAGGACACAGGCATCTGGCTAGGGTGAGGGCATTACTCTGCCTACCACATCTAGTGAGCCAGAATTTTGTTGTTTTTTTTTTTAAATAGTCATTTATCCTTCCATTTTTTTAAAATCAAAATATTAACTGACTTACCATATAAGATAGGTGATGTTTATTGAGCACCTATCATGAGTTTGGTACTGAGCACTAAGTTCTTTGCTCAGGAAGAGTCTCTGCATCAGGTTTTGTGATTATCCCCATTTTATAAGTGAGGAAACCGCATTTTGGAGAAATTAAGTAATTGATGAAAGTAGTCCAGCTGGTGAGGAACTAAGACGTTTCAGTGGGCTTTGATACCTCAGAGGTTTGGTGGCAATCCCACTCACCAGACAGTGCATACTAAGTAAAAAAATCAATGTTTTGGTTAAAAAAAAGTTTCAATTTTGCTCACAGAAGTTGCCCTTCTCATTTGGGGATATGATAAGAGAATAAATTTTAAAACCAAAACATGATAGGTATTAAAAAGATTATAAGGAGAATGATTGAATTGTAAAATATTTTAAATAATGCTGTTTCTCTGTCAGAAAATGCAAAAAACACGCTGATTTCTGACTTGTACTAAATCAGAAACTGTCTTTTGAAGTCAGAATGTTTTCTCTGAAATCATGGTAGTCTCTGATTTATAATAGGAGGGATAGATTGGCTCAGTATTTTTTTAGTGAGATATTTGACTGTCCCGTTTTGTTATAAGTGATATGTGAACAAACAAAAGAATTTGCCTAGCAACGGAGTTGTTTTTCTCAATCAGAAGATCAGATTTTGTGTGCTCATTTTCTTGTCATCTGAGAGATAAAAAATGCTTATGAATTCAGCATCTTATTTTTTGAGATTGAGATACTGGCGAGTATAATACAGTATCTAAGAATATCATTTGAAGTAGTTGGCAAGCATTATGTTAATTCATATCTGTAATATATTTAGGTAGAGAACCACATTTTTTTAAATGCTGGACCCAATTGTCAGACATGGTTAGCTCACTCATCCTCCTAAACATCTTTTTATCTCTTCTTGTTCTTCATTAATTATACACCCACATTTTATTTTTTATACTTATTAGATCTCTAGGTTCTACCATATTCTATATTTTTGTTGTTGTTGTTCAGAAAATATTTGAATGCTATGTGTTAGGAGGGTCTAGGGTTGCTGTGCCCACATGAAGCTTACAGAGGAATGAAAGCTTAAGCCATGAAACAAATAATTACATGAATCAGGAAGTGCATGGGTGCTATGAAAGTGAATAAAAGCTTCTAAACTAAGTTGAAAGATAGGTACAAAGAAAGCCTTGATGTAAAGGATGAAAAGTATTTAGGCAGGCATACATTGGGATTGACCAATGTAGGTCTGAGGGCACATTTTGCAGAAGTCTTATCCCAGCAAAAAGGCCTGGTCGGGAGAGGGGCAGTGGTGCTTGCGTGTGTGCACATGCCTGTGCATAGTGCTCTTTCAGAGCTTTATGGAGTAGACCTGAGTAGTGTATATTGATCACCAAACACTACACATGGTCTTGTTTCCAGAACTCCAGCATCAAGTGGATATGGTGTAAGATGACCATATATTTTATCATCAGAACCAGGATACTCTTGAGATTGAAAGTGGATGCTATTGATTATGCTGCAACAATAGATTGTAAATCAGTATCTATAGACCAATTCTCAACCACTCTAGTAAGCCCCAAGCTTCCTAGAAACCATGCTCTGAAGTGACAGGGTTAGTTCTGCTTTTTCACCTTGTTCCCCTCCCTCACCCATGAATACCTCCAAGTTATTGAAGAGAGCCACTGGGAGAACCTGCACCCACCCTGTCTAGGCCACAGAATCCCAATCCTGTTGCCGGCCTAGCTGCCCCAGTGCTTTCCAGACTGCCGTCTCGTAAGAGCTCAAACAGTTGATGTAAGGTAGCCCTTATTAACATGTTTACAGAATTAGTCTTTAAAAAAAAAAACTTTATTTAATTTATTAATTTTTTTAATCTGATGAGCGAGTGAGACGCCGGGTCCAGGACTTAAACGGTGATCGGCCGTGTGGGAGTCCAGTGCCATTAACCACCACAGAATTAAAGTCTTAAAAACATGTAGGAAAGAACATAAGGCCTTAAACATTTAGGACATTCCCACTAGAAACTTTCCTATCCCACTTTGCATGCTTAATTATATGTTTTTGGATGGCGGCCAGGGAGTATGGGTGTGGTCTGATTCTAACATCTTGCAGAGTAAACCTGTTTTGTAAATTGGCCCCTATGGTGGAAAATGCTGTAATGGAGCACCTACAGAAGCCTTCCCAGAGGTGTAAAGCCTTCTTCAACAATGACAATGGCAGGAAGTGTAGTAACTTTTTCTCTTCTAGAAAATAAATTGTTTCAGGATCAATTTAATTTTTAAAAATAGAATCAACCGTTTGGCTGGATCTGCATAATGAGGATTAATAAAGCTTTATTACCTGCTCTCTGTGCCCAAGTCAAAGTACAGGGCCCTCAGGAAGCCCTTTAGTTAATGATCAGCAACTGTGAAGCCAGGGAGCTCTTGGCCCAAAGGAGAATGTGAGATCTCACTGTCCCCCTCATCTTTTCTTCGCCCCCAAACCCCTCAGTAAAATGGCTTGACATCATACCCCAAATAATAATAATATTTAATGTTTGTATTCAGCCAGATATTGGAGACACTTAGAAGAGTTTCACTGTTTCTTTTCAAACTACATTAAAGCTCTTATTTTTGCTTTATAAGACAGGAAATGTGAAGAATTCACCCGGAAATAAGTAGAAAACTTCATGTCTGCTCATTTTAATCAGGTAAAGAACAAGAAAACTCTGGTTACTCTCAGTTTTGTTAGCACTAGCTAAGATGACTTGTCTTTTTTAAATTTTATTTTGAGATCTCTTGTCTTTAATTAATTAATTATAGCAATTTCAACTTGAAGTATTAATATAAAGGTCATATTTTATTTCATTTATAATTTGGCAGTTTAAGTGCTATGACTTGTTTGTGTTTGTTTCAGGAAAGCACCTGAACAAAGGCCATTATTTCTTAGGTTTCTTATTTTTCTTTAGAAAAAAAATTTTTTAATTGTCAGAGGTCACATGCAGTCACCAGAGAGAGGCAGAGAGGGAGAAAGCACCCCTCCAAAGGGGCATGGTCACACCACAATCCCTTCTCCATTTCTCATCCTGTTAGGATTTGGGGCATATAAACACATGCACTTGGTAAAATTTTCAAGCTGTCAGGTCTGGGATTCAAACCACGGTCGACCATGTGGTATCCAGCTTTTTTAACCAGTAGGCTATAGAGCTAGCCTAGGTTTATTATTATTCAAATAACACTTAACTATAGTGAACACACTTGTATTTACCCAACACTCATGCATTTTTTGACTATTGTAGAGTTCAAGATTATGTAGCAATATTATCTCTTTTTTTTTTTTTTGAGAAGTTTTTCTATAGGGCGCATGTGCTTGCCAGAAAGACAAGAGACAGAAAGCAAGAAATCACCCCCCAGGGGGGATGGCCACGCTGCAATCCCTTCTCCATTCTCCTTTTTGGATCTTGGGCACACATGCACACACACCGGCGTGAGTTTAAGCCACGGGGTCCGGGACTCAAACTGCAGTCCATTACATGGGAGTCCAGTGACATAGCCATTACTCCAACTGCTGGTCCCCTGCAGTACTATCTTAAGTGACATGGAGGATTACTTCTTTATTCCTTCTTTTTTAAAAAAATAATTATTTAATTTTATTTACTCATTCATTTATTTTACTTTGACCAGAGAGAGAGGGACAGAGAGAGAGAGAGTGAGGGAAAATGCAAAAGCAAGCCACCAGGTCCAAGCATCAAACTGTGGTCAGCCATGTGAGAGTGTCCAGCACCTTAACCACCGCACCACCTGCTGGTCCCTCTTTATTCTTTCTTTAGTTATTAGTAGGTATATAATTTTTCCTCCTTTAAAGATTAAATAACGAGGCTAAAGAAATTTTTTTTTTTTTGGATGCGCTTGCCAGAAAGACAGAGACAGAGAGACAGAAAGTGAGAAATCACCCCCCGGGGGGGATGTCCACGCTGTAATCCCTTCTCCCCCATTCTTCTCTTGGGATATTGGGCATGCACGCACACGCGCCCGACATGAGTTTAAGCCACCAGGTCTGGGACTCGAACTGCAGTTGACTACATGGGAGTCCAGCGACATAACCATTACGCTAACTACTGATCCCAGAGGCTAAAGAAATTCAGGATATCAGATAAAATCAAAATCAGTGAGATTTCTTTTGGGCTTATACTTAATGTACCATTTATTTTCATTTATTTGTTCAATATTTACTTATCAAGTACCTGCTAAGAACAAAAATACTAGTTACATTAATATCATTTTATGGGGGCCAGGAGGTGGCATGGTGGTTAAGGGTGCAGGACTCCCACATGGCCAACCACATTTTAGGTCCTAGACCTGATGACTTACTTTCTCACTGTTCCTCTCTGGTCAAATAAAATAAAATACAAAAATAAATAAAATAATTCCTAAAAAATCATTTTGAATATATATTAAAAATTATATAATAACACTTGTAATTTTCTGGTAATTAGAATATTGTATTAAATTTGGAATCAAAAACCTTAGAATTCAGATGCAAGAAAAGGGTTTTATTATGGTACCTTCATGAAGAGTATTATTACTTTTCAGTACTCTTTAACTACATGGGAATATATGTACAATTATTATTAAATAAAAAAAAGTGATATGATTTATCTTGAGATAGGATAAAGACCAAGAGATATAACAATAAATTTTACTGTATATCTTTTTGTAGTAGGATGAGGTTTACATTTTTCTTCTTTATAATGTTTTATATTTAAAATTTTTCTGCAATGAATATGAATTTTCAATAATCAGAAAAAATTTAAAGTAAGTGTTACACTTACATATCATGGCTGCTATATTTAAACTTCATGAAAACTAGGCTCAAGTTTGTTTTGTTTTTCTCCTCAAGCTGTCTCCATATTTTTGGACACCCAGATAATGGATGCAACACAAAACAAAATAAGATACTGCTTCAGAAAAGGAAATATTAAAATAAAGATGACAGTGTTTACTTTATAGGTATATAAATTTGCAGTATCCCTAATATAAAGTGTATATATAATGAAAAGGAAATTTTACACTTCACAATAAAATTTTTTTTTTTTTTTTTTTTTTGTTTTTTGCCTTTTTTTTTTTTTTTAATAATTTACTATAAGGCATGTGTGCTTGCTAGAAAGAAAGAAAGAGAGGGAAGGTAAGAAAGCACTATCCAGGATGCATGGCTATACCATAGGCCCCTCTCCACCATTCTCCTCCTGGAATTTTGGGCACACATGCACACGTGCTCGACATGTTTTTCAAGCTTCAGGTCCAGGATTTGAACTGAACAATCAACCATGTGAGATCCAGCCACCTTAATCACCACACCACCAGCTGGCCCAGTAGGGTGCTTGTGCTTACCAGAGGGAGACAGGGAAAAGGAAAGTGAGAAATCACCCCCTGGGAGGATGACCACGCCTCAATCCTTTCTCCCCCAGTCTCCTCTTTGGATTTTTGGGCATGCACACATGTGTGCCTGGCATGATTTTCAAGCCTCCAGGTTCAGGACTTGAACTGTGGTCAGCCATGTGGGAATCCAATGCCTGAATCACCATACTACTTGCTGGCCCCAGCTCTTTCTTTCTTTTTCTTTTCCTTTTTTTTTTTTTTTTTTTTTTTTAAAAGAGGTTTTTGCCTTAGGATGCGTGCACTTGCCAGACAGAGACAGAGACAATGAGAGAGAAAGTGAGAAATCACCGCTCATGGGGGAATGGCCACACCACAATCCCTTCTCCTCCAACTCTCCTCCCAGGATCTTGGGCTCACACACACATGTGCCCACCGTGGTTTTCAAGCCACCAGGTCCAGGGCTTGAACTGTGTTTGGCCATGTGGGAATGCAGTGATATAATTACTGTCCCATCTGCTGGTCCCCCAGCTGTTTCTTATACTAAGCAAAAATACATCTCCCTGTGACTCCTATGTAGTGGTCATACTCTTACTTCAGGGTTCATAGAAAATAAATGCAGTTCCTCTTTTCACATCACAGCCTTTCATACAGTAACTCAAAGTGGGTAGTTCTCAAATTCCATTATACAAACAACTTGCCCTGGGGAGCTTTAACAGGAAGGGGGCTAGGTACACACAAGATGTGCCATTAGAAGGTAGACTTGAGGGGACCAGCTACAGTTCAAGTCCCAGACCTGGCAGCTTAAAACACTGGGCATGTGTGTCCAAAATCCCAAGAGGAGAATGGAGGAGAAGGGATTGTAGTGCGGCCATCCCCCCAGGGGGGTGATTTCTCACTTTATGTCTGTCTCTATCTCTCCAGCGAACACATGTACCATATACCAAAAATTTCTCTTAAAAAAAAGAAGGTAGACTAGAGAGTGAGCAGCTGGAGAGCCATGCTTGTGCTGTAGAGACTTTACATTAAATATGCTTGTATTTCTCTACAAGGACAGTGAGGCACAGGATAAAGGGAAATCAGATAAATATTTCAGCTTTCAAAGATATTCTGGACTAGAGTTCATCTTACCACATACACCTTGGTTTCATTATTTTTTAGCTTTTTATTGAAGGTATACTTGTGTCTCCCCCCCACCCCCCCATGGCCAGAGAGTGCATGCACTAGCCAGACCGAGATCAAGAGTGAAAGAGAGAGAGAAAGCATCCCCCAGTGGGACATGGTGGCAACACCATAGTACCTTCTCCTCCAATTCTTCCCATCAGTATTTTGGGCATGCACACACATGTGCCCAGCATATTTTTCAATGTTCTGGGGACAGTATTTGAACAGTAGTTGGGCGTGTGAGATTTGACTCCCAATGCACAGTGCTTATTCACTACATTGTGGGACCAGCCTGGAAGTGTAGTTTTTTGTTGTTGTTGTTTTTCAGAGAGATTTTTGCTGTAGTGTGTGTGTGCTTGCTGGAGAGACAGAGAAGCAGAAAATAAGAAATCACCCCCCTCCCTACCCAGTGGCTTTGGCCATGCCGCAATCCTTTCTCTTCCATTTCCTCTTAGGATTTTGGACATGCATGCACATGAGCCTGCTGTGCGTTTTAAGTTGGTACGTCCAGGACTTAGACTGCAGTCAACTGTGGGAGTCCAGTGATGTAACTTACACCTCTGCTGGTCCCTGGAGGTGTAGTTTTTAATTAGAAAAGTGATGCATTTGTAAAAAAAAAAACCTTTTTAGATAAATATTTTAAAAGCTCGACCTATCCTTAATTTTCCCAGAGGTAGTTTCTGTTAATATTTAGGCACATCATCTCCGACTTTAATGTTTACTCAAGGAGTTTTAAAAAAGTTTATGGAAAAAGTGTGTTATGAAAAAACTATGCATGGATTTAAAACATTTTTTTTTTTGCAATAGGGTGTGTCCGCTTGCCAGACAGAGAGAGACAGAAAGTGAGAAATCACTCCCCAGTGGGGATGGCCACACTGCAATCCCTTCTACTCTATTCTCCTCTCGGGATCTTGAACACGCACGCACGCACACGCACCCAGCGTGAGTTTTAAGCCACTGGGTCTGAGACTCGAACTGCGGCCGACTACATGGGAGTCCAGCGACATAGCTATTACGCTAACCGCTGGTCCCAGGATTTAAAACATTTATTGAACCTAATAAACTTGTACTTTAGGACCAGCTAAGTGGCATGGTGTGGTGGCTAATGTGGCTGGATCACACATGGCTGATAGCATGGTTCACATCCCAGACCTGGTGACTTGAAAAACACTCTGGGTACATGTAGGTGCATGCCCAAAATCTCTCTACCTCCATGGAGTGCATGCACCCTAATAGCAAATTAAATAAATAAATAAATAATTTGTATTTTTTTTTTTTTTTTTTTTATTTCAATTTCTTTTATACATTCAATCACATATGTCACTTAGCTTGCAAAGCGAATATTCCAACATGTATACATTTCTCACCAATCCAGTTGTGAATACTATAGACATCATCCTCAACAGACAGTAACCCATCTCTCTGTCCCACAAATGCTCTGCCTCTCCATTTCTCTCCCCAATGTCTCTCCTCAGTCTCTGCTCTTTCACCCTCCCTTTCCCACACTGTGTCTGGTATTTATAGCTATTTTCTATGTTTCTATGTCCTCTAGTCATTCATTTTTGGTCATAGAGTGCAGACAGTTGTATATATTAAGTGGGAACATAACATTGTCATAGCTTTAATTACTTGCTTCACTCAGCAGTAAATCTTCCATTTTCATCCACTTTCTGTTGAAAGCCAGGGTCTTTTTTTTTTTTTTTTTTTTTCATAGAGTTTATGGAATACTACTCATAATAAAGTAGTATATGTCCTCTTCCCTGGATGAATGGGGTTTGGCTCTCTGTATGTCATGGCTTTGTAGTCTCCTCTTTTGTAGCCTCTGAATGCACAGCTCATTGAACTTTATTCCTTGCCACACTTTTTCCATCCATTCATTTGTTTGTGGGCATTTGGGTTGGTTCCATGTCTTAGCAATTATGAATAATGCCTCAATAAAAATCGATGTGCAAGCACTTTTTCAACTAAGGATTCTTTTGTCCTTTGGGTACATACCAAGGAGTGGGATTGCTGGATCATATCTCCTTATATATATAAATGGAACTTCAAAAAAAATTTGTGGAAAAAATGGAATTAAAATACAAGGCTATTTGTAGATCTTTGAGGAATCTCCAAATAGACTTGTATTATAATTCCATTTTTTCCACAAGTTTTTTGAAATCCCATTATACATAAGATTTCTTAGAAAAAGGCCCAAGTATAAACATGAAATTTATTTATGTTTCACATATACATTTATTTTTTGAATTTTTTTTTTCTTTTTGCTATAGTGTGAATACACTCGCTAGAGAGACAGAGAGACAGAAAGTGAGAAATCAACCCCTGGAAAGTGAGAAATCACCCCCTGGGAGGATGTCCACTCCACAATTCCTTCTCCATTCTCCTCTCAGGATTTTGGAAACACATGCACATGCACCTGGCATGAGTTTGAGCCACTGGGTCTGGAACGTAAACCACAGTTGGCTACATGGGAGTTCAGTGATGTAACCATTACTGCATCTGCTGGTCCCCATATATTTACCTTTTTGACACAAAAGCTTTCTGATTTCTTGTTTAAGTATCTGTAAAATGGGAATAATTATTTTTTTCTGCTTTATGGTCTTTATGGTCATGTAATGGTCATGTCAGTATTTTATATAGTTCATTTAACTCTAAAGAATTTTTTACATGCACAATTTTAGAGTAATTTAAATTTTTTCTGCATAGTTTACTTACCTTTTTTTTTCTTTCCTTTAGTTATAGGTAAAAATTGGAAAGTTCTACAGTAAATCAGTATTTCTACAGAAACATGGTAAAGAAGTCATTATTGACTGTAGTAAATGGCTTTCTTCAGGAACAACTGTGCCAGGCCTCTTTGTTATCTTGGATGACACCATACTACAAGTGGACTAATCTGAAATCCTTTCACCTAAAAATAATACAAGCCTTAGAACTCCTTGATCTCATGTTGCTATTTATGTACATAATTAAAATCTAAGTGAAAAAAAAACAGTTGTCCCATTTTTTTTGCTGATACCACTGAGTGACAATTTAAGCATATCTGGTGTCCATGTATACGTATGTGAGTCTGAGTGATTTGTATGCATGAGATGTCTGTGTATGTGCACGTGTGTGTGTGCATGTGTGTGTGTGCATGTTAAAGACAACTGTCAACTCTCCTCAGGGCAGTATCAGCTGGCAGTCTGTGGAGTCTAAGCCCCAGAACACAAAGTAAGGTAGAAAAAAATGACTCCGGAGCTGAGGGATGATGCTCCAGTAACCAGCACAGGGAGCAAAACTTGTAAGTAGTCCAGTTTGCCTGACACTGATTAGAAGACATACAAAAGAAAACAGTGACAGTGACCCCTTGTTGTGGCCATTGCTTCCTGGTTTGTACAGATCTTCCGGTTCTTGAATGCCAGTGAGAGATTCATAATGAAGTAGTATATGTCCTCTGCCCTGGATGAATGGGATTTGGCTGTATGTCATGGCTTTGTAGTCTCCTCCTTTGTGGCTTCTGAATGTACAGCTCATTGAACTTTATTCCTTGCACTGGAGGAATCAGCAGGAGCTTCGTTTGACTTGTTAGTCAGCCAGGAGGGAGTGCACAGGATAATATGTGAAAGAGAGTTTAGAATTTCCAAATTTCAATCAGATTTGGGAACTATTAAGTCTTCCTTGTATTCTTGTGTCATCTGTTTAATTCCTACTCATTGGACATCTAGAATTGATAGCAGTTGGTGAGATAGCAGTATGCAAATGGACATGGACATGTTCATGTTAAATACAGTTAATTGAGCCAAAATGACAGGAATAGTGCCAGCACTGTTACCAGATTAATGAGCTGAAGCAAATTTGTCCCTCGAATTATCTCCCTAGTCACCTTCACCGAGAAGTCTTAATTCCTTTTATGCTGAAAGACTTTTGTGTTACTGTACCAATCATCTGAACTGTGCCTAAATTATCTCATTATAAGTACATTCCTATTATTTCAGGTCTTCTCCATTTCACATGGCTTCCTTTGTCACCTCCGGAAAGTAGAGATTCATGAGTTTCTTCCTTGAGATTGCTTGATCTAGAGAGCTTTAAGAAGAAACGGCCCACACCTCAGCACGCTCTGGAGATCATCCATCAGTGGGTGTTTGAGTGCCTCCTAACTGTAAGGTATTACTTCCTATTTTGAACCCTTTAGTCAGCATTGAAATGTTGCTTTAAAACTTACCTCTCCTCACTGTGGGTGGTGGGGTTAGGTGTCACAGAGCCAGCTCCTAGTAGTGTCTTCTCCGTGTTCTCCAATCAGAGTAGCTCAGTTGCCCTTTAAGCACCTTTGATTTATGAATGATGTCCCAAAGATCTTTTCCTTTGGTGGTGGTTTGCATCCAGTGCTGCCTTCTTTTTACATTTAACACTTACTGCGTGCTTTCTGTGCACACCCTAGTTCCTTAAACTTTTCAGAATGCTATTTTATATCTTTCTCCTCTTGGCCTATTCTAACGTCAGTATGTTAGTACTCCTATTTTTCTGTGTCCAAAGGTAATGCTTGCTACTGACTTTTAAACTTTTCATTCAATTTTTTTTTAAAGAGGTTTTTGCTATAGGGCGCGTGCACTTGCCAGACAGACAGAGAGACAGACAGAAAGCAAGAAATCACAATCCCTTCTCCTCCATTCTCCTCTCGGGATCTTGGGCACGCATGCACACGCGCCCAGCGTGAGTTTTAAGCCACTGGGTCTGGGACGTGAACCGTGGTCGACTACGTGGGAGTCCAGCGACATAGCCATTGCGCTAACTGCTGGTCCCTTCATTCAATTTCTTATGACCATTTCTCCTTGTGATACAACTGTGAGTCTTCATCCAATTAATTTGCAGCTTAACCAACATAGTTCTATATAACTTTAGGAATCTTGGAGGGAACAGTCTTTACTGTATAGAGTGATTTAAGTTCCTCTGAAGAGATAAATGTGGCATGGGTTGTTCTTTGATAATGTAGCAGTTGGATTCCTCAGCTCGCTTTGTCAAAAATCAAATTCAAGGCTAGGTTGGTGGCACAACAGTAATAAGCTGCTCAGGCAATTCCCTGGTCAGCCTGTAAATACTAGGCACACATGCCTATGATCCTGGCTGGCTGGGAAGCCTGGAGGAGAATATAGTGTGGGACCCTGTTGAAGGTGCTTATTTTTCTCTCTTTCTGTCTGTATTGCTGTCTCTTGCTCTCTTGAAAGAAATAAACTTTTTTTAAAAAAATCAAGATTTTAGGCTCAGCTGCATGGCACAGGCAGTAAGGCACTGCTTTACAGTTCTAGAGCCACATGGAAGACTACAGTTCAGATCCTGGATTGATCTAAGATGTGTATCCATGAATCTGTCTGACTAGAAGGCTGGAGGAGGAGGAAAGGAGATCCTTATGAGACAGGACCCTGTCAAGGATTCCTGTTTCCCTCCCCTACCGTTATGAAAGAAATAAGATAACCCTTTTTTAAAAAAATCAAGATTTAAGGGCTGGCTTGTGGCCTCTCAGTTAAGGCAGCTGGATCTCACAAGACTGTCTATGCAGTTCAAGTCCGGACAGTAGATGTGTTCAAAATCCCAACAGGATGGGGAAATGGAGGAGAAGGGATTATGGTGTGACTGTTAAAAAGAAATCAAGATTTATAAGTAATTGCTTCAATGAGGAAAAAAAAAGATGAGGGAACCAAAGAATGCCTTTATTCATTGTCACTTTTATTATCCTTTAGGACAAAATCAAAACAATGCATAGGGGCCAGCAGGTGGTGTGGTAGTTAAGGGACTGGACTTCCAAATGGCTGACTAGTTTGAGCCCTGGTTTGGCAGCTTTGCGCTGGGCACATGTGCATATGTACCCAAAATCCTGAGAGGAGAATGGAGGAGAATGGATTGTGGCATGGTCAGCCCCCTGGGGGATGGTTTCTTATTTTACTTCTCTCTTGTCTCTTTCCAGAAAGTGCACGTGCCCTGTGGCAAAAATCTAAATAGATATATATGTGTGTGTGTGTGTGTGTGTGTGTGTGTATGAGAACTTAGGGCGAGCTGAACTCAGCAACTGCTGCCTACTACCCAGGCAACGGAGTACAGAGGCCTAGGCCACTGGGTCAGCTGCTTTTGTCTTAAGAACACTGCTGGATCCTGGCCCATAGTGGCCTATATAATACAGGTCACTTATGCTAACAGATTAGTGATGTTATACAGAAGTAGCCTAAAGAAAATTTTTAATGTAGGCCAAATTCCTGTGTTTCCATACAGAGACAGAAAAATGTACCTTGCTCAAGATTAAATAGCAAATCAATGACAGCTGAAATTAGGCCATACTGTGAATATTGCTAATTTTTATTTGTGTAGATATATAATTCAGTATCCTTGAGTTCAGAAAAAAAGTAGAGGTTATGTTTTGATTGTCCTGCCTTAATAGCTGTACTATGCACTTTTCTTTGTGACCAGTATTCATGGTTATCATATAAGCTGACTGATTTACCATGATTATAAAAGTTTCTTCTTTTTTTTTTTTTTTCAATTTTAGTGTTTGTTCTAGGGCGTGTACATTCGCTAGAGAGAAACAGACAGAGACAGAGAAAGTGAGAAATCATCCCCCAAGGGGAATGGCTACACTGTAATCCCTTCTCCATTCTCCTCTCAGGATTTTGGGCACACATACACATGGGCCTGGCATGATTTTTCAAGCCACAGGTCTAGGACTCGAACTGCAGAGTCAGCCATGTGGGATCCAGCTGCCTTAATCTTCATGCCACCTGCTGGCCCTAAAATTCCCATTTTTAAATTCAGCATACTCACCCAGTCTAATCCAAAAATCTCTGTTGGGGGACCAGCAACATACTTTTAGGACTAAACTCTCTCAAGGCTTTTTATTAAAGGTAAATATGTGAAATAATTTTTTTATTTATAATTTTTATTTATTTAGAGATTTTTAAATATTTGAAATAATGGTTTTGTGCACCATTTTGTTCACCAAATTGAAAGAAGCTTGTGCTTACAGTTTTGGTTTTCACTGCATAAACCTTCTCTCTGCTGTTTTGTTTTTCTTCTGTTTGAGTTTCTAGCCAGTAACTAGCCAGTACATAGTGTTAAAGGTACAATTAGGTCAAACTCCAGATGTGACCAAAGTTCAGGGTTATTTATGTTTAAGAAATCACAGCCAAGGAAATTTCTGGGTGGAAGAAAAGTTTCTGCTCATAAAGTAAACATTCCATTATTTCACATTTTTTTGGACTTAGCATGCTGAAGAAATCACCTGTATTTCACATTTAGAGGCCTTTATCTTCTTAATCAGCTATAGAGCTTTGTTGCTGGTCTTCAGCTATGACTCTGGAAGCCAAAATAATAGCCAAGGGAGTGATCCTTCTCCCTGCCCACTTTCAAACTATGAAATAGTTTTAAGACTCAATATCCTTATAGTGAGTCCATGAACTCTGTCTCCTGAAGTATGCACTGCCTTATATATATTTTTTTTAATTGCCAGAGGATGCTCACCAGAGAGAGAGAAAGGGAGAAAGCACCCCTTCCTCCCATACATAGGGTATGGTTACACCACACTCTCTTCTCCTTCTCTATCCTGTTGGGATTTTTAATATGTGTGCTCATGTACCTGATGTATTTCTCAAGCCACTGGGGCCAGGCTTTGAACCACAGTTGGCCATATGTGATCTGGCTCCCTTAACTACTAGGCCATGTGACTGGCTTTTTTTTTTTTTTAAGTTTTATTTATTCCATGAGCAAGAGAGGAGAGAAACAGGAAGGCAGTACCCCCCAACAGGGTCTCAATCCATGATCTACCCCCAGGTTCAGACAGCGCTGGATCATGGACAAATGCATGTCTGGCCTACTTAGGGAGCTCTCTGAAAGTGAACCCAGAACCTTCCCATGTGAGTCAGCCTCAGAGCATTGTATTCTGCTGTGCCTCTGTCCCACCCCATTCTTGCGTTATTGATGGAAGTGTAAAAGACAGGTGGGGAAAAAAGGCATATATGGAGAAAAATACAGGATGCAAAGTCTACTCACACTAAAGTAGTCATAGTGGGTCCTTCAAATGCTAAGATGACACAGCACTGAGATTTTGTCAGGAGTGGCCCCACATTTCTGTATGGTCAAATGATTTTACTTATTCTTTAATTGCCAGAGAGTGATAGAAGTAGAGAAAGCCCCCCACCTGCCCAGTGAGGCATGGTCACACCACAGTCTCTTCTCTGTCCTGTCAGGATTCTGAGCATGCACACACATGTGGACAGCATGTTTTTCAAGCTTCTGGGGCTGGTATTCAAATCACAGTTGACCCTGTAGGATCTGGCTCCCTTAAACACTAGGGTACAAGCCAGCCCAGACAAGTGTATGTGTGAGTGTGTCTATGTGTGAAAGAGAGAGAGTTTTTTTTTTTTAAATAGGCTTTTGCCTTAGGGCACGTGTGCTCACAGAGACAGTAAGAGGGAAAGTAAGAAATCAGACTCCCCCTCCAGGGGGGTGGCCATGCCACAATCTCTTCTCTATTCTCTCCTGGGGTCTTGGGCCTTAGGCACGCATGCACGCACATTTGCCCATGATTTTCAAGCTACTGAGTCTGGGACATGAACAGCTGTCAGCCCTTTAGGAGCCAGTGACATAACTGCTGTGCCATCTGCTGGTCCCAACAAATGATTTTAAATGCTTTGTTCACAACAGGGAAAACATCAGCTTTTAAATATTAGCTACCTAATTTATCTCCTATAAGTTTTGTGAAAATGGCCTCTGGCTAACAGTGGTATCTGGATACATACATTACTTTCTCCTGAAACCTCAGGAAGATAAGAGGAAAGGGATTTTAAAGTGGTGTTAGCAAATAAAAGGATGGGGAGAAGGAGAAGATGGGACTGCTGGTCTTTGTTTTTGTTTTGGAGAGGTTTTTGCTATAGGGCGCATGTGTTTGCCAGAAAGACAGAGACAGAAAGCGAGAAATCACGAAATCACCCCACGGTGGGGGATGGCCATGCCACAATCCCTTCTCCATTCTCTTCCTCGGGATCTTGGGCATGCATGCACATGCACCTGGTGTGAGTTTAAGCCACCGGGTCCGGGACTCGAACTGTGGTCGACTACATGGGAGTCCAGTGACATAGCCATTATGCCAACTGCTGGTCCCTAGACTGCTGGGTTTTGTAACAGACTTAGCAGAACTGTTTAATTTTTGAAACTCTGTGCCTATATAACACTGACACAAAGAGAAATAATAAAAATGTTTAGAAACAAATTCTACAAAAAGCAAGGAAATTAATATGATAAACTTCGTATTTACTTTCTAAACTTTGGTTCCATGTGTCCACTGGGGCCCTTCCTATAATGAAGCTCTATGATTCATTTCTTCCCATTTAGAAGAAGTTTCAGAAGATTGTGATATGTCTTTGTGTCTATGGTATTTTGTCAGTCAAAGCCCTGATTCATTTTCTGAATCTTTTATCGGGAATGTAACCCTTAATTACAACATTGCTTAAGAGGAAGGCTGTGACCATTTGAGGCCATGTTTCCCAGGATGGGAAGTTGTGTCATTTTGTGATGAAAAGCAGAGACCACTTAGCGTATTGTTAGCCTTGACAAGTCTCTTCAGAAGCCGGAAGTGACTGGCACTCCCAGGGCCTTTCCTGCCTCATACATGGGACTTGCGTACTGTCTGAGGGTGGGGATGAGAATGTTTCTCCTTTCACTTCTCCACTCTTATCTTATCAGGCAAATGTGGTATTGTTTTCCACTCCTCACTTTGTTTCACCAGCTTTTTGTGGTCTGTCTGACCTAAAGATGCTTACCTTCTTGCTGAGAGACTTTGTGCGAGTGTTGTTTTTCCCTTGGTACACTTCTATCGTTGCTCATTTATAGGTATAATAAATACAAGACTTAGGAAAACCTTGTACTCCTTCAAAGATTTTTATACTGATTTGTGTTTCTATTGAGTTCACCATCATTTGTACCTTTCTGAAGAACTGACATTCAAGACGTGTACTTAAAATCACTTTCTAAATTTCTTGTGGTCTCATCCATGTTCTGTTCTACCCTTGTTAGTTCATTCAGACTGGTCTCCTCTAATAGACTGTGATGAGGCCAGCATAAGTCTCTTTTTCCCTTAGTGTTCCTTCTGCGCTGACCCTAATGCTCTGATGCATACAGTACATTTATCTGCTGAGTGAATTCTTGAAAGTTCAAAATTGCATTGTGATTCTGTTTCAACCAGAGACTTTGGAGAGTGTCCGTAGGTATTTGATCTGTTTCTCGCTGACCTTAGAAAGTGTGTCCTTGTATTTCTGACTTCTAAATCTTAAAACAAGAGGTTGACCTAAGTGCTCTTTAAAGGCCTTCAATCTTTGTGACTTCTCCTGAAATTTATTAAGCACCATGGAACACATGGTCTAGGTATTCTGTTATGGTGTGCAGGAAGAGGAATACCATTTGTGATTCAGATTTGAAGACTAAAGTACATGAAAGAATCAGAATAATTACAGGGCAGTGTCATAATGTACAGATTAAATCTCTATGATAGTAGTTTCATATATTGGTCTTGTGCAATAAAACAGCCATGGATGTTTATCTAAAAGACAAATGTAATGTACCTAGGCAATGTTTTTACATTTGTGTGTACACTAATTTTTTAAGCAAGGAAGGAAAGTAAGTAGAGGAAACAAGCCTAGTAAATAGAAGACCATGGCTTTGGATGGGTAATTTTACTGAGTTAGGACTTCTACTTTCTTTGTATGATCAGTATTTTTCCCTTGTAACATCTTCTGACCCAGCAAGTCCCACAAGGATCAGTCCAGGGTTGGGCTCCTGGGGCATCCTTGCTATGTATCCCTTTAGCTCATTGGGAATGTTGCTATACATAGAAAATAATTACTGTCTTACTACTGTTATGTATCACTAGGATTTTGACTGTTTGGCTAAGAATAGTGCCAGTTGAACTCCTGTATTTCCTGCTTTAATTAATAGCTATGTGTATTTAGAATTAAGATTGATTTGTATAAGGAGGTATGCCATGGGCCAGCTGGTGGTGTGGTGGTTAAGGTGGCTGAATCCCACATGGCTGACTGTACAGTTTGAGTCCCAGGCCCAGTGGCTTGTAAAACACGCCAGGCACTTGTGTGTACATTCTCCAAAATCTTGACAGGAGAATAAAGAAGATACTGTGGCATGGCCAACCCCCTGGAGGTTGCTTTCTTGCCCCCCTCCCATCTCTGTCTCTCTTTCTTTATCCAATGAGTATACATGCCCTATAGCAAGTTTTTTAAAAATATGTATGCCATTGTCCTTTAATCTCTTTTAATTGGAATTATTTATTTGGTTTTATTTATTGTCATCATATTTCAGTTTGACCAGAGAGAGAAAGAGACACAGAGAGAGGGAAAGTGAGAAAGCAAGGACTTGAACTGTGGTCAACCATGTGGGAGTCTGGCGCCTCAACCTCCATGCCACCTGCTGACCCCTGTCCTTTAATCTCTTAGTAATATGTTATATAGCCTGACAATACTTACTGTAGTAATACATTTATATTTTTAAGATTATAGATATGACCAATTTTAGCACACAGAAAGGATTAGTTTCAGAATATTAATAAAAACCAAATATGAGTATTTTCTCAAGTACACTAAAAATTAAGCTTGCCTGAGTGACGCAGCCTCTGTGCAGAAATGTGTTAACACAGCAGGCCCAAGCCTGCTGTCTTCAGGAAGGCCTGATTGCAGACTTGAGCCTTGGGAAGTAGCTTCCCAAGTTCCTATACTCATTAGGCTGGGGCACCAAATTCTGTTTTGTCAGGTCACATAGGTTGTTTGTGCAAATGATGTGAGTTATGGCATACGCTTGACTTCCTTCTGAGTATCTGGAGTTTGGGTAATTGCTAGGCAGAGAATGCCTATGTGATCAGCCCTCAATAAAACCCTTGGGTGCTGAGTCTCTAATAGGCTTCCCTGGGTGGAAGCATTGCACATGTATGGCTGCATTTTTGCAGCTAGAAAAGGGAGCTCACTCGGTGTATCCCCTCCCAGACTGGGAGTTAGAGAGCATAGGAAGCCTGTGTGTGGATTTTTCTAGAGTCCACCTGTGTCTTCTCCTTGCTGGTCCTGCTGTGTACCCTTTGCTCTAATAAATCTAAGCTGTGAGTACAGTTGTCTGCCTTGTCCTGTGAGTCGTTTTAAGCGGATCTTGGAAACAAACTCAAAACAGCATGTTAAGGTAGAATTTTGTATTTATGTTATGCCAGCTTCCCTTTAGAAGAAAAACATAAATAAAAGGACTATTATATTTAAATTAAATATTTCCAGATCATAAGACATTAAAAAATAGTTTTTATTCAACTTCCTTGAGCAAAGAGAAAGTAGTTTTTGAAAGCCACGGAAAACTAAGCTCCCTTGTTTAGACCATGTTAGTGACTTTTTTTTTCTGATTCTCACAGTAGAGTCTTTCTTCCCTCCTTCACGCTATAGAGACAGGCTGTTTGGGCTGGTTCATAAGTAAATAGGTCATAAACTGCACTCCATTCAAAAGTTATTTCTTTATGAAAGCATTTATTTGTCCTACAGAGAGAGCTCTGGCTCATTGCAAATATTGTTCTCAGCCTAGATCAGAATGCTAAAGAGCACACATTGCACATTTTGTGTTAAAAACAATAGTTTGTTTGTTTTTGATGGTGTCATAAATATTAACCTGGGAAAGCACCACCAAATAGGTAAGACTTTTTTTTAGAAGATTTTTTTTAAAGAACTATTTTATTTAAATTTATTAATTTATGTATGTATTTTAATTTGACCACAGATGGACAGAGAGAGAGAGAGAGAGAGCAACCCTCCAGGTCCAGGTCTCAAACTGCGGCTGGCTGTGTGGGTGTCCAGTGCCCTTAACCACCATGCCACCTGCTGGCTCCTTTAGAACATTTTTTCAAAATATTTATTTATTTGTCTATTATTATTATTTTTCAATTTGATCAGAGAGAGACAGAAAAGGAAAGTGAGAAAGCAAGCTGCCGGGTCCGAGACCCAAACTATGGTTGGCCATGTCATAGTCCAGCGCCCTTAACCACCATGCCACCTGCTGGCCCCCAAATAGGTAAGACTTACAGAAGTCTGTATGGAGGGACCAACAGTGTAGTGGCTATGTCACTGGACTCCCATGTAGTTGACTGCAGTTCGAGTCCCGGACCTGGTGGCTTAAATTCACGCTGAGTACGTGTACGTGTGCGTGTGTTCTCAAGATCCCAAGAGGAGAAGGGATTACAGCATGGCCATCCCCCCTGGGGGGTGATTTCTTGCTTTCTCTCTCTCTGTCTCTCTCTCTCTGTCTTTCTGGCGAGCACATGCGCCCTATAGCAAAAACCTCTCGGAAAAAAAAATAGTCTGGCAGTTCCTCATAAGTATAGGATTATATGCCTCAGCAATTCTAGTCTACTGCTTATATTCAAGAGGAATAAAAACATGTCCACACAAAAATTTGTACACAGATGTTTATAGCAGCATCATTCATAATGGCCAAATAGTAGTAACAACCACTATCCATAAACTAATGAATGGATAAATGAAATGTATTCCCAATCATTTAAATATTATTCAGCCATAAAAATGAATACAATATTGATATATGCTACATCAGTGACAA
>NW_006159659.1:4487002-4503770 GCF_000334495.1 Tupaia belangeri chinensis | reverse complement strand
CAGGTGCCATGGTGGTTAAGGCACTGGACTCCCACATGGCTGACTGCAGTTCAATTCTTAGACCTAGTGACCTGTTTTCTCATTTTCTCTTTCTCTCTCTCCGGTCAAATTAAAACAATAATAAATATAATTAAACAAATTCTTTAAAAAATTATTATTAATATTTATACATTCAACCCCTATATGTCATTTAGATTGTAAAAGAGACATTACCCAGCATGATATACACCTTAGTCCAGCCCACTTGAGAATACTATACATGTCATCATCAACAGGTAATAAACTGTATCTGTGTCCCACAAATTTTTCTTACCTCTCTTATTTTCCCAAAATGTCTTTTTCTACAATCTACCCCTTTCCCTCTCTCCTTCCACTTTGTCCCTAGTGTCCATAACAATTTTCAGTGCCTTTATGTCCTTCAGTCTTTGAGTTTCTACCATAGAGTGCAGACAATCAGTATATGTTAAGTGGAGACATACAATGTCTCTCTTTCATAGCCTAACTTGTTTCACTCAGCAATAAATCTTCCATATTGGTCTACTTTCTATCAAATGCCAGGGACTTGTTTTTTATGGCTGAATAGTATTTCATGGAGTATATGTGCTACACTTTTTCAATCCATTCACCTGTTTGTGAACATTTGGGTTGGGTTCCATGTCTTAGCAATCGTGAATAATGTCGCAATAAATACAGATGTGCAAGCGCTTTTCTGATGGAGCATTCTCCTGTCCTTTGGGTAGATACCCAGGAGTAGACTTGCTGGATCATATGGCAGTTCTATTTGAAGGTCTTTAAGGAACCTTCATATTGTTCTCCACAGTGGTTGGACCATTTAAATCTCCACCAACAATGTAGGAGAATTCCCCTTTGACCACATCCCCATCAGCACTTAACCATTTTTTGTTTTTTTAATCTTCACCATTCTGACTGGAGTTAGGTAGTATCTCATTGTAATTTTGATCTGCATATCCCTTATAATGAGAAATGTTGAACATTTTTTCATATGTTTTTTTGGCTGTTCATATGTCTTCCTGCTATGGAACCAGCAGTTAGCGTAATGGCTATGTCGCTGGACTCCCACGTAGTCGACCGCGGTTCGTGTCCCGGACCCGGTGGCTTGAAACTCAGGCCGGGCGCGTGTGCGTGCGTGCCCAAGATCCCGAGAGGAGAATGGAGGAGAGGGGATTGCGGCGTGACCATCCCTCCTGGGGGGTGATTTCTCGCTTTCTGTCTCTCTGTCTCTCTCTGTCTGTCTGGCGAGTGCACGCACCCTATAGCGAAAACCTCTCCAAAAAAAAAAAGTTATGGAGATCTGTTGTACAATGTAAATATGCATACCACTAAACTACACTTAAAAATGGTTAAGATGGGATGAGTTGATGATGGGGAGGTTAAGGCAGCTGGATCCCATATGACTGAACTCGCAGTTTCAGTTCCTGACCTGGCTATTTGAAAAACACACTGGGCGGGGCCAGCAGTTGACGTAATGGCTATGTCGGTGGCTTCCCCTTGAGGCGACCCAAGCCGGACCTGGTGACTTAAACTCACACCATGCACATGTGCATGTGTGCCCAAGATCCCAAGAGGAAAAGGGATTGCAGTGTGGCCCTCCCACGGGGGGGGGGATTTCTCTCTTTCTGTCTGTCTTGCTGGCGAGTGCACGCACCCTATAGCAAAAACCTCTCAAACCAAAAAAAAAGAAGAAGAAGAAAAGAAAGAAAAACATACTGGGCACATGTGTGCATGCCCCACATCCCAAGAGGAGGATGAAGAAGGAATTGTGGTGTGGCCATCCCTCTTAAGGGGTGATTTCTTATTTTCTCTCTCACTTTCAGGTGAGCACACAGTGCCATATGGAAAAAAATTTTTTTTCAATGTTAATGATTAAAGTCATAATTTAAAAAAATTTTGCTACAGGTCACATGTGCTTGCTGGCGAGAGAAAAGAGAAAGAGGGAAAGTGAGAAAGTAACCCCTGCACAGGATGGCTATGCCACAGTATCTTCTCCATTCTCTTGAGATTTTGGGCACGCATGTACGCATGTCTGGTGTGTTTTTCAAGCCACCAGGTCCAGGACTTGAACTGTATAGAGTTGGTCATGTGGGATCCAGCCACCTTAAGCACCATGCCACTGACTGGCCCTAAAATGGTAAATTTTATGTTGTGTATTTCCACAGTTGAAAACAAAGACTGCATTGCTTGAGCCCCAACCCTGTTACCTGAATCTGCCCCAGCACCTTTTTCTCTTCCATATGGTATTGGATGTAGTCTCTAAAATAAAAATGAGTGACTTTCTCAAAGTGTAATCAAAATATATGTAGAAGGTTAGAAGGCAGGCCCCATAGTATAAAGATTAAGTTATATGCAAAGGGAGTGAGATCACACATGGCCGACCAAATCCTGGCTCTGGTGACTTGAAAAACATGCTGGATATATATGTACATGCCCAGGATCCCGACAGGATGGAGAAATTGTGGCATGACCAGGCCCTGTTAGAGAGTCCATGTGTGCACTCTCGCTCTCAGGCATGCACGTGTCCTCTGGCATAAAATACATTGTTTATCTCATTGTGGTTTATTTAGTCTCATTAACCTATTTCTGGGAAGCCAGTGATAGAAATACTAAATTTACAGGGTAAAAATTTGAGGTAGATGTACCATTCAGATTTATTTTTTCCCATGAACTAAAGCAACAGTCTTGAAGGATATCTGGTCTTAAATGATAGCACAATCATTGTCTGGTTCTTCTCTGAGCTTGATGGGCAGCAAAGGAGCCTCTTAAGGGAAGCAATGTAGACCTAGACCCATGGTGGGCACCTGACAACCCTGAGGTCTTCTGAGGCTGTCTGTCCCCAGTGTCTGACTGTGAGCGGGAAGAAGAGCAGCCCACTGCTGAGCTGTTGGGCCAGGAAGCATTCAGCTCCTTTGCTACTCCCTCTTCCTGGTTTACTACCCTTTCCTCTTTTTTGTTTTTTTTTCCTAGAGAGATTTTTGCTAGAGTGTGTGTGCTCGCCAAAGGAAAAAGAGAGAGAGAGAGGGAGAGAGAGAAAGTGTCTAGGGACATGAAATCACCCTCCCAGGGAGGACGATCATGCCGCAATCCCTTCTCCATTCTCTTCTAAGGATCTTGGAAGATCACACACCCGGTGTGAGTTTTAAGCCACCAGGTCCAGTACTTGAACTGCTGTTGACTACATGGGAGTCCAACAAAATAAGCATTACTCCATCTGCTGGTTCCCCCACCCCTTTCCTCTTTAACCACCAGTTGCCACTTTGTCACAGATGTTGGTTTCAGACAGACAGAGAGGCGGCTGAAACTGCTAAGGCCAGACAGGCCAGAGCCTTCTTCCTTCCTTGACTTGCTGTTCATTCTGCTGGGAATAGTCCAGTGCTTTTCAATCAGGTGATTCTGCCCCCACTTCTACCCCTGGCATTTTTAACAAGGGAGGAGGGTGCTTCCCTTATCCCCCCCTAGAGGGGGATAGTCACGCCAAAATCCCTTCTCCTCTGTTCTACTCTCAGGATTTTGGGCATGCACACACATGTGATTTTTTCCTTTTCTGTCTCTTTGTTTCTCTGGCAAGTGCATGGGCCCTATAGCAAAAAGATCTATCTCAAAAAAAAAAAAAAAGTATATGATTCCAAAGACCAAGCTTTTCCTGAAAAGCCACCTGGCTTTTTTTTTTTTCCTACATTATTAAATCCTTTGGCTTTTTTTTTTTCCTACATTATTATATCCTTTTGGGATACCAGAGCAGATGGTCCTATCCTCAAAGAGTTTCTATTCTGGCTTAGAGGGCAGGAAGGCTCACAAATTAGTATATTAAGGTTGTAGTAGGTATGACCCACTTAGAAATACAAGTATCACTTTCCTGTAATCAAATTAATTGCTCACACATGTAACCAAATTAGTAGCTAGTCTGGGATTGTGCTTGCTCTCGCTCAGTGGCCCACCAAATTGTATTTAAGAACCTTCAGGTTGGGACCAGCAAATGGTGCAATGGTTACGTTGCTGGACTCCCACAGTCAACCGCAGTTTGAGTCTCAGACCTGGCCGAGTAAAACTCATGCTGGGCGCATGTGCGTGTGTGTGTGTCCAAGATTTTGAGAGGAGAATGGATTGTTACATGGTCATCTCCCCTAGGGGGTGATTTCTCACTTTCTCTCTCTCTGTCTCTCCAGGAAGCACATGTACCCTATAGCAAAAACCTCTCAAAAAACAAAAACAAAACAAACCTTGGGGTTTACTAGGTCTGAATGGGTCAGAAAGACACCTATGTGGTCATTACTGCCTAGTCACTGGAAAATTAGTCATTGTAGGGGCCTCAGTGATGGCTCAAGGTTACTACTCTAGGGACCAGCAGTTAGCATAATGGCTGTGTCGCTGGACTCCCATGTAGTCGACCGCGGTTTGAGTCCCGGACCTGGTGGCTTAAAACTCACGCCGGGTGCGTGTGTGTGCCTGCCCAAGATCTCAAGAGGAGAAGGGATTGCAGCGTGGCCATCCCCCCTGGGGGGTGATTTCTCGCTTTCTTTCTCTCTGTCTCTCTCTGTCTGTCTGGCGAGCGCACGTGCCCTATAGCAAAAACCTCTCTGAAAATAAAAGTTACTACTCTACTCCTACAGCTGATTTGTACTCATGGACTCAGTCATCTTCCCATGGGACTCAGGATAAATGCCCAGGCTGTTCCAGCCTCAGGCACATACCACCAAATCTGCTGTGACCAGAAATGGCCACAGCAATATTCCTGGTTCTGCATCTTCTTGGGAAACCTTCTACCCCTCCCACTGGACTGTTCTGTCTCATTCTCCATCCTTTGAATGTAGGTTGACCTTAGTGATTTCCTACTTAGTAATTGGATAGAGCAGAAGTGAAACTGAATGACTTCTGAGATTAGGTCATAACCTTCCACCTGATTTCTCTCAGTGTGCTCACCAGGCTGTTAGCACAGAGAGGTCACTTGTGGTTGGTTCCATGCTAGCCTCACTTGTCAGACATGTGACAGAGAGAGCCTTCGGATGATTTAGGACCCAGTCTTCACGTCTTCCAGCTGAGACATTGTAAGCAGCAAGAACCTGTTCTTGCTGTGCTGTGACAGAATTGATGACTCATAGGAGCATGAACGTAGTGTTTTGTTTTGTTCTGTTTTGTTTTGTTTTCCTTTTTAGGTTTTTGCCATAGCTTGAATGCACTTTCTGGAGAAACAGAGAGAGAGAAAGTAAGAAATCATCCCCCAGGGGGGATGGCCACAACAGAGTCCCCTCTCCTCCTGGGGTTTTAGGCATGCACATACATGTGCCTGACATGACTCTCAAGCTGCCAGGTCTGAGACTTGAACTGCAGTCAACCATGTGGGAGTCCAGTGCCTTAACCACCATACTACCTGCTAACCCCAATAAATGGTTGTTTTTATGCCTCCAAGTTTGGGGATAATTTGTTACGTAGGCCATTGCAGCTGAAAGTCCCAACCTCTACCTTTGAGAATTTCAGTACTCCATTTGGCCCACAAGTCCAGATATCCTATCTTCTTGGCTTTTAAAGGCCCACTCAAATGTTAGCTTTTGTGTAGTCATTCTGATGCCTCCCAGGGAGCCTTCATCTGCTCCTCCTCTGTTCTGACATAGTGTTTGTCATCTTGTATTAAAGCTACTTGTATCAGCTTCCCAGATAGACTGTGAGCTCACTTGGAAGATAGCCCCATTATATTATCTTGCTTCACTGGCACCTGATATGTGACAAGGCTAGAAGCTCTTTATGTACTCACTGCATGAACCATAGAATCAAAATTCAGCCTCCCTGTACAATATTTTCAGTACCTTTGTTTATGTGTATGTACATGAGGTTTTATATATATGTGTGTGTATATAGAGACACTTTTTGTTTTTAAAAATATATTGTATCCCCTTCTGGAGTGTGTGCTCCAGGCCTGGAACACACATTTATTATAAAATAAAAAAATCTTTTAACCTCCTCCTCCCCCCCCCCCCCAATTTACAAAAAAATTCACATCTCCCCTGCCAAAGACTTTTTTTTTTCTCTTCTTTTTTAATAAAATAACCCGGTGAAGCAGCCAAGACCAAACCACACACACATGGTCCCGCAGCAGCTCCAAGAAGGAACTAAGAGACCGAAGTCTTCCTGCTGCCCAGACCCGATATCTCCACTCTCGCTCCCAGCTGGCAGCCAGCAGCCCTGCGGTAGCCCCAGCGTCTCCAGCTACCCCATGATCTAGCTCTACGTGAGGGACCTACACCCCAACATGACCGAGGCCCATTCTCTCCATCTGTGTCTGCAGGGACATGATCACCTGCCACTTCTTGGGCTACACATATGTGAACTTCGAGCAGTCAGCGGACGCGGAGCGTGCGTTAGACACTATGAATTTTGATGTTATAAAGGGCAAGCTAGTACACATCATATGATCTCAGAGTGATCCATCACTTCGCAAGTGGAGTGGGCAAAATATTCATTAAAAATTTGGATAAGCCCATTGGTAATAAAGCACTGTATGATACGTTTTCTACTTTTGATAACATCCTTTCATGTAAGGTGGTTTGTGATGAAAATGATTCCAAGGGCTATGGATTTGTGCACTTTGAAGCATAGGAAGCTGCTGAAAGAGCTATTAAAATAAATGAATGGGATGCTTCTAAATGATTGCAAAGTATTCGCTGGACTATTTAAGTCTCATAAAGAATGAGAAGCAGAACTTGGAGCTAGGGCAAAAGAGTTCACCAACATTTACATCAAGAATTTTGGAGAAGACATGGATGATGAGCGCCTTATGGATCTCTTTGGATCTGCCTTCTGAGTAAAAGTAATGACTGACAAAAGTGGAAAATCCAAAGGATTTGTATTTGTAAGCTTTGAAAGGCATGAAGATGCACAGAAATCTGTGGATGAGATGAATGGCAAACAAATATACGTTGGTCGAGCTCAGAAAAAAGTGGAACGGCAGACGGAACTTAAGTGCAAATTTGAGCAGATGAAGCAAGATAAGATCACCAGATAACAGGGTGTTAACCTTTATGTGAAAAATCTTGATGATGGTATTGATGATGAACATCTCCAGAAAGAGTTTTCTCCATTCGGTACAATCACTAGTGCAAAGGTTTTGATGGAGGGTGTTCGCAGCAAAGGGTTTGATTTTGTGTGTTTCTCCTCCCCAGAAGAAGCCACTGAAGCAGTTACAGAAATGAACAGTAGAATCGTAGCCACCAAGCCATTGTATGTAGCTTTAGCTCAGCGCAAAGAAGAGTACCAAGCTCACCTCACTAACCAGTATATGCAGAGGATGGCAAGTGTACGAGCTGTGCCCAACCCCGTAATCAACCCCTACCGGCCAGCCTCCTTCAGGTTTCTTCATGGCAGCTATCCCCCAGACTCAGAACCGTGGTGCATACTCTCCTCCTAGCCAAATTGCTCAACTAAGACCAAGTCCTCGCTGGACTGCTCAGGGTGCCAGACCTCATCCATTGCAAAGTATGCCCAGTGCTATCCACCCAGCTGCTCCTAGACCACCATTTAATACTATGAGACCAGCTTTTTTGCAGGTTCCATGAATCATGTCAACACAGCATGTTGCTAACACATCAACACAGACAATGGGGCCACATCCAGCAGCTGCTGCTGCTGCAGCTACTCCTGCTACCCACACTGTTCTACAATATAAATATGCTGCAGGAGTTCACAATCCTCAACAACATCTTAATGCACAGCCGCAAGTTACCATGCCACAGCCTGCTGTTCATGTACAAGGTCAGGAACCTTTGATTGCTTCCATGTTGGCATCTGCCCATCCTCAAAAGCAAAAGCAAATGTTGGGTGAACGGCTGTTTCCTCTTACTCAAGCCATGCACCCTACTCTTGCTGGTAAAATCACTGGCATGTTATTGGAGATTGATAATTCAGAACTGCTTCATATGGTTGAGTCTCCAGAGTCTCCGTTCTAAGGTTAATTAAGCTGTAGCAGTCCTACAAACCCACCAACCTAAAGAGGCTGTTAACAGTAGCACTGGTGTTCCAGCTGTTTAAGATTGGTCAGGAACCACGAACATAAACTTGTGCTTCACTGAAGAAAAATATCTAAACATCGAAAAACTTAAATATTATGGAAAAAAACATTGCAAAATATAAAATAAAAAAAAAAAGGAAAGGAAACTGAACCTTATGAAACGAGCAAATGCCAGGTCTAGCAAACATAATGTTAGTCCTAGATTACTTATTGATTTAAAAACAACAAAACAGACACACAAAAAGTAAAATATAAAAATGTTTATAGACCCTGAAAAAATAATTTTCAGCTAAGTACAAAAATTTATCCTTTCTTTAATTTTGTAATTCTTTACTGTGGAATAGCTGAGGGTGTCCATCTGTTTTAAGTAACAGAATTGATAACTGAGCAAGGAAATGTATTTTGGATTATAAAATTCTTGCTTTAATAAAAATTCATTAAACACTGGAGGAAAAATACCATATTTTATTTTATTTGCCAGAGGGTGCATGTGCTTGCTAGAGAACAGAAGAAAGAGAAAGCACCTGCAGTGGAGCATGGTCATGCTGCAGTCCCTTCTCCCCCATTTCTCCACCTCGTTGGGATTTTGGACATGTATGTACAGGCTCCTGGTGTGTTTTTCAAGCTACCAGGTCCAAGACCCATACTGCACAGTTGGCCATTCAAGGTCCATCTCCCATAACCACCAGGCCATATAGAGCCAGCCCTATGTGTACTTTTTCTTTAAAAATAATTTGTATGTAAACACACAATGGCCTATTATTCAGCCTTAAAAAGGAGTGAAATTCTATTTGCTTTCTTACTTTCTCTCTCTCTGGTGAGTACATGTATCCTATAACAAATTTTTAAGTAAATAGTAATAATAAAATTAAATAATTAAAATATTTAAATAGCCTAGCCCTGATTACTGCTGGTGGATACTGCCATAGGGCAGGTCCCAGTTTGACTCCCAACCCACCCTAACAGGTCGAGCATAGTGACATAATGCCTACACTCACAGCAGCTTGGGAGACTAAAGCAGGAGGATCTAAAGCTCACAACCAGCAATACAGCAAGACCCTGGCAGTGTGGACACGCGAGTTATCACAGCTGCTCTAAAGATTGAGGCACAAGATTGCAACGCAGCAGGACACTGCCTAAATAAATAAAAGTTTATTTTTCTAAAAAATAAGGAGTGAAATTCTGACACATGCTGTAATATGGATGAACATTAAAGATATGCCAAGTGGGGACTAGCAGGTGGTGTGGTGGTTAAGGTGCTGAATTCCCACGTGGTCCACCATGGCTCACATCCTGGATCTGGCAGTTTGAAATTCACACTGGGTGTGTGTACATGCATGCCCAAAACCCTGAGAGCAGAATGGAAGAAAAGGGATTGTGGCATGGTCATCCCTCCTGGGAGGGCGATTTCTTGCTTTTTGTCACTCTGTCTCTCCGGTGAGTGCATGCACCATATAGCAAAAATTTCTCAAGAAAAAAAAAAGATACGCAAAGTGACATAAGATAGACATAAAAGACAGTGTGGGCCCAGCCATGGTGGTGCAAACCACACAGGAAGCACAGGTTCAGTTCCTAAATAGGCTGGGTGCGGTGGTGCACGTGTAACTCTTGCTAACAGGGAGGTTGGAGCCGGAGGATCCCGATGTGGCAAGACCCTATGAAAAATAAATACTATCTCCTTCCCCCTCCCCCTTTAATGGACGAACTTGAAAACGTTATCTGAGTTAGCCAGACACAAGAGGGCACCTATCGTATGATTTCATTTAAATAATGTTCCTGAAGTAGGCAGATTCAGAGACAGAACGGTGGTTGCCAGGGGCTGGCAGAAGAGAGGAGTGGAGAGATATTGAACGAGTGCAGTTTCTGTTTGGGACAATGAAAAAGTTCTGGAGGTTGATAGCTGCAATGGTTACACAACAATGTGAATGTGTACTTAATGCCACTGAAGTGTACACTTTAAAAGGGGGTCACAAGGTGGCATGGTGGGGACTTCCACATGGCGAACCATGGTTCATGTTCCGGATAGCTTGCTTTCTCAATTTCCCCTCTCTGTCTCTCACTCTGTCCCTCTCTGGTTAAATTTAAATAAATAAATAAATAGTTCTTTAAAAAAAAAAAGTGATTAAAGGGACCAGCAGTTGGCATAATGGTTATGTCGCTAGACACCCAAGTAGTCAACTGTGGTTCGAATCCTGGACCTGGTGGCATAAATTCACGCCGGGCACATATGTGTGTGTGTGTGTGCCCAAGATCCTGAAAGAATGGAGAAGAAGGGATTGTGGCATTGCCATGCCCCTGGGGGTGATTTCTCGTTTTCTGTCTCTGTCTGTCTTTCTGGCAAGTGCACATGCTCTATAGCAAAAACCTCTCCAAAAAAAAAAAAAAAGTGATTAAAAAGATAAATTTTATGTGAATTTTACCAAATTAAAACCCAATTTTGGGGACCAGCAGGTGGCGTGGTGGTTAAGATGCTGGATATTCCCACATGGCCAACCCTGGATCAAGTCCTGGACCTGGTGGCTTGCTTTCTCACTTTCTCTGTGTGTGTATGTCTCTCTCTGGTCAAAATAAAATAAGTAAATGAATAAATAAAATTTAAAATAATTTTTAAAAATTTCAGGGGACAAGCAGGTGGTGTGGTGGTTAAGGCACTGGACATTTCCACATGGCCGACCAGGGTTTGAGTCCTAGATCTGGTGGCTGCTTTCTCACTTTCTCTCTCTCTCTGGTCAAATTTAAATGAATGAATGAATGAATAAAATCAAATAAATAGTTCTTTTAAAAAAAATTCTAGGCCAGCCTGTGTCGTGGTGGTTAAGGCAGCTGGATCCCACATGGCCAACTGCACAATTTGAGTCCCAGACCTGGAAGCTTGAAAAATAGCTTCAGGCACAGCTTCAGGCATGCACATGTGCGTGTGTGTGTGCCTGTGCCCAAAAATCCCAAGAGAAGAATGGAGGAGAAGGGATTGTGGCATGACCATCCTCCTTGGGGCGGGGGTGGGGGGTGGTTTCTCTCTTTCTCTTTCCATCTCTCTGGCAAGCATATGTGTCCTATAGCAAAAAACAAACCAAACCAAAACAAACCCCAACTAATTTGTATAAAAACCATATTTCTTAATATCATCAAGAAACTATGAGATCTATACAAGACACTCTAGGTGGTTTCATTTCTTCCTTGGGAGATTTCCATGAAAATCAGAAAAGGCCTGTGCACAGGACGTGACGCACTTCCCTTTCCTGTCAAGTGCTGCTCAGAGACTTCAGGTTGAGAGTTGAGCCCACAGTCTTCCCACATGCTCCCCCCTCCTGCGGCTTCCTGTGGCTGCGATTTTGCCAACACATTCTAACTCCACAGAGCTCTTCAGGCTCAGTTCCCATCCTCCAATCGCTTTCTTTTTTGTGGTGATCCTGGACTTGGTAACACCCCATTCTGTAATGGCATGCCAGGGATGCCTGACTACGTAGCTCAAATGAAAGAACACTGAAGCAGGAGCTAGATTCACGTCCCAAGGTCATATACCTCACTGCCTGTGTGGCCTTGGCAAGTCCTTTTATTCCCATGTTCCGCTGTCGTTCACCCCAGATATCCCCATGTTACAAATGCATTCTGAATTATGCACTTGGAAGATAATGTGTACTCCCACCCTTCTCTTCCAATTAAGATCATTAGTCATTTGGGACCAGCAGATGATGTAATGGTTACGGTGCTGCACCTAGTCAACTGCAGTTTGAGTCCCGGACATGGCAGCTTAAAATTCACTCTGGGCGCGTGTGCATGCATGCCCAAAACTCCCAAGAGGAGAATGGAGGAGAAGGGATTGCAGTATGGCCATCCCCCCGGGGGGTGATTTCTCGCTTTCTGTGTCTCTGTCTCTCTGGTGAGTGAACACGCTGTATAGCAAAAAATCAAAAGAAAAAAGATTATTATTCATTCTCTTACTATGAATTAGTTTAATCAGATTACAAGGTGTTGGACTGTTTTGCCATATAGAGAGGGCAAGCCTAGAAAAAGTCAGGGATGAGGGAGATGGATAGAGCAAGGGTAATCTTTGGTAAGCACCATGGCACTACACTGGCTTCTAAAAATGGGAAAGGAGGGACCAACAGTTAGCATAATGGCTATGTCACTGGACTCCCATGTAGTCGACCGCGGTTTGAGTCCTGAACCCGGTGGCTTAAACTCACGCTGGGCACGTGTGCATGCGTGCCCAAGATCCCAAGAGGAGAATGGAGGAGAAGGGATTGCGGTGTGGCCATCCCCCCCTGGGGGGTGATTTCTCGCTTTCTGTCTCTCTGTCTCTCTGTCTGTCTGGCAAGTGCACGCGCCCTATAGCAAAAACCTCTCAAAAAAAAAAAAAGATAAAAATAGGAAAGGAGTTAGGAGGCTGCCAATCAGGTTAAACTGCTTTCACAGTTATACAGATATATCATGAAAGCAGCCCAAGTTGGGACGCCTGTGGGATGCAGAGGGTTGGTACCCTTCCTAGACTGAACTTGGTGGCTTAAGGAGGGGAAGGAGTTGAGGGGCCATGAGGTTTGAGACCTCTCCCCTAGTTCTGTATTTTCTGAGACCACAACTCTCTTATTTAAGATTTCAGTTTAAGTTGAGTAATAGAGACCCTAAAACTAGTGGCTGAAAAGAAGTTTATTTCTCTGGGGCCAGCAGGTGGCATGGAGGTTAAGGCGCTGGATCTCACATGACCAGTGGCTGTATTTCTAGTCCCAGATTGGGCAGCTTAAAAATCATGCTGGAAGGACCAACAGGTAACATGATGGTTGAGGTACTGGACTACCATATGGCTCACTGTGGTTCAAGTCCTGAACCTGGCGGCTCGCTTTCTCAATTTCCCTTTCTGTCTCTCTCTGGTCAAAATTTTTTTTTCTTTTGAGAGGTTTTCACTCTAGGGTGCGTGGCTCGCCAGACAGACAGAGAGAGACATAGAGACAGAAAGCGAGAAATCACCCCCTGGGGGAATGGTCACACCGCAATCCCTTCTCTTCCATTCTCCTCTTGGGATCTTGGGCACGCACACACACGCGCCCAGCGTGAGTTCTAAGCTACCGGGTCCAGGACGCAAACCGCGGTCGACTACGTGGGAATCTAGCGACATAGCCATTACGCTAACTGCTGGTTCCCAAATTTAACAAATAATAATAACAAAATTAAATCAGTAAGTAATTTTTTAAAAAGAAAATCACACCAAACATGTGTGCATGCATGCCCAAAATCCTGAGAAGAGACTTGAGAAGAAGGGATTGTGTCGTGGTCATACTCCCTTGGGGGGTGATTACTCACTTTCCCTTTCTCTCTCTCTCTGTGTCTCTCTGGTGACCTATAGCAAAAAAGAAATTACTTCTCAAATAAAAGAAGTTTAGAAATAAACAGTCCTAAACTGCTATAACATAAAGACATAAAGGACTCAGACTCCTTTCAGGTTTACACATTGCCATCATTGGATTGTGCTCCTCATCCCTAAGGTCAAAAATGGCTGCTAGAGAACTCACTATCAGATCATGGCTCCAAACAGCAGAACAGAAGAAGAGACAACGGAGTATATGTTACCTCCCTTCCAAATGTTCTAGCCAATACTTCAGCTTATTTATTTACTATCATTTAACCTAGTTGCAATAGAGTCTGGCAAATGTGTAGTCTTTTAGCTGGAAAGTGATGCATCAAGTGAAAAACTAGGATTCTTTTGATTTGAGAGAGAATTGGAGAGTAGACGTTTGGGAGGCAGCTGTACCACAGCCAATGTGGGCATGGTTACTTGGAAATCCTGTTTATTCAGTGACATATTCCCTTTGCATTTATGGAGCTGTCTTAATGCACCAACCATTTCTACTCTAAAACTTTGAGCTCATTTTGGTGTATTGTGTATAAAGATACCAAATTTACTCATCCTACTCATTCAACAAATACTGAAAACCAATAAATAGCAAGCATAGTACAGAAGTTGGATAAATGAGTAAGGCATAGTTATTTTTTTATCTTAAAAAATTGCAATCCAGTGGGTATCTGCTGTTTTTGTCTTCCCAGAACTCCTTTCCTCTTCATCTGATAAGAGAAAACCTCTTTGAACTGAGAAACATATTCCATGTGCTTTGAGTGTATTTGATCCTCCTCTTCCTCCTCCAGAGTCAAGAGATAGAATAACAGGGCCTAGGGACTGTTAACCCATGGATCTAGTCAAGATCAAAACCAGATTTAATTTGAACTTTCCAGTTGTTTGAACCAAACATGTTCTCATTTTGCTTAGGCTAGTTTGAGTTGTTTTCTGTCACTTGCACTCACAGGTTCTGCCTAATCAGGTATCTTCCACAAGATGGAAATTACTGTATAAAGGAATGTAGGGTATTGTCTTTGCCTTCCTTTTTCATTAGTTTCCCTTTTAACCTGAAAGTAGGTTAAACCTGCAAGACCATTTTTGCAGGTTTCGCCCATTTCCCAAAATTGAGCCTTCCCTCACTTTTCCCTCTAAGTTTATTTTTTTATTTATTGAGAGAGAAAGTGACCCTCAACCAGAGTCTTCATGCTGTGATCCATCCCAGGTTTAACTGGCCCAGATTACAGGCATATGTGCATGCCCAGCACTCAGGGCGATCCCAGGATGTGAATCCAGGGCCTTCCCCATGGGGGTCCTATTGCGTTATCACCATTCCACCACCACCTGGCCCCAGGCCTTCCCTTACTTTATTAGTACTGCTCCTGCTGCATGGAAGATTTGTGCCACTTACCCTGACTCTACATACGCATGTCCTTAAAACAGCTGTGACCTCTGGCAGAGGGAAAATCTCTGTCACATCTTGTGGGGGAAGAGAAGTCATGACATTTTAGGCTACACTGAGAACTGGGAAAATATGGAATGCTGTGTAAATATCTATTGTTTCCAACTGAAGGGAGCTGTTTCCCTGAAAGGGAAAAGGTTTGATTTATTACTAAGAATAGAGTAAGAGAAACATCAGCCCAGTGCCTTCAGCTGAGAAATGAATTTCATGAAAGTCACAGATATTGTCTATTGTTCCCATTGGTTATTCTGGTTGGGCTGAGAGCTGATTTTGACTTAAATTCTCACAGTTGGCATTATTACTTCCCTTTGTGTAACTTTTGGGAAAAAAAAATCCACTATGAATCAGGTTTTGTTTTTAGCTCCTACCGAAGAGTGACTTTATTTTTTGTAATACAATGAGAACAGACTCAGATCAAAATACTGTGTCACAATGGAATATCTCTTAGGAGGACTGTTGAGTTCTCTGCCTTTCATTGTTTCATAATCTGCAATTGCATGACTCTTCCCTAATTTAGAATGTGGTGCACCTGCTACCTAAACCCTTTGACTTCCTTTAGCTCAGGCTTCCTCCCTTTATTTTTTATTTTTTTAAAAAGATATTTGCAGGGGGACCAGCAGTTAGCGTAATGGCTGTGTCGCTGGACTCCCACGTAGCCAACCGCGGTTCACGTCCCGGACCCGGTGGCTTAAAACTCACGCCGGGCACATGTGCGTGTGTGCCCAAGATCCCGAGAGGAGAATGGAGGAGAAGGGATTGCACCGTGGCCATCCCCCCTGGCAGGTGATTTCTTGCTTTCTATCTCTCTGTCTCTGTCTGTCTGGTGAGTGCACATGCCCTATAGCGAAAAAACCTCTCCAAAAAAAAAAGATTTTTGCAGGGGCCACCAGGTGGCGTGGTGGTTAAGGATGCTGGACTCCCACATGGCAAACCACGGTTTGAATATTGGACCTGGTGGCTTGCTTCCTCACTTTCCCTCTCTCTCACTCTGTCCCTCTCTGGTCAACTTAAAAAATATAAATATAAAGTTAAGTAAAATTGTAAAAAATGATATTTGCAAATTTGAGATTTATTACTGGATGCTTCCAGTCAATAGAACACACAAGTCTCCCAAACCTCTAAGGGACACTCAATGTTATTCCCAGTCTTTACGGTTCTGATAGGCTGAGTTTGGGTCTTCAGCCTTTCCTGGGATTCCATGAGTGGTTAAGTAACTTTCCAGGCTCAGCCATGGTGGCAAAGTGATAGCACAGTGCTCTGCAGTGCTGGAAACCATATGGAGGATCGGGGTTTAGTTCCTAGGTCAACGTGTACACATTGAATGCACTCATGCCCACCTTACCTTGGCTGAGAAAGGCTGACATAAAAGATCTTAGAATGAAATTTTATTGAGGGTGCTTCTCTCTCTCTCTCTCTCTGTGTGTGTGTGTGTGTGTGTGTGTGTCTTTTTCATGGAAATAAATAAATAATTTTTTTAAGTTTTTGCCCTTGGGTGCGTGTACTCACCAGAGAGAGATGGAGAGAGACAGAGAGAGGGAAATTGAGAAATCATTCTCTGGGGAAATGACCACATTGCAATCCCTTCTCCATTCTCCTCTCAAGATTTTAGGCATGCACACACACACACACACACACACACACACACACACACAGAGCATGATTTTCAAACCACCAGTCCAGGACTCAAACTGTGGTCAGCCATGTGGGAGTCTAGAGCCTTAACCACCACACCTACCTGCTGGCCCCATAAATAAAACTTTTTTTTTAAAAAAAATAGCCTCCTAGAGGGACCAGCAGATAGTGTAATGGTTATGTCACTGGACTACCACATAGTCAATCACAGTTCTAGTTCTGGACCTGGCAGCTTAAAACTCACACTGGGCACGTGTACATATGTGCATGCCCAAAATCTCCAGAAGAGAATGGAAGAGAAGGAATTGTGGCATGGCCATCCCCTCTGGGGGGG
>NW_006159659.1:4473332-4485832 GCF_000334495.1 Tupaia belangeri chinensis | reverse complement strand
CAGTAAAATTTACTGTCTTAACCATTTTTAAATGTATAGTCTGTAGTGTTAACTAATACGCACATTGTTGTAAGATATATCTCTAGAACTTTTTCATCTTGCAAATCTGGACCTCTATTCATTAAACTACTCCCCATTTCTCTTTCCTCTCAGTTCCTGGCAACTACTATTGTACTTTCTGTCTGTGAATTTGACGACTACAGACACCCCATGTAAGTGGAATCAGACAGTATTTGTCTTTTTGTGACTGGCTTTATTTCACTTAACATAATGTCCTCAAGATTGATCCATGTTGTATCATGTGATAAGATGTTTTTTTTCTTTTTTAAGACAGAATAATATTCTAGTGTATGGATTGATCACATTTTGTTTTACCCATTCATTCATTGGTGGACATTTGTGTTGGTTCCACCTGTTGGCTGTTGCTATGAACATGGGTGTGCAAATATCTCTTGGAGACCCTGCATTTAGCTCTCTTGGCTGTGTACCCATAAGTGGGATTGGTGGATGGTATGGTAGTTCTATTTTTTAAAAAATAATTTTATCATTATTATTATTTTAATTTGCTATAGGGCATGTGTTCATGAGAGAGTGTGTGTGAAAGCAAGCTGCCAGGTCCAGAACTTGAGCCGTGATCCAGTGCCTTAACCATCATGTCACCTGCTGGCCCAGTAGTTCTGTTTACTTTTTTGGAAACCTCCATACTGTTTTCCTCTTTCAGTTTTAACCCAAAGATGTCTTCATATTAAGAAAAATACATCTGGGGCCGGCAGGTGGCACAGTGTTTAAGGTGCTGGATTCCCACATGGCTGACCACAGTTCAAATTCCAGACCTAGAGACTTGCCTGCTTGTTTTCCCTTTCTCTCTCTCTCTGTCTTTCTCTGGTTGGATTAAAATAATAATAGTAATGATAAATAAAATAAATAATTCTTCAATAAAAAGTACATCAAAGAAGCACTGATGTTTTTGAAAATGAGAAAAGGTTTAGAACAGAATTTGTATGACTTCGACATTACAAAGTGAAGTTATAGTAAAGTCACATTAGTGAGTCTTTCATCTTGAGATCAGATTCCAAAATTTATCTTTATTGGGACCAGCAAATGGCATAATGTTTACGCTGGACTCCCATGTAGTTGACCGCTGTTTGAGTCCTGAACCTGGTGGCTTAAAATTCAATGCCAGGAGTCCAATAAGTCGTGTGATGGTTGAAGGGCTGGACTCCCACATGGCCGACCATGGTTCAAGTCCTGAACCTGGCGGCTTGCTTTCTTACTCTCCCTTTCTGTATGCCTGTCTCTGGTGGAAATTGAAGCCCAAAATCCCGAAAGGAGAATGGAGGAGAAGGGATTGTGGTGTGGCCATCTCCCCTGGGGAGTGATTTCTCGCTTTCTGTCTCTCCATTTCTCCTGGGAGCATACACACCCTATAGTAAAAATCTCTTTCTCTTAAAAAAAAAGATTTATTTTTGTTTTCAATCTATAATTTTCACTTCTTTATGCTGTCTATGGCCTCTTCTCATTAAGCCATATTTCCTCTACTAGAGAAAATTCTCAGAGACAAAAAGGAATTAGACATCCTTTGTTTTCTCTCTCTGTATTCTCCTTAACTATTAGATAAATGAAATACAAGTAGATGGACATTTGAGCCCCTGCACACTCACTGTTCCATACATATTTTTGTGGTTAAAATTATGTGTGCTTTTGTTTAGATGGTGCTACCAGGAAATTTCACATCAAGCACTGCTATGCTACACCTTTACATTAAAATATTCTGATTGTTCTCACACACACACACACACACACACACACACACACACAGACACACACACACATGTTCTGGCCTCTTAAAACAGTTTGTTCTTGAACATCTTCTTTGTCCAAACTCTTAGCCTGCCTACATTGTAGAAGTAAGCAAAACCAGGGTGACAGATGTCAGCCATGGAGGTTGCCTATTAATCTTTTTCTCCCAAACATCTGAAAGAATAAGATGAAAGGTGTTTGATACCCAGATTCCATGGAGTAGAAACTCTGAGGTTGCATCCTAGGGTGGAAGGTGCTAAACCAAACAGGACAGAATCAGGTCTGTGGACTCCATCCACTTCAAGAAATCCCATTTCTTATCCAAGTAGCTGCTTTGCTTTCTAATCAGTCCAGAAGACAGTGTTTTTTTGTCCTTAACCACACATTTGAATGACCTGGGGAAATAAAAAATTGTCATGTGTGGGGCCGCCAGGTGGCATGGTGGTTAAGGGCACTAGACTTCCACAGGGCTGACTGCAGTTCGAGTCCCGGACCTGGAGGCTTGCTTTCTCACTTTCCCTTTCTCTCTCTCTCTCTCTCTGTCTTTGTATGGTCAAAATTGATAAAATAATAACAACTGGAATTGAATAAATAATTCTTTAAAAAAATTCTCATGTGGAGGCAGCACCTCAGAATCCCTGAGGAATGAAAGGTTGCTGTACTACACCTGTACACCAAAATACTCTGATTGTTAACACACACCCACATTCATACACTCACACACGTTAGTTCTCCAACGTTGAGTTAAGAACAGATTGTTACTGCATCCCCCTTCAGTATCATGATTTTAAATTTTACCATTTTTATTAAAGAACAACACACAAACTTTCAAAGTTGAAGTGTCACATAACCTATAATATATATAGTCTGATCTCTACGAGAAAGAGCAAATGGATAAAATATATGTACTGCAAATTGATGTGTCCCCAAATGAATTTCCACACACAAAATCGTTATTCTATCTTATGACTTTTGTCCTCATTGTGGCTTTATATATAATTTCACACATTTGTACAGAAATTCACACTCTTTGGAAAAGTCCAAGTCTGTTCTTATGAGGGGTGTCCACTTGTAGGTTTGCCTTTCCTGTGACTTACATATGGGGGAGGGGTCTTTAACAAGTTTGTGGAAAATGCCTATTATGAAAAAACTGCACAGATTTCAAAATGGTTTGCACCAACATAAAGTCATACTTTAACTCCATTTTCCATGAAGTCTTTGAAATCCCGTTATTTCTCCCATCTGTATAAAACTTTACACTTTCCCAAGAGCTCCAGGTCAGCTCTTACTTGGGGTGTCCACTCGTACGTTCCCACACAATTTTGCTTCTAGTGGTTCTAGTGCGTATTGAAAGCTTGTGACTCACTGGAATGTTTATCCTTTAATTCTTTTTCACATCTGCCTTCTGGTCTCCTTCTACCTTTGAAGTTAGCTGGCTAATGCTGTGGTTCGTTTCCTGTTATTTGCAACTTTGGAATGAAACGCATACATGAAGTCAAAGCAAATGAAAGGCCCAGGAGAGCTGTCCTGTTAAGGGCTGCAGCTGTGTTTCTGAAGATCCCAGTCCAACAACAGGCTTGTCCTCCCTACTTCCACCCCCCAAACAGGCCTCGCCTTCCTAGGCAGGGTGCTGAGGGTTGGCCTGAGGCTCAGCAACCGTGTTGTCTATGCCAGTGGTTCATTTTTTTCTATGCTGAGTCACATATTTTGCTGCTTGGGAAATATAATTGACAAAATTCAAGTGGAGAATTTATCCCAGTTTATTTAGCATTCAGAGGCTTGTCCTTGAATGTCCCTTACCACTGAGATTTGAGATATAATATGATGTAAGTTCGCTTGTTGGTTGGTGTGGGGGGGGGGTGTAAAGAGGAGGCATTAAGAGAAATTATTGTCTTATGCAGAATTTGGAGTCAGGACTTGCTTTTATCTGTATATCTGAGTTCAGAATTCTAAGGTCATAAACTTTGACATTTACCTCACAAGTCGGTTGGGCAGTTGAAACTATTGGGTCTTCGGAAAAGTCATGATGTATTCATTTTTTGTGTGAAAATGAGTCATGACTTTTACTATAACTCAATAGATAATGTAAGTTATGCACAATAAATGTTGTTCCCTAAGCACCTACTGATCTGGTTTTATCCTACTTTTTAAAACATTTCTTCAGAGAGAAAGAGAAAGATTCAGGCATCCCAACAGGGTCCTCATGCTGAGATACATTCCTGTTCTCAGCCCTCCTGGATCATGGGCATATGCATGCATCTGGCATGCTCAGGGAGGTACTGGGGTGCAAACCCAAGATTTTCTGTGTGGGTCTAGTTGCACCACCACTGTGTCTACTGCCTGGGTCCTTAATCTGCTCTCTGTCATAAGAATTAAATGTACTGGGGTCAGCAGGTGGCATGAAGGTTAAAGCAATGAGATCCCTTGAGACCAGCAGGTGACATAATGGTTAGTCGCTGGACTTACACGTAGTTGACTGAGGTTCGAGTCCCAAACCCGGCAGCTTAAAACTCCTGCTGGGCGTGTATGTGTACATTCCTAAGATCCTGAGAGGAGAATGGAGGTGAAGGGAGTGTGGTGTGGCCATCCCCCTGGGGAGTGATTTCTCACTTTCTGTCTCTCCAACAAGTGCATGCACACTATAGCAAAAATCTCTGTCTTAAAAAAAAAAAGAGGCAGTTGGATCCCCACTTGGCCAACTTAGCAGTTTGAGTTGCAGACATGGCAGCTTGAAAATTATGGTGGAGGTGTGTGCATGTGTGCCCAAAATCCTGAGAGGAGAATGGAGAAGAGATTGCCTTGTGCCTATCCCCACCCCACCTCCCTGGGGGCGCTGATTTCACACTTTCGCTCTCAGTCTGTTCCTCCTTTTTGAGCATATATACACTATAGCCAACAAACGAACAAAGAATCAAATTGGCTAAGTGTTACCTGCAACCTCACCACATGCCAGATTTGTGCTGTACCAGATGGGAGGCAGAAAAAACATAACATGACCTGCCAGTAAGCCATTTAGGACTCAGAGAAAAACAAAACACGGCCCTGCCAGTAAGCCATTTAGGACTCAGGCGGGGAGGAAAGTTGTACCCATGTACACTAACTGCTGGTCCCAGTTAAATAATTCTTTGCGGGACCAGCAGTTGGTATAATGGCTATGTTGCTGGACTCCCATATAGTCAACCACGGTTTGAGTCCTGGACCCGGTGGCTTAAACTCACACTGGGTGCATGTGCATGCGTGTCCAACGTGCATGCCCAAAGATCCCGAGAGGAGAATGGAGGAGAAGGGATTGGGGCGTGGCCATCCCCTCAGGGGGTAATTTCTTGCATTCTGTCTCTCTCTCTGTCTTTCTGGTGAACGCACATATCCTGCAGCAAAAACCTCTCCAAAAATAAAATAATATAATAAAATAATAATAATACTTTGAAAAAAAGAGAAATGGCAAAACCTACCTGCTTTTGTAATAGTTTGAATAATGAGAGGCAACTGTGGAAAAGTGGGGAGGTTAAAGGAAGGTACAAATTATTTTAATAAGATCTGTTTGTACAGAATTCTCTTGGCTATGACTCTCCATCCAAGAATATTTGTTTTCCCCTGCTACAGAGAGGGTAGCTTTCACTTGAGAGTTTTTATCTCTCATTTTCAGGAAAAGGGAGATTAGAATGCTCTTCATGCAACTGCTGTTTTATTTTTTAATAAACAATTATTATTTTTTATTTAACTTTATTTATTCATTCATTTCAATTTGACCAGAGAGAGAGTGAGAGAGAGAGGTAAGGGGAAAGTGAGAAGGCAAGCCGCCAGGTCTGGGACTCGAACTGTGGTCAGCCACATCAGAGTCCAGCGCCCTTAACCATCACTCCACCTGCCAGCGCCCAGCTGCTGTTTTTCAAGTGCCTTTAAGCTCAAAGTAATCCTTAAGTCAAAGTGGCATATTCTGGGGTGTCATATTCTGCTGTCCCTCACCTGCATATTGCAACAGGTGCACTCTCAAGGCAAGGAAGATGGCAGCCCCAGCCCCAGGCTCAGCCTCCCCTCCAGCTGGTGAGCTATTATGAAGTAGTGGGAGCTGGGAATCCTGAGTTGGCCCAGTTACTCATCCTTGAGCCAACTCCTGGGGAAGGATTGGTGGGGGCGTCTTAGCAAGAAGCAGGCATCCTGATTGATCATCATGCCAGGACACCACGCAGGTGGTAGAGGAGCTCTGCAAGTGAATGAAAGAAGGGAAACGGAGTGAGCAGGGTAAAAACTATAGCTAATGCAGTCCAGGATATTTGGAATTCTATTTATTTGTCTTCCTATCAGAAAATTAGAAGTCTTAACTGTTCCATTAAAAATAAAAACCACATTATATGTTGTTTCCCTGCACTGTATACAGGATTCTGCATGAAGGTTATTGTCAGGTTGACCATAATAGACATTTCAAAAAATGTCCATTAGGCTGCTCATTGCTCTCGCTCCTGCTGCTCAGCACATATTTTCTGCATTCTCTCACAGCTTCTTGTTTTTTTTTTCCCCCTGTTCTCTCCCCTTGCTCTGACTGCAAGTCATGCAATTCTATTTTGAAATGTTTTCTCTTCTCATCTCCCTTTTCTGTTAGACTTTTCCACCATGTCTTCTTTTGACTTTTTCTAAAGTGAAACACTTAGCAATGAAAACCTTTACTAAAAGTTGTCAGGATGTTATGTGCAGTGTACACTGGGAAAATTGGTGCTGTTACTCTGAGGCCACCCCAGGCATCAGTCTTTAAGAGTATAGTACAGTGGTGACCAGCAGTTGGTGTAATGGCTATGTCTCTGGACTCCCATGTAGTCGACTGCAGTTCAAGTCCCGGAACTGGTGGCTTAAACTCACGCCGGGCACGTGTGCGTGCGTGCCCAAGATCCCGAGAGGAGAACGGAGGAGAAGGGATTGTGGTCTGGCCATCCCCCCAGGGGGTGATTTCTCGCTTTCTGTCTGTCTCTCTCTCTCTCTCTTTTTGGTGAGTACACATGCCCTATAGCAAAAACCTCTCCAAAATAAGAGTATAGTACAGTGTATAGATGATGGTGATGATGTGATTAAGTCCCCCCTCCCCTCAAAAAAAAAGGTTAGGCATGAGCCAGAACAGCTTCCAGAAGTGGTCACCATATAAATATTGAAATTAAAAGATGATTTTTTCCCCAGTCAGAATATGTAATCCTCTTCTAAACCTTTAAATCATCCTAAAAACATATTTGATATACTGTTCCCCAAATATACATGTGTTTTATATTTTTTGTTTATTTTCACTACTCAAATAATAAAGGCAAAGGTTATTTGAATTCTGAAGATACTGTTTACCTAGTAGGTAATGAAACTTACAGTGTTCCACAAAACAAAGTACCTAATCTGTTAATTAAGTCATCCTGATTCACTGGAAGAAAATTGTCTTAAGGATAATCAACTGAATATTTGTGTATTTTTAAAAGTAAATCAAAAGGAATCATTTTATAGACAAAGTTGTATAATGGTGTGGTCCATGATTTAAAATATATTTTAAGAATTTGTTGACTGGCTAGGGCCTGCAGGTGGTGTGATGGTTAAGGGTGCTGGACTCCCACATGGCCGATGGTTTGGGTCCTGGACATTGCAGCTTGCTTTCTCACTTTTTCTCTTGCTCGCTCTTACTCTGTCTCTCTCTGGTCAAATTATAAATAAACAAACAGACAAAGTTAAATTAAAAATAATTTTTTGGAGGGACCAGCAGTTAGCGTAATGGCTGTGTCACTGGACTCCCACGTAGTAGACTGTGGTTCACGTCCCGGACCCGGTGGCTTAAAACTCACGCCGGGCGCATGTGCATGCGTAACCAAGATCCCAAGAATGGAGGAGAAGGGATTGCGGCGTGGCCATCCCCCCCTGGGGGGGTGATTTCTCACTTTCTGTCTCTCTGTCTCTCTCTGTCTGCCTGGCAAGCGCACGCGCCCTCTAGCAAAAACCACTCCACAAAAAATTAAAAAAAAAAAGTTTGGGATTCTTTTTATTTCTCTTTCTTTCTTTCTTTCTTTCTTTCTTTCTCTCTCTCTCTCTCTCTCTCTTTCTCTCTTTCTCCCTTTCTCTCTCTCTCTCTCTCTCTCTCTCTTTCTTTCTTTCTCCCTTTCTCTTTTTCTTTCTTTCTTTTCTTTCTTTCTTTTCTTTCTTCTTTCTTTCTTTTCTTTCTTTCCTTTCTTTCTTTCTTTTCTTTCTTTCTTTTCTTTCTTCTTTCTTTCTTTTCTTTCTTTCCTTTCTTTCTTTCTTTTCTTTCTTTCTTTTCTTTCTTCTTTCTTTCTTTTCTTTCTTTCCTTTCTTTCTTTCTTTTCTTTCTTTCTTTTCTTTCTTTCTTTCTTCCAAACAGGGAAAGGGTGAGAGAGCAAGAGAGTGAGAGAGAGAGAAAAAGCAAGCTGCCAGGTCCAGGACCGTGGTTGACCATGTGGGAGTCCAGCACCTTTAACCACCATACCACCTGCCAGCCCCAATGAAAAATAATTCTTTTAAAAAAAGAAAGAATTTATGACTTGGACCACCAGATGGTGTAATGGTTTCTTCACTGGACTCCCACATAGTCAACCGTGGTTCAAGTCCCAACCTGGTGGCTTAAACTCATGCCAGGTATATGTGTGTGCATGCCCAAAATCCTGAGAGGAGAATGGAGGAGAAGGGATTGCAGCATGGCTATCCCTCCCAGGGAGTGATTTATCTCTTTCTGTCTCTCTGATGAGCACACACACCCTATAGCAAAAATCTCTCTCTAACAAAGCAAAAACAAGGGTCTGACAGGTGGTGTGGTAGTTGGAGGTACTGAACTCCCACATGGCTGTCTGCAGTTCAAATCCTGGACCTGGCGGTTTGCTTTCTCACTTTTCTTCTCTCTCTGTCTCTCTCTCTGCTCTTCTCTGGTCAAATTAAAATAAAATAAATAGTAAAGTAAAAATCATTCTTTTTTTTTTAAAAAAAAGGAATTTATGACTTACATGCTGATTAGAAAACATGCAAGCCATGGGACCAGCAGTTAGCATAATGGCTATGTCGCTGGACTCCCATGTAGTCAACCATGGTTCAAGTCCCAGACCCAGTGGCTTAAACTCACACTGGGCACATGTGCATGTGTGCCCAAGATCCCAAGAGGAGAATGGAGGAGAAGGGATTGCGGTGTGGCCATCCCCCCGGGGGGTGATTTCTCACTTTATGTCTCTCTCTGTCTTTCTGGCAAGCACACGTGCCCTATAGCAAAAAACTCTCAAAAAAAAATGCAACCCACAATCATTTGATATTTTGGGATAGGGCAGATGGACTTCAAAGTGTGGTTTTGTTGCTTTTAAAGTTATTTATTTGTTTATTCTGTGAAAGAGACAGAAAGCCAGAGACAAACGTCCCCATCAGGGTCTTCATATGTGATCTACCCCCAAGCCCCAGCCAGTCAAGATCATGGACACATGCCATGCACTCAGCATATTCAGAGAGTCCTCAGCTCAGGAACCTGTGGATGAGGGAGTACTCCAGCTCTAGCAGGCCTAATTAATATCACAATTAGTTGAATGAAAACAATAGAGACCTTTCACCTTCCAAGCTAGCTAAAGTTTTTGACAAGTAGGACTTTCAAACAATGCTTTGCGCTACCATGTAGGTAGTAATTTCCCCAACATTGAATGTGTTCAATTCAGCAGATGCTTACTGATGCCCACCCAAGAATAATGGGAATGGAAGTCTTGCCTTAATGCACTGATTGTATTATTTCGTTTCAAACATTTTTGCTCAACTATTCCCTAAAAGAATTTTGAACAACCTCACATGTTTTGTCCTTTAAAAATTTTTTTTTAGGCGACTAGATGGTGGTGCAGTGGTAACACGGTACTCTGTGAGGCTGACCTACATGGAAAGGTCTGGGGTTCACATCCCAAGTCCTCCCTCTGAGTGCCAGGCACATGCCTATGCCCATGATCTGGCATGGCCGAGGCTAGGGTAGATCATGGTGTCAAGATCCTGTTGGGGCAGTGCTTCTCTATGGTTCATGGAAGAAAGAAAGAAATACACTTTAAAATAAAAAAATTTAAAATATCCCTTGCAAAAAAAAAATTTTCCCTTGCATATTTCAAATTGATGCCTTATATTTATAAAAATAATAGACTAAATCATTGTAATGAATATGATTTCTGATGTACCATACATTGTCCATGTGCTTTAAATCTATTTTTATTGCTCCAAAACTTTGGCACAGGTAATTTAGCTCATTCAGTTAATGGAAAGTGCTTTCTCTGTAATCTAATGACAAAGCCAGTCCTATTAAACTAATTAGTCAACTCAAACCAACTTAAAGAATTAGGCAAAATATTAGCCCTGTCCCTGCTCAGCAAATAATGGATGGTCCTAAAACTCAACATGATTCTTATATTCATGGAGGTTGGACTCTAATGGAAGAGACAAATCTTAATCAAAGAATGTCACAAATAAACAAGTCAGAACTGGGAAGAGTTCAATGAAGGATGTGCTGGTTAGGCTGGCTCCATGACCTGATGGTTAAGGCAGTGAAATCTCTCGTGGCTGACCCCACAGTTCAAACCCTGGACCTGGATGCTTAAGAAACACATTGAGCATGTGTGCCTATATGCCAAAAATTATGAATGGAGGGAGAGGTGGAGGAGAAGGGATTGTGGCATAACCATTCCCCATGGGGGGCGGCGTGTGCTTTCTCCTCTCCCTCTTTCTCTGGAGAGCACACATTCCTTGTGGAAAAAAATTTTTGAGAGGTTTTTGCTATAGGACGTGTGTGTTTGCCAGACAGACAGAGAGAGACAGAGACAGAAAGTGAGAAATCACCTCCCAGGGGGATGGCCATGCCATAATCCCTTCTCCTCCATTCTCCTCTCGGGATCTTGGGCACACATGCATGCGTGGCCGGTGTGTCTTAAGCTACAGGGTCCAGGATGCGAACCGCAGTTGACTACATGGGAGTCCAGCGACATAGCTATTACACTAACTGCTTGTCCCTGAAAAATAATTTTTTTAAAAAGGGAAAAAGAAGAAGGGGCTTGTTGGTGGAAGGTAAAACAGGAGGAGGTAGACAAGTGGTATCTCAGAAAAAGTGACCTTTAAGCTGGGAGCTGAGGAAGAGTAAGCATTAACTGGTGAAGGGGAATGGAAATATTCAAAGAAAATCTGATTTTATTTTTCAATTCAAATAAACATAAACTATTATCTCACTTCTAATGCTCGGATAAAGCGGTTTTTCCCTTGGATCAGAAAAAAAAATATATATATATATATACATATATATGTATATATATTTTAAATCAAAGCTTTGCTTTTTCAGATCTTAAGAAAGAGAATGGTCTCAAACTGAGTCTGAGTCTGGAATAGAACTTTTATTGCTGATGTAATTTGCAGTCTCTTCCGGGGGCTAATCAGCAATTCTAATAAAATGCTTAAGTAATCTTTCTGGAAAGTTATGGTTAACCACCAGCTGACTGACTGCTGACACTCTGTAACTGATGGTTCCTTTACTGTACCTTTAAATATCCACTAAGAGAACTCTGAATTGGCTTGCTCAGGAGCCCCTTTGTGGAGTTTGAAACAAAACCCTGATACTTGCTCCTAAGCAATCTGAGAAGCTGGTTTACCTCTCAGGGAATTCTCTCTCCAGCAGCAGTACATTCATGAATTCTTCTTTGGTTTGGTGGCTAGAGGTTTTATACTTGGGGTATCACATTCAGGTAAGATTTAGAGTGGGTGAGAGGTACACCTTGCTTTAGTCAAGTAGGAGAAGGGCAGTTATGAGAGGGGATTTGGGCAGTGAAACTAAGTGTGACCTCTCAACTGCAGGAGCCTTTTTGTTTAAGCATATGGCTTCCAAAAACAGTGTATATGAAAGTTGAGGTTTGGAGCCCAGTTCCCTTAAAACGGTTCTGGGACTAGCAGATGGTATAATGGTTTTGTCACTGGACTCCTACAGGGTCTACCATGGTTCAAGTCCTGGACCTAGTGACTTGAAATTCATGCCAGGCATGTGTGCATCTGTGCCCAAAATCCTAAGAGAATGGAAGAGAAGGGATTGTGGCGTGGCCAATCCTCCCTGGGAGGTGACTTTCTGTCTCTTTGTCTCTCTGGTGAGCACATGTGCCACACAGCAAAAATCTCAAAAAAAATTTTTTTTTGAGAAGAAGGTTCCACATGGCTCCAGTGAACTACATTTTTCAGGGAATGAAGATTTTCTACTGATAATTCAGTCTCCAACAAATGAGCTAGCACGATCACAACAGAATGGCAAAGAGATTCTAGATCACCTCTGTCTGCTTGCTCCTGAACATTGAGGCTGAATTTCAGGAATTTGAAAGAAACACACCATCCGTCAGATGACAAGAAATCACTGCCGGATAACGAGAAATATGGGAAAACGAGAAAATACCTCTCCTCCAAGGGAAAAGAGTAACTGTTCTTCATCCACAAGCATTTCGGTGAAAATCATGGAAATGTCTGATAAGGAATTTAGAGCGTTCATAATGTCAAAGCTATCAGAGATGGAAGAGAAGAGAGACAATGAACTGCTAAAGAGAAAGGAGAAAGAAGTTGTCGAGTTCCAGGAGATGAGGAAATTCTTGCAAGATCTAAAAGAGGAATTACACACTTTACAAAAGACTCAAACGGAACTGCTAGAGGTGAAGTCTATAATACAAGAAGTCAAAATCTCCCTTGAAAGTATTAAAAGC
>NW_006159659.1:4469483-4473002 GCF_000334495.1 Tupaia belangeri chinensis | reverse complement strand
GCAAGATTATCTTTCAGGTGGGAAGAAAAGACAAGAACATTCTCAGATAAACAAAACCTGAAAGAATTTACCAGCACCAGACCAGATCTCCAAGAAGTTCTCAAGGATGCGCTGTATCAGGAAAATTAAACACAGACACACAGATATAAGAGTCCAAAAACTAAGAAAGTGGCCAACTTAATCATAGGGACAAGTCTGGAGTTTAATATTATCTCCCAGGATTTAATCAGGAACATTGAACCAGAACAGAAGATAAAAGTACATGAGACTGATAGGTTCATGCACCTACCATTTGAACAGAATCCTAACCTGTTTCCTGGCTTTAAGCAAAGTTCCTTGGTGTTTCTTTGATTTAAGTTAAAACTGGTTTTCTTAGTAGTAATGAGTGAATTCACCATAGAAAGTAATTAGATTATGTAGGAAATTGTGTGATCAATGCAATGTGGGTGGGAAGGGAATGGAGGACAATTGTGGACACTGGAGGTGGTGTGAGAGGAGGGTGGGAAGGGACAGAGGGTCAGAAAGAGGGGTGGGAATAATTCTAGGAACTAGAAATGGAAAATTTTTTATAATGTGCATGATTGAGTCACTATGCAGTGTGTACTGGATGGGAGATCGCATTTTGTGTGCTGTGATGTTTAGAGAAAGAATGTAAATTGAGTTACCTACTTCCTGGAAAAAGTAGTAGCTCTCTGTAGCATTATGAACTTTCAGTGGAACCAAATTTTTGCCATTAAAAACTGGCATTATATTGTACTATACATTGAGAAATCAATCAAAATAAAAATTTTTACTTAAAAAAAAAGAAATGGAAGATTATTTGCTGACAATAACATGTTTGTTGATGTGCTTGATTAAGACAATATACAGTGTATCTGGATGGAAAATCTCATTTTGTATGCTGTAATGATGTACAGTGAATGAATGTAAATAAATAAATTGAAAAAAAAAAAAGACACCAACCACCCAATTAGTTATGTGGGAATCTCTCTCAAAAAAGAATAAAAAGAAAAAAAATTAATCTTAAAAAATAATAAGTAAATAAAAATAATTAAAAACTAAAAACTCAGTCCCATAGAAAGTTTTTGTATACTTCAAGTGGCAAATGTTTGCCAGTGAGATGACTCTGAGCTAGGTGACTCCTGTTTATATGCTTGGTTCAGAGGCTTATATTAATGATTCTAGAGAGCAAGTTACCAGAGATCATGTCAAGTGATTGTTTTGAGGGCTATGGACTGGAGGCCCCTGTGGCAGCATCCTTACATCTTTTTGAATATCCTTGAAGACCACTCTGCTTGGTGGCTCTTTCTATGAAGACAGAGTGATTATTATTTAATAATTATTGCTCCAGAAAGAGCATGTGGTGCTCATTAAAAATAGTCTCTAAAAGGCAGGCTTTGATAGACTTGCCTAGAATGAAACAAACGGTTCTGAATTTGTCCCCTAGGGTTTGGAGCTTATGGTAACTAAGAGCTTGTTTTAAAAGGTAAATCTCAAATAATTACTGTTAGAACCAAAAGATTGTGTACGTTTCTTCATAAGAAAGGCATAGCCTCTAAACAAATACTTTTGGTTTTGTCTTTTATTACTTGCAAATGTCAACTTTAAATTCTTACTTCCTCTCATGGTCCACATCGTGAGTATCATTCTTTTCTACAAGTCATTACCAGGAAATACCTAGGTTTCAAAAGGCACTCTCTGCTTTTTCCCATTGATTTGTAGTTAGAAAGAATAATAAACTTCATGAAATTCAAACCTAGGACAAAACACCCGGAAAAATACTAACACAATAACCTGGGTTGCAAAACTTGTTTAGCAAGTTTCAACTGGAGGTTAATTAAAACCTGCTTGGAAACCTCTTAAAACACAAACAGGAATGTAAACCACACACACCACCACCTAGCTTCTTCCCTTGGGAGCTTTCTCCTTACCACTTCCCTGGATTTTGGTGGGAACATTTCACCAAAATTCTATTTGATCTGGCTGAGGCCACCGTATTCAAGACCATGGCTCAACCCTTTTCCTCCCATCCCAGGGAGGGGTGAGAGGATAGCCCTTCCTTGGCATTTCTAGAAAACAGCATCCCTGGGACCAGCAGGTGGCATGGGGGTTAAGGTGCTGGACACTCCCACATGACTGACCACGATTCAAGTCCTGGACCTGGCAGCTTGTTTGCTCACTTTCCCTCTTTCTCTCTCTGTCTCTCTCTGGTCAAACTAAAAATAAATAAATGAATAAATAAATAAATAATTTTAAAAAGAAAAGAAAACAGCATCCCTGTATATGGCAGAGCTACTAGTCCCTCTGAGAGGTGGGGTGGCATTGAGGTGGGGTTGGGAGCTGAGGGTTTGTAAGCATTTTCCCCAGTGTTTTGTGTTTTAAGTCTACATGTTTGTTTTGTTTTGTTTTACATAGGGCCCCACTACGTCGTAATCCTCCTGCCTCAGTCCCCCAAATCGCTGGGATTATAGGTGTATGCCACCTTGCTAGCCTTTAGGTTGCATCAGGAATCCAACCCAACTCTCCGTGTAGTCCAGGCCTGAGGAGCACAGCATCTTAGTGTGCACACCACAGTGACTGGGCCTATGTATTTTGAGATACAGATGAATTAAGTAGCATTGTTCCAGACAGAACAAGAGAACTCAGTGAGGTCAAAGGCAGAACAGGGAAAGGTAGCAATGCTACCTGACATTCTTCTTGCCTGTAATAGAGTACTGAACTGGCTAAATATTCTTAAACCTTAGCTATATATTCCTTCAGAGGTTCTTCAGGTTACCGCTATTATTTCTTTTGTCCAGGCTTGTTCAGTGATTGTCTTTTTTACTCTTTCTTGGTGGATAAGCATCTGCGAGATGTGCAGGAAACAAGGCCGGGGTGTAATTATAACATAATGCTATAACAACATTGCCCAAGACTGCCTCAGTCCTGTATGCCAGAGTACATAATGACCGTCTCGCTGACAGGCATTTGGATGGTGATCAGTGTTGGATTGCGTCTGGGAATCAGGCTTGAAGCCAGAGAAACTGCAAAATGATTTTTGTTTTAACTCCTTAAAGGTCCATGTGGAAAGTTAAGAGCAAGTTTTTGTTTCTAGTAACAGAACTCATGTATAATTTGAGGACAAGATCGTGAAGCAAGGGGTGATTCCTGAGCCACTTGCCTTGCTCTGAAGTTGGTCTTTCATGGAGAGCTGGGCTGGATTCCTGATGCAACCTAAAGGCTAGCAAGGTGGCATACACCTATAATCCCAGCGATTTGGGAGACTGAGGCAGGAGGATTACGACGTAGTGGGACCCTGTCTAAAGCAAAACAAAACAAACATGAAGACTTAAAACACAAAACACTGGGGAAAATGCTTACAAACCCTCAGCTCCCAACCCCACCTCAATGCCACCGCACCTCTCAGAGGGACTATAGCTCTGCCTATATAGGGATGCTGTTTTCTTTTCTTGTTTAAAAAAATTCTTTCTTTCTTTCTTTCTTTTTTTTTTTTTTTGGAGGAGTTTTTTTCTATGGGGG
>NW_006159659.1:4458602-4469452 GCF_000334495.1 Tupaia belangeri chinensis | reverse complement strand
TGAGCGCTCACCAGAAATACAGAGAGAAACAGAGAGACAGAAAGCGAGAAATCACTCCCAGGGAGGATGGCCATGCTGCAATCCCTTCTCCTCCATTTTCCTCTTGGGATCTTGGGCACACATGCACACACGCCTGGCATGAGTTTAAGCCACCAGGTCCGGGACTTGAACTGCAGTCGACTACATGGGAGTTCAGTGGCATAACCATTACGCTAACTGCTGGTTCCCCCAAATTATTTATCTAATTTATTCATTCATTTATCTTTAGTTTGACCAGAGAGAGACACAGAGAAAGAAAGAGGGAAAGTGAGAAAGCAAGCCACCAGGAAAAGTTGAATTTTCTTGTAGAGCTGGCAGAGTAGGTTTGAAGAAGGGCACAACCACCAGGAAGCCTATGTTCGCCCTGGTTCCTCCACATCGAATCTACTAAGCATGGGCAAGACCTTTTTCCAGCTTTCAGAAAAGCAGTCTTAGCTCCAAAGTACCACCAGTATTTAATAACTAAAGGCCACCACGTATGGTTAAACTAGAAAACGAGTTGTGGTTTATGAGGTATATGCAGAGCCTGGCTGCCCAGTTCAGATCTCAACCTCATTGCCTTCTAGTCGTATGACATAAAGTAAATTGCTTTGTTCCCTACTCCCTACCTTCTTCATACACAAAAGGATGGCTTTGTTATAAGGATTAAATGACATAATCCATGTATAACACATGGGATATGGAAAGTGCCTTATAATTATTAGCTTTTCTTTTTTTTTTTTCAGTTAAACTGTGACTCTCAAAGTTGTTACAAGTAAAGTAGGGCATTATCATTGGTTTCTGTCTTTTATTTTCCCCCTAAAACTGGGGCTGGCTTATTTCATTTATTTAATGAATGTTTATTAGGTGCCCAATGTGTGCCATGCGTGGAGGATACTAAGATTATGGTACATGGGGTCTGCTCTCAGGATCTTTATAATCAAGGGAAGTAAACATTTTTGTTCACAGTTAGGTCAAAGCATAAAGTCTGAGGTCAAATCATGTAGAACAACTGCTTAGAGAAGTAACAGGAGTGTAGTAGACAAAGTACATGTTTCTGGAGGCCCAGACCTGCACCCCCTGCAGTGAATCTAAGTTGCTTAACCTCGCTTAGCCTCCATTTTCTCTTCTTTAAAATGGACTTGATTGAGTGGTATACTGAAGTCAGCTCCTACTGCTTGGGAGAGCCAGTTGTTAAATATTCAGGAATTTTGCAAGCCAGTTGTTAAAATCATCGGTACAGTTTGACGGAAGTGTTTACACCATGGTAACTGGCAAATTCTACAAATCAAGGCTATCCTCAACCCCAGCTATTTTACTAACACACTACTGCAATGTCCTTCAATATTCTTATGCGTATTAACAAAATAAAATCATAGAGTGGCACGTAGTAGATGCTCAATATAGGGTAACTATAAATATGTCACATAGAACATATTAATAATGTACACCGTACATGTCCATACTTATTATCTCATTTAATCCTTACAGCAACTTTGAGGTAGTTTATTTCTAATCCCATAAATGAAGTTTATTTTTACTGTCATAAACAAAGGAAAACAAGGATCTAATTTAGTCCCCCCCCCTCACTCCAAGTGAAGTGTTTACCAGGCCCAAACTGCCTACGGACCATGTCTGTCTGAAAACAAAGAGCATTGTTGTTGTGAATTTGCTGTTTTGAAACTACGCTTTTTTCGTTCGTTTGTTATTGATTCACTGGATGAAAGAAAGCAATACCGACAAGGAGCAACGAGGTGGAAGACAGTGTTGCCCCACAGCTGGTAGAACCCTCCCTCAGAAAGCCTGAAGTGAATGCCACCACTCTCTGGCCCCTGTTTAAAAGGATCTTCCTGCTGTGCCTGTGTCATTATCAAAACAGAGAGCTGTGAACACCACCTGCTCCCAGTAAATGTTGTTTCCCCTGGGAACCTCAGAAGCTCGGAATTACCTAGCCATCAATGTCAGATCTGGGAGAGGAAATGTAGGAGACAAGCCTGGGACAACATAAAAGCGAGGACGCTAACAAAGCCGTTTGTGGTTGTGTCCAAAGGACTCTGGAGCCAACTGGAAGAAGCTTCCTCTGGACAATCAGAGAAATCTGAGCTTCAGAAAGAAAAATAATGGCAATGAATTAGGACACAGGGAATGTTAAATTATGTCAATGATTTAATAATGATACTTGAAAGAAAAAAAAAGAGCCTAATTGGAAGATGCTGGGGGACAGTTCATTCTTTTGAAAACAATAAATGAAAGGGCAGAATTACGCACTTATCCTGCCTTTTCTGGGTTAACTTAATGTGAGGGAAGCTGTTAACTCAGAAGAAGCAGGAAAAATTCTGTTACCTCCAGGTAACAAAATGCAAGATGAAGAAAAGTTCTCTTTATAAGCTGTATTCTAGCTCAAAAGTGAAGGAGTGATAGAAATTAAATATCAGTATTTTGCAAATCTGAATCAGTGGACCCTAGATATTGACACTAATGACTGCTAGCAGCACAGAAAGATGACTAGACATTATTTGCCTCTCGATGAAAGAAAAAAATCACTGTTGAAATATTCTTGCCAAAAAATCAAATCTGAATTTGATTATGCCTTACCTCTGATGCATTTGGCCCTTCTTTAACCAAACTGAAACAGACTGTATTGCATACTGTTTACAGCAGTATTTCTCAAACTTGAGTAACACAGATTCTTAAAGGAAAAGGAATTTTCACAGTTGCCTCAGTGGTGGTCGAAATTGTTTTTTATTGCTCTAAACCTAAAACTAGATGTGAACATTATGTTTACTTCTATACAGCTGTCAACTCATTATACATTTATGAATCAAGTACAGTACTACCAAACTAATAAAATTCAAATGAATAACACTGACTTAATGTGAGGGAAGTTGTTTTATTGGAATGAAGTTGCTGCTTGCAAAGAGACATGATCCTGAGTGCTGTGGTGAATGTTCTTTGGTTTCATCACTGTATGGAGTGGGATGGTGTAATGCTCTAACCATTTTCTTTAAAAACTCTCAAGAAATTTCCCCTTCATGCAGTGCAATGTGACTTCACTTGGTCCCTGTGGGTGTGGTAAGAGCTTATGTTAGTGAAGTGATATCAAGGTGAGCAGCCCAAACACAGACTTAAAACGGCTGTGCTCAAATTATGACCAGGGTTCAGTTACAAGTTGATTATCTAGATCAGTGGTTCTCAACCCTGGCTTCATTTTGGAATGTATGTTAAAATATATAAGTGAATTAGGAATCTCTCAGGGTGGGGCATTAGTATTTTTTAAAAGCTTATTTTATTAAGAGAGAGCATCCTTGACAGGGTCTTGTCATACAGTGATTCTCCTTTCCCAGCCCTCCAGCTTGTTAGGATCTCAGGTGTTCACACCCAGTGTGTTTCAGGTTCACCAAGCAGGGGACCCAAATACATAGTCAGCCATGTGGCCCCCAGCACTGCAGTTCAGTATGCTGCCAACTACAGCACAGAGACTAGGCTGCGCTGGTATTTTTAAAAAGCATTCTAGGTCATTCTAATTTGCAGCCACTACAGAGAACCACTGATTTCTTAAAAATAATTATTTTATTTAAGGGCTAGCGGATGATGTGGTGGTTAAGGGTGCTGGACTCCAATATGGCTGACTGCAGTTCACGTCCCGGACCTCATGGCTTGCTTTCTCACTTTCTTTCTCTCTCATGTGTTCTCTCTGTCCCTCTCTGGTCAAAATTAAAAGATAAATAAAGTTAAATAAAATAGTTGTTTAACTTTATTCATTTATTTATTTTAATTTGACCGGAGAGGGACAGAGTGCGGGACAGAGAAAGAGAAGGAAGTGAGAAAGCAAGCTGCCAGGTCTGGGACTCCAACCTCGGTCGGCCATGTGGGAGTTCGGCGCCCTTAACCACCACGCCACCTTCCAATCCCAAGAGAACCACTGATTTTGATTATCCAGAAAAATGCTTATCCCTGTTATTCTTTAGAGTACAATACAAAAGAAACATCAAATCCAGTCATTTTTATAGAGCCTATGAAGTCCCCTGAGAATATTGCAGGAACCCCTAGGAGTTTAAGAAATTGATTTGGAGCTTGATTCCCAGATCTAGTTGTGTGGCCTTGGGCAACTTCTCTGAGGTTTAGTTTCACATTATAAGAAGAAACTAATAATTGCTGCTACTTCACAGCGTGGTTGTGAGAAATAGATGAGATAATAATGTATACAAAGTGTTAAATTTAATTTCTGGTTCTTGGTTAATACTTAATAAATATTAGCTCTTATCTTAGCTATTATGTTGATAATGATCTGGAAGCTACTAAAACATTTGCTAGGCAGATGTGAGCCACAAGAAAGAAAGAGCTAATGGGGAAATAGGGTGCCAAGAGAATATTATAAGGAAGGGCATTCAGTGGCCATGAAGGTGGGGTAACAAAGGTAGTGACGATGAGGTGGGTCCAATAAGAGTGGTTTAGTAGACCGCCTGTTGGTCTGAGCTCTAACAGCTGACTGGCTTGAAGCCCAGACTGGAAGCACAAAGAAAAAGGATGAGAATGAAGAACAGGGTCACCCTAAGGTGAAAAGTCACAGGAATAGATTATGAGGAGGTAAGAAAACAAAGATGGCACCATTCAAACAAACAGATAAAGTTCTAAGAGCAGATAAGTCCACCTGTAGACCGAGAGGGCAGCTGAGATGGTGGCTAGTTTCCCAGGGTCTGGCCAGCTCCATCAGTTGCTGCTGAGCAGCTGTTTGCCTCAAAGAGCAGTGATGTGGGAACCAGCAGTTAGCGTAATGGCTATGTCGCTGGACTCCCACGTAGTCGACCGCGGTTCGCGTCCCAGACCCGGTGGCTTAAAACCCATGCCGGGCATGTGTGCATGCGTGCCCAAGATCCCGAGAGGAGAATGGAGGAGAAGGGATTGCGGCGTGGCCATCCCCTCTGGGGGGTGATTTCTCGCTTTCTGTCTCTCTGTCTCTCTCTGTCTGGCGAGCGCATGCGCCCTATAGTGAAAAACCTCTCAAAAAGAAAAAAAAAAAAAAGAGCAGTGATGTCATCTATTCTAGGCCCTACTGGGTACCCTCTAGAAAGGAGGCCTATGGGGGAGAGTGGGTCAAAGGCATTAATGAATCATTTGGTTTCTTCTGAATTGTTTCTTCTCCATTTCTGTAAAAAAGACTACTTTCTTTCCTTAAAAAGACAACCCAGTGAAGGGGGACCAGCAGGTGGCATGGTGGTTAAGGCGCTGGACATTCCCACATGTCTGACCACGTTCAAGTCCCGGACCTGGCAGATTGCTTTCTCACTTTCCATCTCTCTCTCTCTCTTTCTTTCTCTCTCTCTCTCTCTCTCTGTGTTTCTCTGGTCAAATTAAAATAAATGAATGAATAAAATTATAATAATAAAAGAAAGACAACCCAGTGGAATCTAAGCAGTTGATGGATGGTCTTGGACTCTAGTTTGGAAAATGACAGATCATGGCTCTATAAACCCTGAAGCTTATGCATCTACAAATCCAGCTACTTCCTGTTTTATGGCATCAAACTTTTTGTTTCTTGGAGAGGTTTTTGCAATAGGGTGTGTGTGCTCACCAGAAAAACAGAGAGAGACAGAGAGACAGAAAGTGAGAAATGACCCCCCCTGGGGGGGGATGGCCACGCCGCAATCCCTTCTCCTCCATACTCCTCTTGGGATCTTGGGCGCACACGCACATGTGCCAGGCGTGACTTTAAGCCACTGGGTCCAGGACTTGAACCCAAAAAACAAGAGAGAGAAAGCAACACCCATGGGGCATGTACATGCTGCAATTGCTTATCCTTTCTCTCCCCCTCCGATTTTGTGCACACATGCACATGTTCTTGGCATGTTTGTCGAGCTACTGGGCTTGGGACTCAAACTGTGCTGTTGGCCATATGAGATCCAGCTGCTTTAACCACCACACCACCGGCTGGCCCTAAAACAGAACTTTAAAAGTTATCTTTATAGGGCTGTTGCTTACTTGGACCTTTCCCCCTCTTTTTTCCAGGTTTATCACTGTTATCTCTTTTCAGATAACTTTCCCATAACATGTTTTCTTACTTGCCTGGTGATTTCGAGCTTTACAGATTTACTTAATAGTTCAATTTTTAAAATAGGTGCCTTTGTAACATAGTTGAACATTCAGTGGGCTGATACTGTGAAGTTTTTAGCTTCTCAGTTTTACACTCACAGGATTTCTCTAAAGTGGGTACAAAAACTTCATAAAAGCTTTTGTCTGGACAACACTGGGCCTTTATGGCTAATCTTTAAGAAGGATGAGAAAACAGAGAGTTATATTGTTAACTCTCTTGGTTAATTTATTCATATATTTAACCAGTCAGCATGTAGTTGTTTTCCTCTAAAAGGCCCACTTTCCAAAACACAATTTTCAAAATATCTTGCTTCCCTACAAGGCTCCTTGTATTAATTACTCTTTTATTTTTGCTAGTGTTTCTTAGTTACTTGCCATTCTAGCAGAACCCTAGTTGTGGATTGACTGTACCTCAGTTTTCAAGGAATACTCTCTTAATCACCAGTAAGTCCTAAACTTCTCCTGTATTGAACAAATAAAGGATCAACTTTTATGTATGGCCACCTTCTAATCTAGGACACTGATAAGGAATGGAGGGCAAAATCCCTATTGGGAATCCCAGTGTTCAGCTCCTGGAGAACACAGAGATGAGTATTGCTTTTCCAGTATCTGAGGACTTAATTTGGAAAACATTAATTGTGGACTTTAGTCTGCAGTGGTTCTTATCAACTGCTATTTTCATTTGTGTGGAAATTAGTGGGTTTGGGAATTTAGGCCAATATAATACGTAGTCAAAGAGGTTCACTTATCTAAGGGGAAAAGTCTTTCTCTTGCCTCTCGGTTCATTTTCAGTCCTTGAGAAAACACTTGTCTACTTCTTCCCACCTGGTAATTTTAAGGATGCCTATTGTTTCTCTGCAGTGGAAGTCTATTGTGTTAACAGAGTACCACAAACTCACCCTCCAAATAGGATGCTAATTTATCTGATGCTGTTGTACCTGTGTCCAACTCAAACCTGTTCAGATTGCCTGTAAAAATGTAGTCTTTGTTCCTGATTGGTAAAGTGACCCACTTTACCTTTAGAAAGTATCCTGTAGATGAGGTTGTTGGAGACAAGGTGTTTCTTCCTGATTCTCAATGTTTTATAATCCGACCTCCACATTTTGTATGACAATGGGTTTATTCACTGTGGGCCTGTTTCTAACCTAGTTTTTCAGATAGTGAAAATTCTGTTGATAAAGTTAGTGTTATTAATATAAAATCATGTTTTGTAAGTTGCTACATATAAAGCCTTGAAGTACAACTGACTTCCTTCCAGACTTTGGTAATACGAGCATAGCACATGACCATAAAAACTTTAAATAGGATTAAAAACTTGTTTGTAAGCAATTGCAGTTATCTGGTGATGTTTGTTGGCCTGCCTTTCTTTTTAAAAAATTGTCAGGGAGCACATGCTCTTGCCAGAGAAAGACAGCAGGACTATGGTCATGTTGCAAGTTTTTCTCCTCCATTTTTCTATTCTCAGGATTTTGGGCATGCACATGCACATAACGGACATATTTTGCAAGCTGCCTGGGCTGGGATTTGAACTGCAGTTGGCCATGTGGGATTCGGCTCCCTTTACCAGTAAGCTATATGGACAACCCCATTTATATTTTGCACTTAACCACAAGAAAAATGCATTAGAAATAAAGGATGAGCAAAAATGCTTACACTTAAATCAAAGAGTAGTTTATTAAAAAAGAATCAAAACAGAAACTCTAAGTACCAGTGTGTACATTGTACACATTTAAATGACTCACAAGAATGAAGTTTTTTTTCACATATATTAAGATCACACCACCTTGCTGTTTATCAAAAGATGTTCAAAGAGAAATCCAACTCCAAACCACATACAAGACTGCCATTTCCAACTGACCACATTTCAAACATGCAACAACGCCACTGGTAATAAAGCTTTGGAATGGGTGCTCATTCTATTATTTCACTACAAACAAGCTAGAAAGCAAGATAAGTTGAGAATTTATTCTAAAATAGAATGGAGGTTGTCGTCATCTACACTAGCACTCCTCACTCCTCTGTTGCCATTTTTAGCAAGTATTCCTTGTCGATCTTGAAGAGTCTCCATCCTTCTTCACTGGACAGATCAGAAGCACCTCTTCTTTTGTAGAACTTGATAGATGGTTCATTCCATTCTGCTACCAAGAAGTGCATGCTGCTGCAGCGACACTTCATTGCAACCTGTTATACAGGAGAGTAAAACATAAACTTGAGTCACATTTCACCTGCTTCTCAAGACCCAGTTTTGATTCAGTCATTAAACTAACCAGGTAACCCCAATTCAGAAACAAATAATTAAAACAAACCTGGCTTAGATTCTTCAGAATTTCTGATCCTATGCCAAAGCCTGAAAGAAAGAGAAGCACAATTTAAAAAGTCATGGCAAGGACTCAGTCCAGATTTATCTTTAGGCCTTACCCGTAAATTCAACCATACCTCTATAATCACTCATCACGAAGAAGTCCTCAAGATACAATAACTTGCCAATCCATGGGTCGTAGGTAAAATAGTACATGGCGAAACCAACAATGCTGTGTCCTGTAATAAGAATGTCACATGAGATGTGGAGAAGAAAAACAATCCATAAAAGTTGTGGCTGCAAAATGAGAAACCTATCATAGGTTTTTAAAAATATACATGCATGTATTACAGAAGTAAGTAGCCACAGAACTGGACTGTCTCCTGACTTTTATGCTAGTGCAGTCCAGGCCACTGTTGAGACGATTTCACTGTTCTTGGAACACGTATTTGCAAAAAGCACACATTAGAGCTAAATGAAGCAGGGCTACAACTGTGGACTGGCCACCCTGCAGTCTGCTGGATCTCACACTCTTCACACTCAGAAAGCAAGAATGCTTTCATTAACTTGCCAAACCAAAACCGCTACCGTCTTCAACAAAACACACACATTATTCACATCCTATTGATATACTGGTATGTTGACTCAGGAATAAGTCAGGTTTACACGGCAGTTCAGAATAGTAAATATTTGTGGTTTACAAACTTGCTTCCTGAAGGTCAGATCAGGCCCAAAGTACAGCACTTAACTTTACATGTTTTCAGTTTGCCCTCCCCAGTTTTTAAGCCAGAAGTAGCAATACCCAGAAACGGGTATTGCGTAACAGTCACATACCTCCAAAAAGTACCTCATTAGCAGAAAACATAAGGGATATCTTCTAGCTCGGAGAACAGGCAGACGTCAGAAAACTTAAGAAAGCACCCACCCAACTTCCCCTTTTAGCTCTGTCTTCTGACCAGTCAACAGGGACCAGGAAATGAACAACAAAAAAAAGGCATCTGACTCCCTCTTGACGGGTGTCTGCAAGTCCGAGTGGGGGTAAAGGTTTCCAATTAAACCTAGCCATTATATATTCCTTTGCAAACAGGAAGCGAGTATTATGGAGTTTCTGATCTACCGTGTTTTAAGTGTGTGATAATAGGACCTTACCTCATTTATCATGATCATCTAGTTTATTGTGTAAAGGATCTTTTAGTTACCTCCCCGCCCATCCATGTACACGGAAGGGCCATGTACATGGCGAAGCTAGAGACTGTAACCTGAAGATTGGGACAAATTAAAGAAAAAAATGTGATTTAACACAATTACAAAAACGGTTATGTTAGGGTCAAACAAGAACCATTTTACGAAACTGAATTACAACAAATGACATTATACCTAACTCTTCCAGGTCTCCACAGCATTCTGATACTTACTTAAACAGCTCAAACTCTTCTGGTCTCCACAGCACTCTGATACTTACTTAAACAGCTCTTTTAACCCGCCCTATTACTATGTGAAGCACATCTATTTCCTTTTTTCCTCAGTAGCTTGTACACTGGCTGGCTAGTATTTCTGGCCAACTTCTCAGTAAGTAACTTCAGCCTGTGTAGTCAGTGGGTCTACACAGCAGACACTACATCTTACAGGACACTCAGTTTCTCTGGCTTTTGGAAGGGGAGAGGGGTTACCTTCCGGAGTCCAGTGCTCTTTGGGCACTTCTGCAACCAGGCAGTGGTAGAAGGGGTGCTCTCCGAAACCATCCTCTAACAGATCTGCAAGAAGGTGAGGCAGGGGCAGTGTTGGCCTCGTTGAAGGTGACAGGCCCCTAACGCTTGTCCCCCCTCCCCGCCGGTGTAGTTACCTTTTTCAGTTAATATGACTTGCTCTTCCATGTATTCGTATTTAGCCAGTTCCTAGAGCGATGCACACAAGAGAAAGAGAAAACAAAATGAGGCCCCGCCGACCAGGATCAGACCGGAGCAGGGAAAGGGGAACCGACTGGACTCTTCCACCAGCCCAGATGCCAAGACGCGGACTCCCTTGGAAAATGAGCCGACCCCCGCCCCCGCCCCGAGGGGAGCCCGGGTCTTCCGTTACCTTGATCAGCCGCAGGATATCGCTGCAGTCAGCGGCGGTAGCCGGGCGGATCACGAATTTAGCCATTTTCGTCTTTTGCTTTTCTTCCCTTTGCGGACCAGGCCCCTGTACTTGAACAGCAGGAGGAGGTGGTTCCTCATTCGTCTCCCGGGAGCGTCCTCTTCTCAGGCTGGCACCATGACCCAGCGGACTTCAGGGAATGACGGAAAGGCCTCCTCGGAGCCGCACCTGCGAACTGCGCAGCTGAGCGCTGCTCCGCTCCGCTTTTTTAGCCGGGGAAAAGCCCCGCCCCGAGCTGTAAGGCGAAGGCACCTCATCCAATGAGGTCATGGAGCCGTGGCGCCCCGCCTCCTTTTCCGGGCAC
>NW_006159659.1:4451567-4458589 GCF_000334495.1 Tupaia belangeri chinensis | reverse complement strand
GGGGCAGGCGCGCGGTGAGGCTCGCTTGCGGCGCCCCCTAGCGGCACCTTCGCGGGATTCTGATCCTGGAGTCACCTGGTAACCTTCGCAAGAGGAGAATGGGAATGCCCCCTGTGGCCCCTGCGTGGTGACCTGTTGCTATCCTTTAGGCCCGTCAGGAGACCTGGCCTTAGGGGAAGGGAGGATCAGAGCGGCGCTTCTCAAGTGCGGTCTAGGGCACCGGGCAGGTCCTGTGGCAGCACTATCAATAGTTTCGTAACAGCGAGACGTCATTTGCCTTTTTCACTCTCTGGAATTTTCCAGAGGTGACCGGATGTACGATGATGTCATCGCTCTGATGACTAAAGGAATATGTGCTTGTATATTATTGCATTTTCTAGAATTTCTAAGGTAAGCTATTGGATTCTTTGCCTCTCTTGCTCCATAGATTGTAATTTTTAGAGTTAACAAAATGTTTTCCTATATTACTTTTTTTCCTCCTTAAACCTCTAATTTTCTTGGTGGAAACCTACCTGAGCTTCATTCTTTATAATTTCCTTAGCAAAGGTCTACTTTTGCCAGTCTTTCTCACTTTTGCTTATCTAAACATGTCTTTAATTGGTCTTAAAACTCTTGAAAGATTTACTTCACTGCTTATAACTTTAGAAGTTTGAAGGTTTTCTTATAGCATATTGATCATATGTGAATATCCTTCTGCTTCCATTACTGTAATCCCCACTTGCTCTGTCCTCTGGGCTTCTTTCATTTTCTTATCTTTTTATTTTGAAGTAAATATTCATTTACAGGATGTGTGATGACGTCATTGCTCCAATGACTAAGATTTTGTGCCATATGTTCTTATGTTTTCTATTAGTATTTCTTAAGTTAAGCTCTTTGGATTTCTCAATAGTTTTTAAGTGTCGTGACACCAAAATGTGTGGAAACTGTTGGATTGGAATATAGCTATTTCTGGATTGGGCCTGCTGGAACAAATATTCAAGCCTCCATGGAATGACTTTTCTTTTATAACTCACTTTACCAAATGAACCCTGCCTGGGGTTCTGAGATAAATTAAAGGGTGATTTCCTACCTTCCTTCCTTCCTTCCTTTTTTTCCCTTTTTTGGTAAGATTTTTTGCCATAAGGCACATGTGCTTGCCAGAGAGAGAGAGAAAGAGACAGAAGGAAAGTGAGAAATCACCCCTCAAGGGGGATGGCCACACCACTATCCCTTCTCCTCCATTCTCCTCTGGGGATTTTGGACACCCACACACGTACCTGGTTTGGTTTTCAAGTCGCCAGACCCGGAACTGGAACTGAGACTGGCCATTGGGGTCTGGCGCCTTTGCCACTATGCCAGATGCTGGCCTCCCTTTTCCCTTTTCTTTTTATTATTTTTTATTTATTTATTTATTTTTTGGAGAAGTTTTTGCTATAGGGCTCATGCGCTCGCCAGAAAGACAGAGAGAGACAGAGAGACAGAAAGTGAGAAATCACCCCTCAGGGGGGATGGCCATGCTGCAATCCCTTCTCCTCCATTCTCCCTTTTCTTTTAATTGCTGGAGGGGATATGTACTCACCAGAGAGAGGAGACAGAAAACAACTGCCATGGGGTATGGCCACAATGTAGTCCCTTCTCCATCTTGTTCTGATTTTGGGTATACACACATGTGCCTATCATGTTTTTTCTTTTTTTGGAGTTTTTTTTTTTTTTTTTTTTTTTTTTTTTTGCTATAGGGCATGTGCGCTGGCCAGACAGAGAGAGACAGATAGAGAGACAGAAAGCGAGAAATCACCCTCAAGGGGGGATGGCCACGCCGCAATCCCTTCTCCTCCATTGTCCTCTTGGGATCTTGGGCATGCACGCACACACGCCCAGCGTGAGTTTAAGCCACCGGGTCTAGGACTCGAACCGCGGTCGACTACATGGGAGTCCAGCGACGTAGCCATTATGCTAACTGCTGGTCCCCATGCCTATCATGTTTTTCAAGCTGCTGGGCTAGGGTTCAAACCACAGTTGGCCATGTGAGATCCAGCTCTTTCTCTCTTTATTTTAATACTTATTTAATTTTATTTATTTTTAGAGTTTTTTTTTTCCCCTATAGGACACGTGCACTTCTTGGAGATACAGAAAGCGAGAAATCACCCCCCCCCATGGGTTCATGGGTTCTGGCCATGCCACAATCCCTTCTCGGCCATTCTCCTCTCGGGATTTTTTTAAAATTTAATTTTATTTGTTATTATCACAATCTTGTTTATATTACATTGAATCACATATAACTTTACAGTGTATTACATTTCTTTTTCCAGAAGGACCATGTATATCAGTCAATACAAAGACATTAAAATCCCCATCATCATCATCAAATAGCTTTTTATTATTTTTTTCAGATTATTATTATTATTCCAATCATTTTTAAACATTCAATCACTATCATTTTGCTTGTAAAAAGACTTTATCCAACATGAAATACTTCTCAGATCAGTCCAGTTGAGAATACTGTACACATCATCATCAACAGGTAATAAACCATTTCTGTGTCCCACTAGTGTCATGCCTCTCTATTTGTTCTCTTGCTGTCTTTCTGCATACTCTTCTCTTCTCCCTCTCCTCTTGGGATTTTGAACTCGCATGCCCACATATCCAGTGTGGGTTCCAAGCTGTGGGGTCTGGGACTTGATCTGCAGTTGTCCAGCGACACAACCATTATGCCATCTGCTGATCCTATCTATTATTATTTTTTAATTTGTTGAGAGAGAGAATGATAAAGCAAGTCACCAGGTCCAGGACTCAAATTGCGGTTGGCCATGTGGGAGTTCAACGCCCTAAGCACCATGCCACCAGCTGGCCCAAAATCCATCTCTCTTAACCATAAGGCTACAGGGCCAGCCCAAGAATTTTTTTTTTTTTTTTTGCAGTGAGAGAGAGTATAAAAGGGTTCTGTAGTGTCCTCAGCCTGTAAAATGAGGGGCCTGATTCTTAGCAAATGATCACTCCTAACATTCCTAAGGTGATTCTCTACCTTTTGCTCCTGGTATCCTGTATGTAGAAAAGAAAGCAGAAGTAGGTTGTTTGTTACTTTCCCAACCGTCTGGGGATTCCACAGTCACTGTAGGAATTTATGAAACGTTTTTCTTAAAGATCATTAAAAAGAGCACTGATTCTCATCTGCTCAGCTGAACTGTTACTGTTTTTCCTGACACCATGAGCTAGACCTCGTGGATGACCACAAGGCTCTTCCCTCCTCTGTTTCTGTCTAAAACATCAAAAGACTTAGGAGAGCTTGCTAAAAATTTACTAATAACAGTAAATTAGACCTCCATAACTAAGTATCTAAAATGTCAGAGGACTTCAGAGAGCTCATTATACATTTATTGATAATAGGAAATTATACCTCCATGACTGAGTGCTAATGATAGCTGCCTCTTTGAAGCAAAACAAGACCATTTTTGATTTGTGTAGCTTAGCTTTAGAATAGTGATTGTTCAGGCCAGCAGGTGGTGTGGTGATTAAGACACTGGACTCCCATATGACTGACCACAGTTCATGTCCTGGACTTGGTGACTTGGTTTCTGACTTTCCCTCTCTCTTTCTCTCTAGTGAACACACATGCCCTATAGCAAGCAAAATAATAATAATACAGGGAACCAGCAGTTAGCGTAATGGCTATGTCGCTGGACTCCCACGTAGTCGACCGCAGTTCGCGTCCCGGACCTGGTGGCTTAAAACTCACGCCGGGCACGTGTGCATGCATGCCCAAGATCCCGAGAGGAGAATGGAGGAGAAGGGATTGCGGTGTGGCCATCCCCCCTGGGGGGTGATTTCTCGGTTTCTGTCTCTATGTCTCTCTCTGTCTGTCTGGCGAGTGCACACGCCCCATAGCGAAAACCTCTCAAAAAAATAATAATACATAAAGTTAAGTAAATAATTCTTTTTTAAAAAAGAATAGTGATTTTAAAAATGTACTATTGTGGGGCCAGCAGGAGGCACTGGATTCTCACATGGCTGACTATGGTTCAAATCCCAGACACGATGGCTTGAAAATCACACTAGGCACATGTGTGTGCATGCCCAAATTCCTGAGAGGAGAATGGAGGAAAAAGAAATTGTGGCATGACCATCCTTCCTAGGGGATGATTTCTCAATTTCCCTCCCTCTCTGTCAAGCACACATGCCCTAAAAACAAAACAAAACAAATGCAGTATGTCTTTCTTCTATTAGTTCTAGTTTTCCAGTTTAAGTTTCATGCTCTTACGCTTTGATTTTTTTTTTGAAGAGTTTTTTTGCTGTAGGGTGCATGCGCTTGCTAGACAGACAGAGAGAGACAGAGAGACAGAAAGCAAGCAATCACCCCCCAGGGGGGATAGCCACGCTGCAATCCCTTCTCCTCCATTCTCCTCTCAGGATCTTGGGCACACACGCACACGTGCCCAGCGTGAGTTTAAGTCACCGGGTCCAGGATGCGAACCATGGTCAACTACATGGGAGTCCAGCGACATAGCCATTATGCTAACTACTGGTTCCTTGATTTGTTCTTATGACAAGAACCTATTCTGAAAAACAGATGGCTAAAAAAAGCCCATCCTTATGACAAGAACCTATTCTGAAAAACAGATGTTTAAAAAAAGCCCATTGTGATTGTGTTTGTGTGTGTAGAAGCCTAGAACTCTGAGAAATTTGGCTTGTTGGGTATTCGTATATTTTCTTTGGAGAATGTCTGTTCAAGTCCTTTACCCATTTTTTAAAAAGAATATTTATTTAATTCCATTTGTTATTTTTTTTTAAATTGACCAGAGAGAGACAGAGACAGAGAGACAGGGCAAGAGAGAAAGCAAGCCATCAGGTCCAGGACTTGAGCCATGGTCGGCCATGTGGTAATCCAGTGCCTTTAACACCATGCCACCTGCCAGCTCCCCTTTACCCATTTTAGAATTGGATTATTTGTTGTGTGTGTTATTGAGTTCCTTATATATTTTGTATATTTTTGGTAGGAGTTTATTATATATTCTCTGTATTAACTACATATCAGATATATGGTGTGCAAATATTTTCTCCTGTTTTAGAGGTTGCATTTTTACTCTACTGATTGGCAGAAATTTTTAAACTTTATGTAGTCCTGTTTATCTATTTTTTGCTTTTGTTGCCCACAAAGATAGTCTTACATAATGTAACATTAACTATGGGAGTGACATCCTCTCACTTATATCATATTCTGAATAACAGGAGGCAGTGTCCTGGAGGTCACTGTGTAGTTTGCCTCCCATGCATTTAAAGGGCAGTAAAAGTCTACTTCTTATTCAACATTTATATAACAAATCTTATTACATATTCATATTATAAATAATTTCCTGCCAAGCATTGTGCTTAGAGAGTGCCGAAATAAATATGGTATAGTATCTGTTACTCAGGGATTTAGAATTCAATAAATAATACAAGCCCTTAGGGTTCTAGTTATGATCGGAAAGGATTCATTCCCCTGGAGAAGAAAGACAAGGATGATCAGAACTAAGGAGCATAAACACAGTTTGTAACCCAATGAGCGTGACCTACTTCCTGCTGGCAGCCTTTCAACCCTCTGCTCCTGAAACTATGTCTGGCGGAAGACAACTGCCTATTATTCAGCTCAGAGATCAAGGCTCTAACTATTCCTAAATACTTATGAGATCTTGAAAGTATAATCAACCATTCTTAGGCCTCCTAAAATATCAGCTCTTTAAATCTGGGTATGGATGTTACTCAGTAAGATCATAATTACTTATTGGACCAGCAGTTAGTGTGGAGGATAAGGTGACTGGATCCCACATGGCCAGCAGTGTGGTTTGAATCCTGGACCCGGCAGCTTGAGAAACATGCTGGGTTTGTGTGTGCATGCATGCCCCAAATCCCGAGATGATTGTGGTATGGCCATCCCCCCTGGCGGGACACTTTCTCATTTTCCCTTTCTACCTTTGTTTCAGTCTGTCTCTGGTGAGCACACATACCCTTTAGCAAAATAAATAAATAAAAATAAAAACATAAAATTAGGGGCCAGCAGGTGGATGGTGGTTAAGACACTGGATCCTGCGTGACTGACAACCAAGTTTGAATCCTGGATCTGGTGGCTTGAGAAACACAAGCGACAAGTATGTGTATGTGCCCAAAATTCTGAAAGGAAGAAGTGGAGAAGAGATTGTGGTGTGACCATCCCCCATGGAAGGTGCTTTCCTATTTCCTCTTTCTCTCACTGTTTCTCTCCAACAAGCACATGCACTGTCTAGCATACAAGCAAGGAAGCAAGCAAGTAAATAAATAAAGTAGTGTCATAAATTATTTGTCCCCGGGGGGGGGGGTGTGTGTGCTTTCTTACTTTCTATTTTTCTCTCTGTCTTTCCTAGGCAAGTACACGTGCTCAGTAGAAAAAAAATTTAAAAAGCAAATAATTACCTGTTAGTGCACAGAGTGAGACCCCCTTTTTATTATTTTTTTAAAATATTTTTAAAATTTATCTTATTTATTTATTTAAGTTTGACCAGAGAGGGACTGAGTATGTGTGTGTGTTTGTATGTGTGTGAGAGAGAGAGAGAGAGAAAGCAAGCCGCCAGGTTCAGGACTTGAACTGCGGTCAGCCATGTTGGGAGTCCTCTGCCCTTAACCACCATGCCACCTGCTGGCCTCCAATACCCCCTGTTTAATATATAGCCTGAGGGTACATGCAACAGATTTTAAAGTTCAGAATCCAGTTTACCAATATTTGTACCATTTTTAAAAAATTGACCAGAGAGAGACACAGAGAGAAAGAGAGAGAGAGAGAGGGAAAGTGAGAAAGCAAGCCACCAGGTCCAGGACTCGAGTGGAAGTCGGCCACATAAGAGCATCTAGCACCTTAACCACCTACCACCTGCTGGTCCCAATTTGTCCCATTTGTAAACTAGCAATTAAATGTTAACAGCAAGGGGCCAGCAGGTGGCATGGTGGTTAAGGTGCTAGACTCCCATATAACCAACCATGGTTTGAGTCCTGGACCTGGCAGCTTGCTTTCTCACTTTCCCTCTCTGTCTCTGTCT
>NW_006159659.1:4449897-4450500 GCF_000334495.1 Tupaia belangeri chinensis | reverse complement strand
AAGAGGATAGAGAAAGATAGCAAGTGAACAATAGAGAGGCAGGACGTTAGTGAGAAACAGATAGGGCTTATTAACTGTTGATGATGACGTGTGTAGTATTCTCAACTGGATTGGTCTGAGAAGTATTTCATGATGGGTAAAGTCTTTTTACAAGCAAAATGAGAAATAGTGATTGACTGCTTTAAAAAATAATGAGAATAATAATAATAATGATTGGGGAAAACATAGAAAAGATATCGAATGTTGAAGCGGGGAGATTAATGTCTTTGTACTGACTGACATGCATGGCATTCCCTTTTGAAAAAGCAATGTAATACACTGTAAAGTTATATGTAATCCAATGTAATATAAAGAAGATTGAGGATAATAAAAATAAAAAAATTATAAAATAAAAAAATTGTAAAAATAATTAAAAATGACATACATATATATGTGTGTGTATGTGTGTATTTGCCATAAGGGTGGGCACCACCACCTGCTGGCCTCTAAATAAATAATAAAAAAAACACAGTAGGGGACCAGCAGGTTGCATGATGATTAAGGTGCTGGACACTCCCACATGGTCGACTGTGGTTCACATCACGGACCTGGTGGCTTGCCTTC
>NW_006159659.1:4444704-4449836 GCF_000334495.1 Tupaia belangeri chinensis | reverse complement strand
GAATGAATAAATAAATAAAATTAAATAAATAATTTTTAAAAACCCACAGTGACGCCAGGAAAACAGAGGATACTACAAAAAAATAAAATAAATGCAAGAGTAAACTCCACCCAGGCAGGCTTTGTTCAGCCAGAGAACAAAGACCAGACTCATGTTCTGTCTTTGGCGTGAGTGGATGTTTGGCACAAACTGCTGGCAAGAAGAATTACCTGAGAAGTCATCCTGAAGGTGGAGACTATGGAGTTGAGTCAGTCCTTTTGGGAGGATGCTGGAGGTAGGAGAGGGTACAGGAAATCAAAAGTGGACTGTGGACTTCAGAATTGAGAAAATTGTAATACTTTTTTTCCTTTTTGATATATGTATATTTATTTCCAAAGAGTACATACACTCACCAGAGAGAAAGGCAGAGAGACAGAGGGAGAGGGAGAAAGCACCCCCCCATGGGCCCCACGCTACAATCCCTTTTCCTCTATTTCTCCGTCCTGTCAGGAGTTTGGACATGTATACACATGGGTTTGGCATGTTTTTCTTTTTCCTTCCTTCCTTCCTTCCTTCCTTCCTTGCCAAAGGGTACATATGCTCACCAGAGAGAGACAGAGAGACAGAGAGAGGGAGAGAGTAAAAAGCACCCCCTCATGGGGTGTGGTCATGCTGTAATCCTTTCTCCTCCATTTCTCCATCCCGTTGGGATTTGGATATGCACACATGCCTGGCATGTTTTTTTTTTTTTTTTTTTTTTTTTGGGGGTTGCTATAGGGCGCGTGTGCTTGCCAGACAGAGAGAGACAGAGAGATAGAAAGTGAGAAGTCACCCCCAGGGGGATGGCCGCACTGCAATCCCTTCTCCTCCATTCTCCTCTCAGGATCTTGGGCACGCACGCACATGTGCCCAGCGTGAGTTTAAGCCACCAGGTCCGGGACTCCAACAGTGGTCAACCACGTGGGAGTCCAGCTGGCCCCATGCCTGCCATGTTTTTCAAGCCACCCTGGGATGTGAACTTCAGTCAGCCATGCAGTACTGGTTCCCTTAACCACTTTGCTACAGGGCATATACAAATATATTTATCATTTTTGCTAGAAGATCTATGAGGGCCATAATTACACAGTGGCAGAGTAGAAGATTTCTTGACTGAAAGTCAGGAGATCTCAGTGGTTAGGATCTGGGCTGAGATCTGAGATACTTTTTTCATTGCCCCCCCCCCTTAATTCCTTTTTTTAAAAAGTTTTTTTTTCTCATAGGGTGTGTACACTTCCCAGAGAAAGACAAAGAGAAACAGAGAGAGGGAAAGTGAGAAATCATCCCCCAGGGTGGATGGCCATGCCACAATCCCTTCTCCTCCATTCTCCTCTCAGGATTTCGGGCATGCCCACACATGTGCCTGGCATGATTTTCAAGCCGCCAAGTCTGGGACTGTGGTCGGCCAAATGGAGTCCAGTGCCTTAACCACCATGCCAGCTGCTGGCTTCCATTTATTCCTGATAGAGTGTATGCATGTGCACTAGAGAGAGAGAGAGAGGGAGAGAGGGAGGGAAGGAGGAGCACTTTCCACAGGGTATGATCACTCCATCATCCCCACCCTCTAGTCCTCTAGCCCATTGGATCTTGAGCACTCGTGTACATATCTGGGTATTTCAGGCCAACCAGGCCTGGGATTCAAACCACAGTGGCCATGTGGGACTTAGCGTCTCTTGAGTAACACATTACTACTGTGCCACAGAGCCAGCCCTATAATACATTTTAAAGTCTCTTTGAAAGATTAGTGGTAGGACAAGCCATTGTGTTACAACAGTAACACAACTCTCTCTAGTGCTGGAGCCATATGGAAGACTTAAATTCCTGGGTTCAGTTCCTGGGTTAACCTGTACATACTAGGCATTTATGCGTATGCCTATGATCCTGGATGGCTAAAGAGCTCGGGGTAATCACAGTGTGAGATTCTATTCAGGGTGCTTGTCTTTCTTTCTCTGTCTTCTCATAGAAGTAAATAAACTTTAAAAAGATTTAGTTATAGGAGAGTGCTATAGCAGAGGAATAGATAAGATATGCAACCGGTATTTTTTTTTTTAATTGCTAGAGGTTGAGTGCATTCACCAGAGAGGAGAGAGAGAGAAGAGAGAGAGAGAGAGAGAGAGAGAGAGAGAGAGAGAACGCTCCTCAATGGGACGTGGTAACACGTCAGTCCTGTCTCCTCCATTTCTCCATCCTGTTGAGATCTTTGGCATACACACACACACACACACACACACACACACACGCATGCATGTGCGCGTGTGCGCGCTCCTGGCCTGTTTTCAAGCTACCAGGGGTAGGATTTGAACTGCAGTTGGCTGTGTGGGATCTGGCTCCCTTAACCCCTAGGCTACCAGGCCAGTCCTGCAACCAGCATTTCTTAGTACCTACTATGAGTGATATACCTTGCTTTTACAGGTTTGATTTCATTTAGTTTTTTTTTTTCCCTTCAGGTTTTTGCCATAGGGCATGCATGCTCCCTGAAGCTGGAGAGAGACAGTGAATGGGAAAGCGAGACATCACCCTCTAGGAGGGATGGTCATGCTGCAATCCCTTCTCTTCCATTCTCCTCTTGGTGTTTTGGGCATGTATGTACACGCACCCAGTGTGATTTTCTTTTCTTTTTTTTAATGCATTTTTTAATTTCAAGAAAAACAGTTTTAGTTTTAATAGATTGAAATTTAAAAAAATATTAGGATAAATTTGCTTAAGACTCAAAGCCAAGAAAAAGGTTAGGATTCAGTTCAAACAGTAGGTAGATGAACCTATTAACAATTTCAAGAGAAGACAAAAATCCTTAAATCTGGAATTCAAAGCATAGAAAAAAAATCAGTAATGTTTTAGTCTAAAATCAAAAAATTCTATTTCAACAGTTCAATCTCATGTAATTAATCTCTCTTCTATTGAATTTGCAGTGTTACTGTGGTCTGATCTTTCTATTTAAACTCTGGAAGTTAACATTCAACTCTGGACTTGTCCCTACCATTAGGCTGGCCATTTTCTTGGTTGTTTTTTTGTATTCTTTTCTGCGTGTTGACTTTATTTTCCTGGTATAGCACTCCCTTCAGCACTTCTTGGAGAGCTGATCTGGTGTTGGTAAATTCTTTTAAGGTTTTGTTTATCTGAGAATGTTTTTGTCTTTTTTTCTCATATGAAAGATAATCTTGCTAAGTATAGTATTCTTGTTTGAAATTGTTTCTCACTTAACACTTTGAATGTATTTTCCCATTCTTTCCTTGTCTGCATTGTTTCTGATGAGAGGTCCAACATTAGCCTGATGGGATAGCCTTAGAAAGTAACTCGATGTTTCTCTCCTGACAAATTTAGTGTCTTGTCTCTGTCTGTGGTTTTGGTCAATTTGGCTATGTGCCTTGGGGAAGATCTTCTTGGGTTGATTCTAAGTGGGGTCCTTTGTATTTCTTGGGTCTGGATACTTGAGTGCCTCTCTAGGTTTGGCAAGTTTTCTTCCAGGATTTCATGGAATAGATTACCAATGCCCTTATGAGTCTCTCTCCCTTCTGGGATACTGATTATTCAGATGTTTGGGCATTTATGGTACCTAGTATTACTCATATGTTATTCTCATTTTTGGGGGGTTATTTTCTCACTCTTTTTGGTGAATTTTTCTAGGCCAGAGGTTCTAGCTTCTACATCTGAGATTTGATCTTTCCTTTTTTTTTTTTTGGAGAGGTTTTCGCTATAGGGTGCGTGCGCTCGCCAGCCAGACAGAGAGAGACATAGAGACAGAAAGCAAGAAATCACCCCCCAGGGGGGATGGTCACGCCGCAATCCCTTCTCCTCCATTCTCCTCTCGGGGTCTTGGGCATGCATGCACACGCGCCCGGCGTGAGTTTTAAGCCACCGGGTCCGGGACGCGAACCGCAGTCGACTACGTGGGAGTCCAGCGACATAGTCATTACGCTAACTGCTGGTTCCCGAGATTTGATCTTTTGCATGATCTAATCTGCTTTTAATACTTTCAAAGGAGGTTTTGATTTCCTGTATTACAGCCTTCATCTCTAACAATTCCATTTGATTCTTTTTTTATGGTGTATATTTCCTCTTTCAGATCGTACAAGAACTTCCTCACCTCCTGGAACTCGTTGTCTCTTTTTTCTTGCATCTTCTGGAGTTTGTTGTCTCTCTTCTTTTGCATCTCTGCTAGCTTTGTCTCTATGAATATTTTAAATTCTTTATCTGACATTTCCATGAGTTTCCCTGTATTGTCTGGCTCCTGGCTATATCTGGGGGGCAGGAGGGTGAAGTCTGGGCAGAAGGTCTTAAGTCCCCAGTATGATTTTCAGGCCACCAGGTCCAGGACTCAAACCATAGTCGACCATGTGGAATGTCCTAGCTACCATGCCACTTCCTGGCCCTTCATTTACTTTTAATTACCATGTATTGTTATTTATTTTTTATATGTCCTACTTTCTAATGTAAATTCTATTAAATTAAAATAATATTTTTTATGGTTTGAGAGAGATGAGAGAGCGATATTAATAATACATTTTCATTCTAGAGCTTCAGAGATAACTGGGAATAAAATCAGCCGTTCGTTCATTCATTCATTAATTTTGTCAGAGGGAGTGTGCTCTCGCCAGAGAGGAGAGAGAGGGAAAGTTAGAAAGCACTCCCTCATGGGGGCATGATCATGCCACAATCCCATCACCTCTATTTTGCCTTCTTTTGGGGCTTTTGCGCACACATGCACATACACCTGGTGTGTTTCTCAAACTGCTGGGTCTGACTCAGACTGTGCAGTTGGTAGTGTAGGATCCAGCTGCTTTAACCACCACATCATGGGCTGGCCCCAGATAAGCCATTTAAATAAAGCTACACTGGATGAATATAATCTGGAAGCATAAATATTTTTTTCCTTCAAAGTCCTCCAACTTCTATTGTTGAAATTCTGTTAACATAGAAATATAGAATGTTAGTGATTCTGTAGTCCAAACTCCTAATCTAATAGCTAAGAAAACTGATGCCCAGAGAGGGTAAAATACTTGTCCAAAGTCACAAAGTTAGAAAATTTCAGTGAGAAATAGGGGGACCAGCAGGTGGTGTGGTGGTTATGGCGCTGGATACTCCCACATGGCGGAACACGGTTTGAGTGCCAGACCTGG
>NW_006159659.1:4440856-4444302 GCF_000334495.1 Tupaia belangeri chinensis | reverse complement strand
CGGCGTGAGTTTTAAGCCACCGGGTCCGGGACGCGAACCGCAGTCGACTACGTGGGAGTCCAGCGACATAGTCATTACGCTAACTGCTGGTTCCCGAGATTTGATCTTTTGCATGATCTAATCTGCTTTTAATACTTTCAAAGGAGGTTTTGATTTCCTGTATTACAGCCTTCATCTCTAACAATTCCATTTGATTCTTTTTTTATGGTGTATATTTCCTCTTTCAGATCGTACAAGAACTTCCTCACCTCCTGGAACTCGTTGTCTCTTTTTTCTTGCATCTTCTGGAGTTTGTTGTCTCTCTTCTTTTGCATCTCTGCTAGCTTTGTCTCTATGAATATTTTAAATTCTTTATCTGACATTTCCATGAGTTTCCCTGTATTGTCTGGCTCCTGGCTATATCTGGGGGGCAGGAGGGTGAAGTCTGGGCAGAAGGTCTTAAGTCCCCAGTATGATTTTCAGGCCACCAGGTCCAGGACTCAAACCATAGTCGACCATGTGGAATGTCCTAGCTACCATGCCACTTCCTGGCCCTTCATTTACTTTTAATTACCATGTATTGTTATTTATTTTTTATATGTCCTACTTTCTAATGTAAATTCTATTAAATTAAAATAATATTTGTTATGGTTTGAGAGAGATGAGAGAGCGATATTAATAATACATTTTCATTCTAGAGCTTCAGAGATAACTGGGAATAAAATCAGCCGTTCGTTCATTCATTCATTAATTTTGTCAGAGGGAGTGTGCTCTCGCCAGAGAGGAGAGAGAGGGAAAGTTAGAAAGCACTCCCTCATGGGGGCATGATCATGCCACAATCCCATCACCTCTATTTTGCCTTCTTTTGGGGCTTTTGCGCACACATGCACATACACCTGGTGTGTTTCTCAAACTGCTGGGTCTGACTCAGACTGTGCAGTTGGTAGTGTAGGATCCAGCTGCTTTAACCACCACATCATGGGCTGGCCCCAGATAAGCCATTTAAATAAAGCTACACTGGATGAATATAAAATGGAAGCATAAATATTTTTTTCCTTCAAAGTCCTCCAACTTCTATTGTTGAAATTCTGTTAACATAGAAATATAGAATGTTAGTGATTCTGTAGTCCAAACTCCTAATCTAATAGCTAAGAAAACTGATGCCCAGAGAGGGTAAAATACTTGTCCAAAGTCACAAAGTTAGAAAATTTCAGTGAGAAATAGGGGGACCAGCAGGTGGTGTGGTGGTTATGGCGCTGAGACAGGGTGGTGCGCTTCCTCAGTCCCCGCCCCCCCCCCCCCGGTCAAATTAAAAAAATGAATGAATAAATTAAAAAATTAAATAATTATTTTTAAAATAATTATTTTTAAAATAATTATTTTATTTAATTTTATTCATTGTCATTATCTTTATTATTTTTTTGAAGTTGACCAGAGAGAGACAGAGAGACAAGGAAAGTGAAAGAGCAAGCTGCCAGGTCCGGGACTCAAACTTCAGTCAGCCATGTGGGGTTCCAGTCGCCTTAGCCACTACACCACCTGCTGGTCCCCCAAAATTAAATAATTCTTTTTAAAAAAAGAAAAAGAAATACAACTGAAGTCTCTTCACTTTTAGTCAAGAGATGTTTTACTATGGCCCTATGGAATTATGGCCCTAAAAGATCTCGCAAAAACAGGAAGTATAAAAACAGACCTTAGCCAGACATAGTGGTTCTTGCTTCTAATCCCATTTATTTAGGAGGCTGAGTCAGGAGGATTTCGAGGCCAGCCTGAAAAATATAAATAGACCCTCTCTTGGAAAAAACAAAATCAAAACAAAAACAAAATCAGAAGTATCAAATACTATCCTAAGGCTGGAGCTCCTGCAAAAAAACCCACACAAACCAACAAAAACCCTGTAAACAATCAAGGCATTTGGTATTTCCTCTTCCTAAGCCTTCCAACTCTGCCTTGCATGCTTGCCTCACCTCCCAACAATAGGACTTATGAGGATTCTGCTTAGGACTCTATGAAGTGGGGAAGGAATGCCTTACAGCCTAAGACTTGAGCAAACAATCAGCTCACTAGGAGATCCTTGCCACCCTAAGAGGAAAGCTGCCTGCATTCAGACTCCATCACAGAAGGAGCATTCAGAGGCCACAGCACTTTCTCCTTCTGGGAGATTCCTTTCTAATTGGTGCTTCTGGGGCATCACAATACCAGCATTTTTTGTGAGATGAGAGCTGTCCCAATACATTGGAAATGGTGCACAGCTCTTCTTTATGTCGGTCTCTTGTAGATACAATAGAATACACACTCATCCGTTGACAGGGAGTGTGGGGTTTCCCATCCAAGCAATGGATTTAGAGAGTGTCAGCCTTTTGGCATGAAGCGAAAACATAGTCAACTCAGGAAGTACTTTTTGGAAGGCAGAGCTGAGTGTACTTCGTGGCAGAAAAAGCAAAGATTTTGAGGCCAAGCTGACTTAGATTCAAATATCAGTGCTGCCAGTTATCAGCTGTGTGATTTTGGATAAGGTTCTTGAATCTCTTTGTGCTTATGTGTAAAATGGAGTTAATAAAAATAGTTTCCTTCTCCTAAGGTTGTAAATATTACATGAGGTTGTAAAGTTCTTTGTAGAGTGCTTAGAATATAGTAGGTACCCTCTAAATGTTTGTTTCTTTTTAGTTACCTGGTCATATAAGGATTACAACTATTTTTGGATTAGGGAAAATAGGTGTGAATAGCCCAACAGAGAGAGGATTTGTCCCTAAATCTGTTTTTTTTTTTTAAGAATTATTTTATTGAACTTTATTTTAATTTGACCAGAGAGAGACAGAGAGAAAGGGAAAGTGAGAAAACAAGCCACCAGGCCTGGGACTTGAACTGCATTTGGCTACATGGGAGTCCAGTGCTCTTAACCACCACACCACCTGCCAGCCCCCCTAAACCTGTTTTATGCTGTCCTTGCACAGGATCACTCTCTTAGTCATTGACCTTTGTCATAAGCCATTGGTCTTCCTCATGAATGAATAAGAACTGTGCAATAATTAATGTTTTTATTTGACATCCACTGAGGTCAACTTCAATGGTCATAGCATCAGGAATCATCACAGAGGCTGGATAATCAGTATTGTCATCCCTGTTGCACTTTGCTTAGAGTGTTTTTATCTGCCTGGCCAGGCATCATGTGAACAACGTCCCATCCAGAACACATCATCAAGGCTAAATTAGGTACAACTTTGTCTCACTTTAGAAGAGAACCTCATCTGGGCCAACAGGTGGTGTGTTGGTTAAGGCAACCAAACTCCTATGTGGCTGACTGTTGTTCGAGTCCCAGACCTGGCAGCTTGCTTTCTCACTTTCCTTCTCTCTGTCTCTCTTTGGTCAACTTCAAAACAAACAAACAAACAAACAAACAAAAAACAAAACAAATAATGACAATGAATAAAATTAAATAAAATTATATATATATTTTTTATTTATTT
>NW_006159659.1:4435071-4439943 GCF_000334495.1 Tupaia belangeri chinensis | reverse complement strand
GGTGAGTTCACTCGTTACTACTAAGAAAACCAGTTTTAACTTAAATCAAAGAAACGCCAAGGAACTTTGCTTAAAGCCAGGAATCAGATTAGGATTCTGTTCAAATGGTAGGTGCATGAACCTATCAGTCTCATGTACTTAATATATATATATTTTTAAAGTGAACCTCATCCATGACCTATAAGCCATAAGCCATACTTGGAGGGTTATTATTTATTTATTTATTTTAAAGAAACAAGCTTAGAAAAAAGATGAAAGTAGGAGAAAATGTTAGGATGAGCAGATGACACAATGATTACGTTGCTGGACTCCTACCTAGTTGACTGCGGTTCAAGTCCTGGACCCAGGGGCTTAAAACTCACACCAGGCACCTGTGCATGCATGCCCAAAATCCCAAGAGGAGACTGGAAAAGAAGGGATTGCAGCAGGGCCATCCCCTCTGAGGGGTGATTTCTCACTTTCTATCTCTGTGTCTGTCTCTCCAGGCAGTGCATGTGCCCTATAGAAAAAAAAATTCTAAAAAAAAAGTAGGAGAAAATATTGAATAGACCATGATGTAGAACTTATTAATTCACACAATTTTTTTAGGGTTTTTCTTAGTGCCTACTATGAGTGGTATACTTTGCTTTTATAGGTGTGATTTCAGTTCATTTTCTTTTGTTTTTTCCAGGTTTTTGCTATAGGGCACTTGTACTTGCTGGAGAGAGATAGAGACAATGAGAGGGAAACTGAGGAATCGTCCTCTAGAGGGATGGCTACACCACAATCCCTTCTCCTCCTAGGATATTGAGCACATACGGAGAAATGGAAAAGGGATTGTGGTGGTGTGGTGAGCCTCATTGGGAGTTCTTTCATTTTCTTTCTTTCTTTCCTTCCTTCCTTCCTTCTTTCCTTCCATCCTTCCTTCCTTCCTTCCTTCCTTCCTTCCTTCCTTCCTTCCTTCCTTCCTTCCTTCCTTCCTTCCTTTGCTTTTTGCTATAGGGTGTATGGCTTGCCAAAGAGACAGAGAATGACAGAGAGACAGAAAGCAAGAAATCAACCCCAGGGGGATGGTCACGCTGCAATCCCTTCTCCTCCATTCTTCTCTCAGGCTCTGGGCACGTACACACCCGAGACCAATGTGAGTTTCAAGCTGCTGGGTCTGGAACTCAGTGATTGGCCATGTGGGAGCCAGGTGCCACTATGCCACCTGCTGGCCCCTTCCCACAGGTTTTCTTCTTCTTCTTTTTTTTTTTTTAACATATTTTATAGATATATCAGATAAGGGGAAATTATGCAGTTATAGTGCTTGGGATCTGGGCAACTGACAGAACAATTTCCCAAACTTTCTTTTAGTATCTAGTCTCCGAAGCCATGGTTGAAATGCAGAGCAGTTCAAGATCTTTGACTAGTAGTTAAGCACTCTTCATTTACCTTCAGCAATATATGTCAATGAAATACAACTCAGTTTTGTAATGCTCTTATTCAACTTTCAGAATTTTCCAAAGTCATTGCAAACTAAAAGCCACCATATCCAAAAATCCCAATGAACTCTGAGCAGCATAAACACACACACAGACACACAACACACATGAAGGCGTTGCACAATGAAATTGCTGGAAAATAGTGATAAAGGGAACACCTTCAAGATGAGACTGATCACTGGCTTCTCATCAAAAACAATGCAAACCAGAGACAGGAACGTTATCTTTAACTGAAAGAAAAACACCGCCAACCGACAATTTTATATCCGTTGAATATTTTCAGACAAACCCTTCAGAAGAGCCAAAGCTGAGAGAATTTATCAGTAATAAACCTGTACTACAAGAAATGCTAATAGTTTTAATGGAAATAGTTCAGGCTGAAAGAAAATGATACCAGATGGACATTAGAACTTATACAGAAGAATGAAGAGCATCAGAAATGGTAAATATTGGGGTAAATATAAACTACACATTTTTTGTTTTTGATGTCTTTAAAAGATAATGTACTGTTTAGGGTGAAAATAATAACAAATCATTATTATATTTATTATTTTTGTAGGGTAAAATGTATGACATGTATGGAAGTATGTTGTTATAAGATTTTTTTTTTACAAGCGGTGATTTTTATTCATTAATCAACTAAAAGTCTTTTTCCAGATGATTCTTTCTCATGTATCCTGCATGCTTTACTTAGTAAGCAAAGCCTGGTAAGGTGAGGCTTCAGCTAGTCCCCAGACTCTGACCCTTCTTCATCTTGACTAATCTGGAAGTAACGAAGTTCGTAAGTCTCCTTGTCAGATGCAACCACACGAAGCCAATCACGAAGCTTGTTCTTCTTAAGGTATTTCTTAGTGAGGTATTTCAAATACCTTTTAGAGAACTGTTTCTCGGAAACGACTGATTTTATTCTTGAGGCGTTCAATGTGGATGGACTACATTTCCAAGGTGCCAGTTTTCCCATTGACTTTAACCTTTTCCCACAGAAACTGTTCAAAATTTCCAGAGTCAAAAATTCCGTCTTGGGACCAGCAGTTAGCGTAATGGCTATGTCGCTGGACTCCCACATAGTTGACTGCGGTTCGCGTGCCGGACCCGGTGGCTTAAAACTCCTGCCGGGTGCATGTGCGTGCGTGTCCAAGATCCCAAGAGGAGAATGGAGGAGTAGCGATTGCGGCATGGCCATCCCCTCTGGGGGGTGATTTCTCGCTTTCTGTCTCTCTGTCTGTCTCTGTCTGTCTGGCGAGCGCACGTGCCCTATAGCAAAAACCTCAAAAAAAAAAAAATTCCGTCTTCTACTGGATGAGTAAGGTCCAAGTTAAACTTCCAGGTTGACCTCTTAGGCTTCTAGTCTTTCAGCGCCATCTTGGCAGCCAGCTGTGTGGTCAGAAAGCTGTTATAAAATTTTTATATTATGCAAATATAACATAACTCACATTTAAGTGCAGAATGTGTGGGCAGGCAGGTGGTGTGGTGGTTAAGGCATTGGACTCCCACATGGCTGACTACAGTTTGAGTCCCAGACCTGGTGGCTTACTTTCTCTCTCTCTCTCTGGTCAAATTGAATAGTAATAATAAATAAAATGAATAATTCTTTTTAAAAATTAAAAAAAGGTACAATGTGAAAAGTTGAAGACATATTGTAAAGCTTAGAGCAACCACTAAAAAACCTAAAGAGTATAGTTAGTAACTCAGTAAAGGAGATAAAATGGATTCCTAAAAAATAATCCAAGAGAGGGACTGGCAGATGGCATAATGGTTATGTCACCGGACTCCTATGTAGTTGACCATGGTTCGAGTCTTGGACTCGGCGGCTTAAAACTCATGCCAGGTGTGTGTGCATGTGTGTCCAAGATCCCAGGAAGAGAATGGAGGAGAAGGGATTGTGGCATGACCATCTCCCATGGGGGATGATTTCTCTCTTTGCCTCTTTGGTGAGTGCATGCACCTTATAGCAAAAATCTCTCTAAAAAAAATCCAAGAGAAGGCAGGAGAAGAGGAAAAAAGGAACAGAGAACAGATGGGAAAAACAGAAGTGTAGTACTGATAACTCAAACCTGTAAGGTAAGAAATCACCAAAAGAAAAGCCCCAAAACAGTGTTATAATTACCAAATATTTAGAATGAGATAAAGAATAAGTAAACAAACCTGACTGCCACAAATGGAATACTGTAGCTTTTAGTGATCATCAGATCAGCTAGTTAATTCAGCATTGAAATTAGATCTGTTTCTCCCAATGAAAGAGATGATTTTTGGTTCAGCAATGCCTACCACCTGGCACAACATGGCAAGATTTGAAAGAGGTGACAGATTAGGGCAGGGCAGTGGTGCAGCAGTAAAACCTGAAGTTCTGTAAAGCTGACCCATACGGGAAGATTCTGGTTCATATCTGGAAACTTCCTTGAGTATGTTAGGCATCCATACACATGCCCTGTGATTTGGGGCTGACTGAGCTGGGGTGGACCATGGCATTGGGACTCCATTAAGGGTGCACTTTCTCTGTCTCTCTTATGGAAGATATAAATAAATAAGCTCTCTCTCTCTCCTTTTTCTAGGTTAGAGGGTGTGTGTACTCACCAGAGAGAGAGGGAAAGGGAGGGAAAGTATACCCCATGGGGAATAGTTATGCTGCAGTTCCTTTTCCTCCATCTCACCCTACTTTTGGCATTATGGGCATGCACACATACATGCCTAGCATGTTTCTTGAGCTACTGGGTCTGAGAATTGAACCACGTGATTGACCACGAGAGATCCATCCATCTTAACCACGAGATCATGGAGTTGACCCTAAATAAATAACTTTTAAAAAAGAGGTAACAGGGACCAGCAGATGGCGTAATGGTTATGTCACTGGACTCCCTTATAGTTGACTGTGGTTCAAGTCCTGGACCTGGTGGCTTAAAACTCACGCCAGGCACATGTGCGTGCATGCCCAAAATCCCAAGAGGAGAATGGAAGATAAGGGATTGCAGTGTGGCTGTTTCCCTGAGGGATGATCTCTCACTTTCTCTCTATCTCTCCGGTGAGCACACGCACCCTATAGCAAAAATCTCTCTAAGAAAGAAAGAAAGAAAGAAAAGAAAAGAAAGGTAACGCATTAGACAAAGGAAGAGTGTTGGGAAAGGACCTAAAGTACTCAGTGTTGTCACAGTTGGGACAGTTGCATAATTTGGGTAGTGGGACTGAAAACAAAGGGAATTAGGATACTCTCTGAAAGTGAAACTTAATCAACAGATAATGCATCAAGCAGAGATATTAAAAATGTATTTTGGAGCCAGTAGATGGCGTAGTGGTTATGTCACTGGACTTCCACATGGCTGACCATGGTATGAGTCCCGGAACTGGTGGTTTGAAAATCATACTGTACGTGTGTGCCCAAGGTCCCAGGAAGAGAATGGAGGAGAAGGGATTG
>NW_006159659.1:4434685-4435006 GCF_000334495.1 Tupaia belangeri chinensis | reverse complement strand
TTCCCTCCAGTGAATGCAAGTACCCTATGGCCAAACCTCTAAAAAATGTGTTCTAATGGGCCAACCTAGGTGGCACTGTTCCTAGCATACTGAACTGCAGTGTTAGAAGCCACGTGCTGCATACGTTTGGATCCTCAGGCTGGCCTGTGTACATGCTGGGTGTATGCACAGGTCCCAAGATGCTGAGGAACTGGAGGACTGGGGAAAGGAGATCTCAGAGTGATGAGACCCTGTTGAGGGTGCCTTCCTCCCTCTCTCTCTCTCTCCCTCTCCCTCCCTCCCTCCCTCCCTTCCTCCTTCTACCCTTTTGTTATGTATGTG
>NW_006159659.1:4427911-4434463 GCF_000334495.1 Tupaia belangeri chinensis | reverse complement strand
GGAGAGAAAAAGTCAGAAAGCAAGCCACCAGATCCAGGACTCGAACTGCAGTTGGCCATGTGGGAGTCCAGCGCCCTTAACCACCGTGCCCTGCTGGCTCCTATGCATACTTTTTCTGTCATAAACATTTTTTTCCTAAAAAAGAGAAAGTATCCCAGGCCAGTTGGTAGTTGACTGTAATCTAACTGAATGTGTTAACATACTGAAAGAGAGAGAGTATATCTTATAATGAACTTGATCATTATATCAATATGAAATGTATTTGAACAAAGCTAACAGAATATCCTACTTACAATAACTTAAGCCATAAAAACTTTTTTTTTCCTGTAAACTCCGAAACCTAGAAGTAGCCAGTTTCATGGTTTGTTCACCAATTAACCATGTTCTCAAGGACAGCCGTCTTCAACTCATCTCATGAAAATAAGAGGGCAGGGATAGCTCCAAGCATCATGTCCTTGGACTGGCATCCCACAGGGAAGAATGGTTAGGAGCAAAAGTCTTTAGTCTTTCTCCTAATAATTCTATGTCTTTTTATATAGGAAGCAAAAACTTTTCTAGAAGGCTCCCAAAGTCTTGGCTTTGTGTCTTATCAGACAATACTAGGCAATATATTTACATGCGGCTGGAAGGGAGGCTAGAAAATGAGTATCTGGCAAAGGTGAACAGAGATACTGTGGCCAATTATGATTCTTTTTTTTAAAAAATATTTTATTTAACTTTATTTATTTATTTATTTTTAATTTGACCAGAGAAGGACAGAGGGAGCGAGAGAGAGGAGAAAAGTGAGAAAGCAGGCTGCCAGGTCCAGGACTCGAACCGCGGTCAGTCAGCCATATGGTAGTCCAGTGCCCTTAACCACCATACCACCTGCCAGCCCCCCAGTTGTAATTCTTTGAGATTGGATACATTGCTGCCCAGAACCAAATTGAGGTTCTGTTAGCAAGGAATTAGAAGGAAATGACTCTGGAGCAGGAAACTGAATGTACCTACTAGGTTTTGTCCTAGAAGTTTAGAAAATAAAATCGCAGAGGCCAAAATTGGCACCACTTAGTTTGGTGCTGTACTAGAGCAAGAATATCCTGAGGCAAGAACTCCAGTAGTTGATTTAAAAAAAAAGTTGCTATAGGGTGTGTGTGTTTCTGGAGAAAGACAGAGAGGGAGAGAAAGAATGTGTGAAAGCATGCCTCCCCCAGGCAAGATGGCCACACCACAATCCCTTCTTCCCCATTCTCCTCTTGGGATTTTGGACACACATACACATGCACCTGGCGTGTTTTTCAAGCTGCAGGGTCCTGGACTCGAATCACTTGGTTGGCCATGTGGAACCCGGCCACCTTAACCACCAGGCCACCTGGCTGTCCACAGTAGTTGAATCATTTTTTAAAAATTTATTTATTTATTTATTTATTTATTTATTTATTCCATGAGAGCAAGAGAGATAGACAGACGGACAGACAGAATCCTCAATAAGGTCTCAGTGTTGTAATCTACCCCTGGCTGTACTCAGGAAAGTCTGTGGATTTAGACCTGGAACTCTTACATGTGGATCAGCCCTGCAGAGTGTTGCCTTTCACCACTGTGCCACCATCTGACCCTATCAAGTAGTTGAAGGTTTTTTTTTTTTAAAGAATTATTTTATTCAATTTTATTCATTCATTCATTCATTTTAATTTGCCCAGAGAGAGACACACACAGAGAAAGAGTAAAGTGAGAAAGCAAGCCACCAGGTCCAGGACTTGAACCATGGTCGGCCATGTGGGAGTGTCCAGCACCCTAACCACCATGCCACCTGCCGATCCCCCGAGTAGTTGAAGTTTTAAAAAATGTATTCATTTCTTTCTTGCATGATAGAGTGTCAGACAGATAGCCCAACAGAGAAATGCAGGCACCCTTGCAGGGTCCTGACGCTGTGACCCACCACCAGCCTCAGCCAGCCTGGATCTGTCTAGTTAATAATCCGTCAGTAGTGCAGATGACTCTCCCTCTATTGGGAATGTATGTGCAAAAGGGATACAAGAAGGAAATATTAAATTATAAGATCTGTCCAGGAAAGGAGTACTGACCTTGAAACTGATTTGTGCAAGGCATTATGAATTGTATTAAAAGTCATTAAAAATAATTTCTCAGATAATTTAGGGTTAAAACCAAATTCCTGTTGGGTCAGCAGGTGGCATGGAGGTGAAGAAGCTGGATTCCACATTGCTGTCTCCACGGTTTGAGTCCCAGACCCAGCGGCATGAAAATCCTGCCAGGTGCATGTGCATGCATGCCCCAAATCCCAAGAATGGAGAAGGGATTTTGGTATGGCCATCCCCTCTAGGGGGTGATTTCTTAGTTTCTCTCTCTCTGTTTCTTTCGTGAGCACATGCTCCCTATGGCAGAAATCTTAAAAAAAAAAAAAAATCCTGGTGATAGACATTTAGATTGTTTCCTTTTTATTTTTCTTTTTAACCATTTCAAACAATGCTATTATGAAGATTCTTGTATATGTCCTGTGTATGGGAACAAGAATTTGTAGGATATTTACCTAGTACTGGAGTGCTGGAGTGCTGGGTCACAGGATATGCATGTGTCGAGCTTTAGGAAATAGTACCAACTTGCTGTCCAAAAAGTGATCGTTCCAATTTACTACTTGTACTAGCAGTGAATGAGAATTCGTGGTGCTCTATGTCATCATCAACAGTTGGTATTTTCAGATTTTTTTGTTTGTTTTTGCTTATCTAATGGGTATGAAAAAAGTTTTCTTTTTCCTTTTTTTAAGAGAGATTTTTGCGGAACCAGCAGTTAGCGTAATGGCTATGTCGCTGGACTCCCACGTAGTCGACCGCGGTTCGTGTCCCGGACCCGGTGGCTTAAAACTCACGCCAGACGCGTGTGTGTGCATGCCCAAAATCCCGAGAGGAGAATGGAGGAGAAGGGATTGCGGCGTGGCCATCCCTCCTGGGGGGTGATTTCTCGCTTTCTGTCTCTATGTCTCTCTCTGTCTGTCTGGCGAGCGCACATGCCCTATAGTGAAAACCTCTCCAAAACAAAAAAAAAATGTAGAGAGGCTAGCAGGTGGTGTGGCGGTTAAGGGCCCTGGATTCCCACGTGGCTGACCGTGGTTCGAGTTTCAGACCTGGTGGCTTGCTCTCTCACTTTCCCTTTCTTTCTCTCTGTTCCTCATTGGTCAAATTAAAATAAATAAATTTTTAAAATCTCTTAAAAAACATCTCTTTTTAAAAAAAGGTAAAACAAATGTAGAACATATTTGTCCACATTGAGAAACAAACCAAAAGGAGAGAAATGTTGGCTAAAGGCCTGGAAAGTGCTGAATATGTACATGATAGGGAAACTTGAGGATCAGTCTGAGCCCCATGTTCATGTAGGTTTCTAGATGATTTCTCATTTCCCCATTGTGTCCCTAACTCTGCAGAATCATCTGATTCTGGCAGTCGTTGCTGTTATAGATGGCAGGTTTTGTGAGTCTGCTCCTCAGATATTACCCTCCACCCTCCTCATCAGTTTTTTTCTGGGCAAGTCTGTGGTGCAAGACTGCTCCCTCTGGTGGAAGAACTGAGTACACATCTGGTAATAGCTATTTGGAAAATGCTTTCTACCCATCACTTATTCATCATTTTGACTTTTATGAAAGTTACTTAATGTCTCCTAAACATGATTTCCTTCTCTATAATAATGGAAATACCAACCTCCTAGGGTGGTTATGAGGATTAAATAAGATAATTGAGCAATACATGCCTGATAAATACCATCCTTACTACTATTCCCTCATTCATTCAACAAATATATTTAAAATTAAAAAAAAAAACTTTTTAAAGATTTACTTATTTATTTATTTATTTATTTTAAATTTGACCAGAGAGAGAAAGACAGAAAGGGGGGAGGCAGTGAGAAAGCAAGCCACCAGGTCCAGGACTTGAACTGCAGTTGGTCATACGGGAGTCTAGTGCCTTAACCATGCCACCTGTTGGCCCCAATGGAGTAAAAATTTTAAAGTCTATTTATTTATTTATTTATTCCATAAACAAGAGAGACTGAGAGACAGTATCCTCAAGAAGGGCCTGATTCTGGGACCAGCAGTTAGCATAATGGCTATGTCGCTGAACTCCCATGTAGTCAACTGCAGTTCGAGTCTCAGACCTGGTGGCTTAAACTCATGCCAGGTGCGTGTGTGTGCATGACCAAGATCCTGAGAGGAGAATGGAGGAGAAGGGATTGTGGCGTGGCCATTCCCCCTGGGGGATGATTTCTCGCTTTCTGTCTCTTTGTCTCTTTCTGTGTCTCTGGCGAGTGCACGTGCCCTATAGCAAAAAAAAGCCTCTCCAAAAAAAGAAGGGCCTGACACTGTGATTCACGCCCCCCGCCTCATTTCAGTGAGCCCACGATCATGGCACACAGGTGCCGGCATACTCAGGCAGGTCTCCAGATGTAAACTGGGAACCTTCCCATGTGAGCCTACCTCACAGAATGTCATGTTTTATTGCTATGACACTGTTGGGCCCACTCGGCAAATATTGATAATTTTCACCTGTTAGGCACTGAACTAAGTACTCAGTACATACTAGTTGTCGCTGCTGCTATGCAGTCATTTGGTCGGTCCATTTTATTCAATAATTATGGTGTATGGGGCCCTGTGCCTGCCATAGGAGTTATAGCAGTAAACAACACAGAATCGTTAAGACTTTGGCTAGACTTTTCTGCTCTACCAATAGACTCTCTTCTCCCTTATGAGTCCTTTGTACCTCTTCAATGAAATCTCTTCAATGGAAGAGATCACTGTCAGATGTCTTCCTATAACATGGCAGGGTCTGGCTGATTAAAGAATGGAAGTGGGGCATACAAATGTAATAAACCTTTGCTCCAGAGAGGCAGGTCAGAGACAAGCTGCTCACGATGCAGGCTTTTTCTTTTTTTCAGAAGAACCCAGTGTACCAGGGGAATATTTCTGTAATAGGAGAAAAAATATAGACACAAAGCAACATAGCCCAAAACATCCACTCCAGACTTCTCACCAGATACCAGAAGAAAGTCAGGGGACTTGTGTCTTCCCAGTGCGTAGGGAGAACCCAGGCCTCTGGTCTTTTCTTTAGCCTTCAGCGAGCATCAGTCATCCAATTCCTTCTGGATGAGATAGGCAAGGGAGTAGAAAAGGAGTGAGGATTTCCTGCGGCTTCAATTCTGCAAGTAAGTGGAAAAGGGAAGGAAATAAAGGCCTTTATCGCGTTCCTCCTTCGTGCGATATATGTTGCAAGAAATCATATCTTTCCTGTTGCCACCATTCGTGTTTTCTCATGCATTATAATGCTACAAAGATTTGCTGTCTCTTTTCCTACTAAATGCCCTGTTGCCCTCTTCTGTTAACAGAACTTTAGTAGGAGGTGCCAGACTTCAGGAATCGGGGTGGAAAAAGGAGGGAAAATCAACCCTTTATGGCAGTAAGAAAAAAGTTATTATTGTTGTGGTTTCTTTCTTTTTTACTTTTTTGCCAGAGGTCATGTTTGCTCACCAGGGAAAGACGAGAGAGAGAGAGAGAGAACACCATCCAATGGGGCATGGTCATGCCACCGTCCCTTCTCCTTCAGTTCTCCATTCTGCTGGGATTTGGGGCATGTACTCACATGTGCTCAGTGTGTTTTTCAAGTAGTCAGGCTGGAATCCAAACTGCAGTCAGCCTTGTGGGCTCTAGGGATGACCCCCCCCAAATGTTATTTTTTTATTTTATAATTTCCTATTTGCACTTAATTGTTGTACATCTTTGTGGGGTACAACATGGATTTTCAAAGCATGCATGCAGTGTGCAACAGCCAAATCAAGAATAATACCATATTCATCATTTTCAACAAAGAACACCACATTTGAGAGGTACATATAAGATTGGCAATGTTGGGACCAACAGTTAGCATAATGGCTATGTCATTGAACTCCTATGTAGTTGACCATGGTTTGAGTCCCGGACCTGGTGGCTTAAACTCACGCCAGGCGCGTGTCCGTGCGTGCTCAAGATCCCGAGAGGAGAATGGAGGAGAAGGGATTGTGGTGTGGACATCCCACCTGGGGGGTGATTTCTTGTTTTCTGTCTCTCTGTCTTTTTGGCGAGTGCACATGCCCTATAGCAATAAAAACAAAACAAAACAAAAAACAACAACAAAAACCTCTACCAAAAAAAAAAGATTGGCAATCTCTCTCTCTCTCTTTTTTTTTTATTTTAACTCAGCTGCGGTATGTCATTCCACAACCCACTTGCCCCATGTACCTGTATTCCTGTGTCTGTTAAATACGTTTTTCCTGATCTCCTCCTATTCCCCCCGCCCAAGAAAGAAGTTATTTTTAATTTAAAACATCTTAAAAAATTTAGGTTAATGCATGGAGAATAGTTGATGAATTAAGCTTAGATTGCCCACAGGAGGGTAGATTTTTTTTGGGGGGAGGTTTTCACTATAGGGTGCGTGTGCTTGCCAGACAGAGAGAGACATAGAGACAGAAAGCGAGAAATCACCTCCCAGGGGGGATGGTCACGTCGCAATCCCTTCTCCATTCTCCTCTCGGGATCAT
>NW_006159659.1:4413353-4427895 GCF_000334495.1 Tupaia belangeri chinensis | reverse complement strand
CATGAGTCCTAAGACACCGGGTCCAGGACGCGAACTGTGGTCAACTACATGGGAATCCAGCGACATAGCCATTACGCTAACTGCTGGTTCCCCAGGAGGGTAGATTTTGAGGTTGATGTCTATCACAGATGATGTTGTTCTCTCATACAATAAATTGCCTTTCATTCATTGTGATGGACCCAATCATCAGTTGATTAGACTGGGAATGTCATCTGTATTGTGATTTCTTTTGTTTTTATGTTATGCTTTTGTGGAAGATTCTTTAAGTTCAGTCAAGCTGGGATTTATTTATTTATTTATTTATTTATTTTTTGCCAGAGGGTGAGTGCACTTGACAGAGAGAGAGGGGTGGGGTAGAGAGCACAAGTACTCCCCCATGGGGCATAGTCATACCATAGTCCTTCATGTCAGGATTCAGGGCATGCATGCATACACGCCTGACATGTTTCTTTTTTTTTTAAAGAATTATTTTATTTAACTTTATTTATTTATTTTAATTTGACCAGGGAGAGACTGAGTGTGCGAGCGAGAGAGAGAGTGAGAAAGCAAGCTGCCAGATCTGGGACTTGAACTGCAGTTGGCCATGTGGGAGTCCAGCGTCCTTAACCACCACGCCACCTGCTGGCCCCAAAGCCTGACATGTTTCTCAAGCCACTGTGTCCGAGACTTGAGCCATGCAGTCAGCCATGTGGGATCTAGCTGCCTTAACTGCCATGCCATGGGCTGGCCATCTGGGCTTCCTGCAAATGACACTGTTTCTCTAGTTCTCCTTACTAGACATCATGTGCCCTTTAATAACAAACCTGAGTTCTCATCGGCTGGGTCTGACACATTTATTCCAGTGCATTAGAGCAGACTGCTCTCAGTTTAGATCTCTATATCCATCTCTTCTCACTAATCTCTATCTTCTCAGGGAAGTTTTACGAGATCTGCCAGGACCAGGGTGAGGGAGATGGAGGAGCTGAGCAATCCACAGGAAGTCAGGCTTTCTTGGTAGTAGTAGGAATTGGAGTCAGGGAAGACATGGACACTTTCAAAAGACTTTTCTGGAGTAAAATAAGGCTCTTTCCTCCTTGCAGGTTTGGTTTTTGCGCCACCATGGATCAGGCTAAATAGAAGCCTATTTGTTGTTTTGTATGATGTGCTAACAAGTTATAAACAGAACAAAGGAATCTAACAATCCTGTAAATATCACACATAAAGATTAACCAGAGGGACTGGCAGGTGGAGTAGTGGTTAAGGGCACTGGATTCCTACATGGCCGACTGTGGTTTGAATCCTGGACCTGGTGGCTTGCTTTCTCACTTTCTCTCTCTCTCTCACTCTGTCCCTCTTTGATCAAATTAAAATAAATGAATGAATAAATAAATAAATAATTTTAAAAAAAGATTAACCAGATAGACTAATGTTAACATTACCACCCTTGAGAGGGGAAGAGTGTAGGAAAGGAAATCAGGGAGAAAAATAGATTAAGGCATTTTTGGGACACAGAAATGGTTTACTACCTGTTGATGATAACATGTATAGCATTCACAACTGAACTGGTCTGAGGTGTATTTTTTTTTAAGTTAAGGCAATATTTATTCAATTTCCTTATAATCATATTCTCTAAGGCATAAGTGGTTGTTATTTAGAAGGATACAGTTTTTCTAAGGCCTTGTATAGTTGGATTTTAGTTCAGAAATACATCATGTTTGACTGGTGTGAATTTCAGAGAACCTTCTCTGACATGGGCTCTTACTCATGATAAATGCATTTTAACCTTACTATTGCTTGAGCAAACTCAATTGTTATTTCAGCAGCAGAGTGTGGCCAGTTATGGCAGCTGCTCTCAAGGTTACCTGTTTTACTGTGGCCTGGCCCAAGAGTTGGCGTCTGTGGGCTCTGTGGTCTCTCAGACTGTATTTTAAATGATGATGGCAGTTCTTTGGTCACTTCCAAGGCAAGCTAATCTGACAGCATATTTTCCACCTATACACCTTAGTTCATGAACCAGGTGTGTAGTAATTTTTTTCTGAGAGGTTTTTGGCTATAGGGCGTGTGCACTCTCCAGAAAGAGACAGAGACAGAAAGCGAAAATCACCTCCCCCCCGGGGGGGGATGGCCATGCCGCAATCTCTTTCCTTCCATTCTCCTCTCAGGATCTTGGACACGCATGCACACGTGCCTGGTGTAAGTTTAAGCCACCGGGTCCAGGACTCAAAACATGGTTGATTACATGGGAGTCCAGTGACATAGCCATTAGGCCAACTGCTGGTCCCATTCAGTAATTCTTGATCCAGACCCTCCCAACAGGTGGTGACCCAAAGCAATGGCTTTTCTATTCACATTGGTTTTACTCGGGTCAACATCCAAACTCTTCTCAACAGCCAAGTACTGGGGAGCAAATACTTCATTCACCTCTACCAAATCCATATCCTTAAGACTCAGTCCTGTTTTCTTCAGTGCCCCATTGATAGCAGGGACAGAACCAATACCCATGATAGAGTGATCACATCCAGAAACAAAAAGTAGCCCACGATTCTTGCCAGTGGTGTGAAATTGTTTTTTTTTTTTTTTTTTTTTAAACAGCATCTGCACTAGCTATGATAATAGCTCCAGCACCATCAGATAGTCTGGACACGTCCCTTGCAGTGACGGTTCCTTCTTTCTTGAATACTGTTGGAAGTGTATGTAACTGTTCCAGGGTCGTTTAGGGCCAGTGTCCTCATCTACTTGCATTGTCTGTTTCCCTTTCTTTGTCTTCACCTCAATGGTACCATTTCATCATTAAAGTAGCCCGCATCATTAGCAGCCTTCTACCTCTGCTGTGACTACAAGGCATATTTGTCACATTCTTCTCGCTTATTTTATGTTTTGCAGCAAGATTCTCTGTAGTAATTCATTCTCATGGGGAGTTAGACATGCTGACCTGTTAACCCTGCCCACAAAGAATCTTCCAAGTTGAGATCTGATCTAAACTTTGTTCCAAAACGCACATTTCTGACACAGTAGGGAGACTTGCTCATGCTTTCAGTTCCTCCACACAGGACAACTTTAGCATCTTTAACACAGATTTCCTGACATCCATTTGCAATGAACTGGAAACCAGAGCCACAAAGCCTATTAATGGTGAAAGCTGGAGTCTCTTTTGGGATTACCACACACAAACCAACATGCCTTGCCAAGTATGTAGCATCAGAAGAACTCTGCATGACATTGCCTACAGTGACACGTTCAACAGTTTCAGTTAAGACTTTTCCAACAGACAAGTCAGCCCTGGTAGCAAATTCAGCCAAGTCAGCGGCAGTGAACTCTTTTAAAAGACCTCCATAAACTCCAAAAGGCATCCGCTTAGCAGCAACAACAAACACACCAAGGAGAAGGGTCGTGGTGGTGGCTCAGTTAGGGAAACATAGATCTCAGCTCTCGTCTCTCTGAGGTGTATTTCATGTTGGGTAAATTCTCTTAACAAGCTAAATGATGCATAGCAATTAAATGTATAAAACAAAATAAAAAAACAAAAACAAAAAAACCATTACCACCCTTTTTTGGTGAACCACATGTTCCAACAGCACAAAAATACAAATTTAAACCTGAAAGAACATAATATAAATTCAAATAGCCAGCATGATGTTAGCAACTATATTAAATACTCACTGTGAAGTAAGTTTTTTTTTTTTTTTTTTTGAGAGATTTTTGTTATAGGGCATGTGTGGTCGGTCACTGGAGAGACAGAGAGAAAGCAAGAAATTGCCCCCCCCCCCCATCCCATACCTCCAGGGGGATGACCATGCTGCAATCCCTTCTCTTCCATTCTCCTCCCGGGACTTTGGGCATGCATGCACACACACCTAGCATAAGTTTCAAGCTGCCAGGCATAGGACTTGAATTGTGGTCAGCCATGGGGGTATAGCACCTTAAGCACCATGCCACCTGCTGGCCCCATGAAGTAAATTTTAAAAGCTTGAGTGCATGGACCAGCAGGGGGTGTGGTGACACGGGACTCCCATGTGGCTGACTGCGGTTCAGGTTGTGGACCTAGTGGTTGCTTTCTTACTATCTCTCTCTCAGTCTCTGTTTCTCTCTGGTGAGCACACATACCCTATAGCAAATTAAAATAATAGTAATGATAAAAAAATAATTCTTTTAAAAGAAAAATCATGAGTGAATTCTGAAGCATGAACTTTTATGGAGATAATGAAGTATGTTTATAGCTTGGTTCTTTTCATAGTTATGAATCTCAGTGCAACTGTAATTGTTTTGGCAGGCCCTTGTTGGTCTCCCTTAGGCTCCAACATGGCAGGGTTGGACCATACACTGGCCAAGCTGAACAGCTGCCCTGGGATCCGAAGAGAGGCCCTAATTCTCAGTTATGATGGTGGCAGTAATGTTTCAGTGTGAATAAAAAGGAAGGTGGGTGGGAAAAAGAATGGGTGGTAAATAGGACACAGTGAAGAATGAATGGAAGAGAACCTGAAATTGTTGAAGTGGAGTAAGTGAGAGGGGGGATGGGCATGATGAGGTGAAGAATGATTGGAAGATTAGGTATGGGTAGGGGAGATACTCATTGTAATTTTACTGTTTAAGCCCTATATTATTGAAAAAGACATCTTTATTGAAGTTGACACCTTGAAACAAAGATGTCCTATCCTAAAGAAGCCCTCTGATCCATGTCCCTAATAGAATCACATGTTTTAAATGTTTGCCATTTTCAAACAAGAGGAAATTGTTAGAGGAAAGAGAACATTTCTGAAAACAAGAACTTTCAACACTTCCATTTGATGAGCAGTCAAAAGCAGAGCTGGGGAAAGGTTAAGAAAGTGATAAAATCATGGTGTTTCTAAATTGCCTAGGCTGGTTTCGCTTCTGTCAGAGCAAGAAAATATAATATAAAGCACTTCTATATATCAGTCTACTAGTCATTCTGGTTTTTTATTGATGTTTTGGGGAAAATTTTTCCATTGTTTCTCCTTCTCTTCCTAACTTTATTATAGGTCATTTTGTATGATCTCTAGTCTAGGAAATAAGTTAACTTTTAAGAAGTGTTTTCTTGGGACCTGCAGGTGGCAGTGGTTGAGGTGCTGAACACCCACATGGTTGGCCACAGTTCAAGTCCTGGACCTGGAAAATTGCTTTCTCACTTTCTCTCTCTCTCTCTGGCAAGTGCATGTGTCCTAAGGGAAAAACCTGTTTTAAAAAAAACACAAATAATAATAAATAAAATTAAATAATCCTTAAAAAAAAAAGGAAGTGTTTTCTTTATCTTGGAAATCATAGTATGAATTAGTTTGTTTGAAAGTCGATAACGGGCCAGCAGGTGGTGTTGTGGTTAAGGCACCTGGATCCCACATGGCCAACTCTGCAGATGGAGTTTCATACTTGGCAGCTTGAAAAACACTCTGGGTGCCTTCGTGTGCATGCTCGAAATCCGAAATCTGAAGAGGAAAAAGGGTTGTAGTGTGGCCATCCTCCCCAGGGAGTGATTTTTTACTTTTCCTCTCTCCTCTCTCTGTCTCTCTTTGGCCAGCACATGTGCCTTATAGCAAAACAAAACAAAACAAAACAAAAACAAAAACAAAACAAAAACGAACCAACAACCACCTAAAAAAAGGAAGTTGATGATATAAGTGTTTAAGAACATTTTGATGGTAAACTTTTCGACGTAAATCAGATAGCCAAAAATATATGTGTTTCAGCATCCCAAGAAAAATGGTTACTGGATACTTTTCACTCATAATATTAGATTTTTTTATTTTATTTTTAAATTTTTGCTATAGGGCACCTGCGCTCGCTAGAAAGACAGAGAGAGATAGAGAGACAGAAAGTGAGAAATCACCCCTCCGGGGGATGGCCACTCTGCAATCCCTTCTCCTCTATTCTCCTCTTGGGATCTCAGGCATGCACGCACATGTGCCTGGCGTGAGTTTAAGCCACCGGGTTGGGGACTCAAACCGCGGTCAACTACATGGGAGTCCAGTGACATAGCCATTATGCTAACTGCTGGTCTCTCATAATACTAGATTGATCTGATGACATATTATTAGATTTCGTTGTTTGATTTTATTATTATTCCTATAATAATAACATTGATAATATTTTATCTGTCATACATGAATAAATGCCTTTTATTTATTTTAAAGAATTATTTTATTTAACTTTATTTATTTACTTGATTTGATTTTACCAGAGAGAGCTAGAGAGAGTATAAGAAAGCAAACCGCCAGGTCCAAGACTTGAACCATGGTGGCACCATCTGGGAGTCCAGCACCCCTAACCACCACGCCACCTGCTGGCCCCAAGTACCTTTTATTTTTAAAAATTAGATTATTGATATGATAGAGAGTATGAGAGAGAGAACACTTGATAGGGTCTCATCACACCACAATCTCCTTTCCCCATCCCTCTAGCTCCTTAGGATCCTGGGCACACTTGGCATATTTTTAAGTGGACCTGGGGATCTGAACTTGTGGTCAGCCAAAGGGTTTCAAGCCTTGCAGGACATTTGAATTACCACTATGTCACTGCGATTGGAAAATAATTTAAGTATACTTTTTATATCATTTTTTTAACCTGGAGATCATGTCAAAATAGAACTAATGGAACATAATGGGAACCCAAGAGATGGGTGGAGGATCTTTTACTTAAGGACAGTGATTTTCACCACTATACAATTTTTGCATGTTTCTTGGTGTGATTTTGTGATACCCAAAATGTGGTATACCAAATCTATATGTATATATTTAAGAATTATTTAACTTCATTTATTATTATTATTTTTGAATTTGATAGAGAGAGAGAGAGAGAGAGAAAGCGAGAAAACAAGCCACCAGGTCCGGGACTCAAACTGTGCTTGGCCATGTGGGAGTCCAGCGCCTTTAACCACCATGCCACCTGCTGGCCTCCTGTATATGTTTTACAACCACAACAGCAACACACAGAAATTAGGGTTGCTAAGAGGTTTTAAGAATTTTATGCATGCTGCCAGTTGAGATCATTGGAGACACATGAATGAATGAATGAATGAATGAATGCTGGGCTGGCTGGATCTAGCAGGCATTTCCTGAGATTAGAACTAAGGTAGGTGGGCTAAGTGATGAAATCACTTATCCTCCCTCTTTAAGTAACTTCTGTAGAGGGCTAGCCCATAGTATGGTGGTTAAGGTGGCTGGCTACCACATGGCTGACTGTAAAGTTCCAATCTCGGACCTGGTGATTTGATTAAAATATACCAGGCATGTATGCAGGTGTGCCCAAAATCCCCAAAGGAGGGAGAAATAGAGGAGAAGGGACTGTGGTGGGACCATCTGCCATAAGGTGTGCTTTCTGACTTTCCATCCCTCTTTCTTTCTCTGGTGAGTGCACACACCCTCTGGCAAATTGAAAAAAAAAATCTGTAGATAAACCTAACCTGAAAATTCTCAGAACTTAATTTCTCTCTCTGAGCATCCTATCGCTTTAACCAAAAGCTCAAGTAAAAACAAGAACAAAAAATACTGGGTTGTGAGAAAAGTCATGGTGCATTTTTGCATAGAAAACAAAAAAAATGGCATGACTTTTCTGACAACTCAATAGTATAATTCAGTACAATATTTATTGGGAACCAGCAGTTAGCGTAATGGCTATGTCGCTGGACTCCCACGTAGTCGACCGCGGTTCGTGTCCCGGACCCGGTGGCTTAAAACTCACGCCGGGCGCGTGTGCGTGCGTGCCCAAGATCCCGAGAGGAGAATGGAGGAGAAGGGATTGCGGCGTGACCATCCCCTCTGGGGGGTGATTTCTCGCTTTCTGTCTCTATGTCTCTCTCTGTCTGGCGAGCGCACGCGCCCTACAGTGAAAATCTCTCCAAAAAAAAATATTTATTACACTGTGTATTAGGTGTAGTGTAGTATCATATAAAAAAGTCTAGCTGACACAAAACACAGCAAAATAGTCACTGAAAAGGTACAGGCAATACAAACAAAAATGAAGGCATGATCCCTTGCAAGTCAAAAAAGGGAGTCTTCCGAATGTGAGACTGAAAAGCAAAGAAGATTAGATAGAGAGAAAAGCCATGGGGCCAGCAGGTGGCATGGTAGTTAAGGCACTGGACTCCCAAATAGTCCACTGCAGTTTGAGTCCTGGATCTGGTGGTTTGCTTTCTCACTTTCCCTCTCTTTCACTCTGTCCCTCTCTGGTTAAATTAAAACAAGTAATAATGATGATAGTAAATGAAATAAAATAATTCTTTTTAAAAAATAAATGAGAAAGCCAAAGACTATGTTCTATTTGTAATTCAGGGAGTAATTTTTTGTTTTAGAGATTTTTGTTATATGACATGTGTACTTGCCAGAGAGACAGGAAGTGATAAATTACCCCCCAGGGGGATGGCCATACTGCAATCCCTTCTCTTCTAGTCTCCTCTCAGGATTTTGGGCATGCACGCGCACGTGTCTGGTGTGAGTTTGAAGTTGCCGGGTCTGTGACTTGAACTGTGCTTGACCATGTGGGAGTCCAGCGATATAACCGCTGGTCCCTATGGAGTAATTTTATAAAAACAAGTGCAGACGTTGTAGCATAGTGGTTAAGGGAGTCTGATACCACATGGTCAACCAAGGTTAGAATCCTGGCCCTAGTAGTTTGAAAAACATGCTGGGTGTGTGTGTGTGTGTGTGTGTGTGTGTGTGTGTGTGTGTGCATGGCCAAAATTCTGACAATACAGAAAAATGGAGAAGGGATTACAGCATGACCATATCCTACTGGGAGTGTTTGCTCTCCCTCTCTCTCTGTCTCTCTTTGACCAGCATGTGTGCTCTCTGGCAATTATAAAATACTTTGGCAATTATAGAATAAACACAAAAAATACTAGCTTAATTCAAACAAATAATTTTTTACTATGTATGAGAGTATTTGGTAAAAGCATATGATACATAGGCCCTTGCCTCCTAGGAAATTATGTTTAGAGGCAAAGCAAGATTGCATATACTCACAAAAGATCCTCCACCATTATCTTGTTTTATTAATATCTCCTCTTGTAGATTGCTTTACCTCGTTCTGAACTTAAGTTATTTGCTGATGTGCTTTCCTTCCCTATAAGGTAAGCTCCCTAAGGGAAGGGATTTTCGTCATTTTTTGTTTTGTTTGCATCCTCAGTGTCTACAACAGCCTCTGGCACAATGCGAACAGCTCAACAGGAATTCGTTAATGAAATGGAGAATCTTCGACTAGTGGAGTGAAATCATCTTAAACTCTCTGGTCTTGAATCTCTGTAGGTATGCCTAGCCAACTGTCAAACACTAGGGAATTGATCGAGATTAGAAAAGGAACTTTAAATCAGTGGTTCTCAACCTCTGTTTACGTAAGCGCCTTTTGACATCCTGAATCCCTGATTACACCCATGACAAAGTAAATTAGAATCTCAGGAGGGTGAGCCCCAGACAGCCAAGGGCAAGAACTGCAGCCTGGGAGTCTAGGCGCGGGGGTCAAGGATAAAGGAGACAAGTTCTACAGGGCAGGGCTGTGCTTGACCTCCACGTCACTGGCGACGCTGCGTGGTTCATCTACTCAACAACAGCGGGAATAGGTTGATCGTCCAGTTGGCAGCACTGATAGACTGCGAAGCTCCAGCTTCCCTCCAATGAACGGGCTGGGGGCTGAAGGGCGCAGCGTGGCCCCGCCTCTGGGTAGCGTGGCTCCGCCCCCCAGGCGGCGCGGGCTCCGGTCCCCCGCACTTGGCCCCGCCCCGCTGGCGGCCTCGCTGCGTGGGCGCGGTCCCGGGGCGTGAAGTTCGCGCTCGCTCTCGCACTCGCGCCTATGCTCGAGCTCGCGCTCACGCTCGCGCACCTGTATCTCCGTGTCCCTCAAGTGGACCCCCTGGATTCTCCAGCCGCTTGAATTGTGGCCTAACGCGATGAAGCGGGCAGCACTGCGGTATGTAGAGGGGCACAGGGGATGCCAGGCAGGGCTCTGGCTGGGTGCACCCCGCCCTCCCAGCGGCCCCGGCGGGGGAAGCGGGCGGAGGCGGGCGGAACTAATGCGTGGGCATTAGGGCTTGGTGGGAAAGGGGCCCACCCACTGCGACCCCGCCTAGCCGAGGGCCAGCCTAGGGTGGGGAGACACCCTGCCCCACTTTAGCGCCTTCAGGCACAGGTTTTGTATTCAACGCAAAGGGAGAAAGTTGGGTGTTCCTGGCATTCCTTTCTCTTTGCTCATCAGGGATGTGGTTGGAAATAGTTTTGAGGTAGCGGCTTGTCAGATAGTATTTGGAGTTACACGTTAACTCTTCAGCCCTTTGAACTCCTTTGGAGAACATTTTTTTAGGGTTAAATGCTTGACTCACTTGGACACTGAGTCAAGTGTGTTGAAACGTGGGCAGAGATTTCAGGGTGCCTTTTGGCTTCCAGGATCTCGAAACTGTAGTCGACTAGCTACGGCCCTGGTGCTGATTTGAACTTTACCCATGTAAGGGAATGTGCTTTGCTAGAGCCACTTGGACATGGAGGATACCTTTGGGGTATGTAATTTTCCAGCAGGCACAGTTAGGACCTAAGGACCTTAAACTCCAGGGCATCACCAGGTCCTCCCCAACCCCTTTCACCTGAGTATTCTAGGCCTTCCAAACTCTTTCTGCCTGGCGGGGTCCCTAGGGGGCTCACAGCTGCTCCAGTTTCCGAAGTTGTCTCAGCTCTAGTAGAGACAGTAAGCTGCTACCCTGGTGTGGCCCACAGTGGTACTGGCAGTCTCTGATTTCATCAGTTCTCTTGGGGATCCTGGATCTTTCCCACCGTTCCTGGGAACCTTGCCATTAGTTGAAAGGGTGCTCACACAAACACACGTGCGCGCACACACACACACTTTCTCCTGTTGATAGCACTTAAAAAAATGAAAGCTTTGTTACAGGATAGGAAAACACATTGAAAGTCATTGCAATAAGGACCACATATGAAAGGCCTTCTGTGAGCTCCACTGTCTACTCCAGTGAAGCCTTCCTGAGCCTGGTCCCAGTTTGGAAGTCCTCATTTGCACTGTGAACTCCCATAGCCTTGTTCCTTTCTTGGGATTACTGTTAAGCATTAAGCATGTAGTCTACCAGTATCTAGTGAGAGAATTCGTTCTTTTTTTTTTTTTTTCTTTCAATTTGACCAGAGAGGGACAGAGAGAGAGAGAAGGAAAGTGAGAAAGCAAGCTGCCAGATCTGGGACTCAAACTGCTGTTGACCATGTGGGAGTTCAGGGCCCTTAACCACCAAGCCACCTGCTGGCCTCCTAGAGAAAGAGTTCTTAAATGAATGCAGACTGAGATGATTAGGTTATTTGACAGGTGGGCAACCTTTATAGGTTTTTTTTTTTCTTCTAGACTCACAAGAGTCACCTGACTTAATTTAGTCTCTAAATTGAAGACATTCCTCAGAGTGGAGAGCATGAGTGGTTTTGTCTATTATTGCACTTAAAACCCTTCCTTGCCACCCACTCTGGATTTGGAAACTAGTACTGAGCCAAGACATTTCTAGTCACTTCTCCAGGTGAAAAGCCATGGAGAAATTGGGCACCTTGATTACCTTTCATTGGAAACGTTCAGTCATGAGGTCCTCGGGTTGAATGTCCCAAATGCCTTATGACAGTTTCGTTTAAAGGCCAGAAATGAGCAGGTGGCATGGTGGTTAAGGTGCTGGACTCCCACATGGCTGACCATGGTTCAAGTCTTGTTTCGTACCTGGTAGCTTTTTTTTTTTTTTTTCATTGTCTCTTTGGTGAGCATATGTGCCCTATAACAAATTAAAAAAAATAATTACCTTTCTTTCTTTTCTTTCATCTTTTTTTTTTTCATCTGTAGGGTTCGTGTGCTCTCCAGAAAGACAGAGACAGAGAGAGACAGAAAGTGAAAAATCTCCCCCTCGGGGGGGATGGCCATGCCGCAGTCCCTTCTCCATTCTCCTCTTGGGATCTTGGGCATGCATGCACACACGCCTGGTGTGAGTTTAAGCCACTGGGTCTGGGACTTAAATCGTGATTGGCTACATGAGAATGCAGTGACATATCCATTACACTAACTGCTGGTCCCCCTCTTTCATCATCTTAAATTTGACCAGAGAGAGGGAGGGGTAGTGGGGAGTGGGGGAGGGAGGGAAAGTGAGAAAGAAAGCCACTAGGTCTGGGACTCAAACTAGGTCAGCCATATGGATACTACCTACTGGCCCCTAATTTTTAATTTTTATTATGTTTCCCCCCCCCCTCCCCCAATAAATACTTCTTTAAAGACCAGAGGTGTTGGTATCTTGAGGGCTTATCAGGATAAGCTGGTAACCCTGAGGTTCTGAAGTGTTGAGTGTTGATTAAACCATTCTCCAACTTCCTCTACCTCAGCATTAGATGTGTATGAGGGAAGTAACCTGAGATTGTGAAAAAAGCAACTTGTGTGTGTTCGTTGGAGGTGGGGATCAGAAGAGCTAGGGTCTTTCTGGACTCAGCCAATGTGCCGTTGACTGATATTCCCGGGCAAATCATCTGAACTTAACTCCCCTCCCCCCCAGTTTCTTTGGGAGGTGTAAGCTTGAATCAGAATTTTAAATATAGAGGCCCACGGAGTTAATCAAAAGGGCATAGTTTATGAACCTCCTGAAATAGTATGGTTGTCCTTCTGTATCCATGGGGGATTGGTTCCAGGGCACATTGTGGATACCAAAATCCATGGTTGCTCAGTTCCTCATATAAACTGGCATAGTATTTGCATGTAACTTGTGTATATCTTCTTGTATACTTTTATGTTTTTCTTTTATAGGAGAGAAAGGGAGAAAATCAGAGATAGATATTTACACCAGGGTCTTCCTGTGTTTCAATCCTCCTGTCACAGCCTCCCGGTCAGCTAGGATAACGGTTGTGTACAGCCATGCTAGGTGTGTGTAGGTTGACTTGAGAACCAAACCAGGCCTCCAGCTTCTGAAGAGGTGGCACTATCTGCACACCACCATAGCTGGACCTTTCCCCTGTGCTTTATTTTATTATTATTTTTTTAGAGAGGTGTTTTTTTTTTTGTTATAGAGAGCATGCACTCACCAGAGAGACAGAAGGTGAGAACTTGCCCCCCCTCCCCCTCCGGGGATGATGGCTACAGTCTTTTCTCCTCCATTCTCCTCTCGGAATTTTGGGCACACATGCACATGTACTTGGCATGAGTTTCAAGTCACCGGGTTTGGGACTTGAACCATGGTTGGCCATATGGGAGTTCAGTGATTAACCATTATGCCATTTGCTGGTCCCCCTTGTGCTTTATTTTATTTTATTAAGGTTTTTGCTATAGGGTGTGAGTACTTGCTGGAGTCAGAAACAGACAGAGGGAAAGTGAGAAATCACACTCCAGAGGGGACGGCCATGCTGCAATCCCTTCTCCATTCTCCCGGGATTTTGGGCATGTGTGCACATGTACCCAGTGTGATTTTTTTTTTTTTTTTTTTTTTTTTTATTGTGCACGCTCGCCAGAAAGACAGGGAGAGACAGAAAGTGAGAAATCACCTCCCGGGGGGATGGCCATGCCACAATCCCTTCTCCTCCGTTCTCCTCTTGGGATCTTGGGCACACACGCCCAGCGTGAGTTTAAGCCACTGGGTCCGGCATTTGAACTGCGGTAGACTACATGGGAGCCCAGCAACATAGCCATTATGCTAACTGCTGGTCCCCCCACCCAATGTGATTTTTAAGCAGCCAGGTCTGTGACTCGAACCATGACTGGCCATGTGGGAGTCCAGCACTTTTGCCACTATACTACCTGCTGGCCCCTCCCTATGCTTTAAGAACATTAAAGCATCTCTAGATTACTTGTAAGTAATCTCAGCATTAGACATGTTGGTTATACAAGTCAGAGATGGTCCTTCATAGTGCTGGCTTACGCTTCTAAATTTTTGGTTTTTAATTTTTTAAGAGGTTTTAAGAGGACATTTTGGAGAAGCATGACTTTTTGGGACAATAGAAGCTAAAGTTTTTGAGGATGTGTCATGTACTAGACATGCCCCTAATTTAATATGTGTTAACTTTTTTTTTTTTTTGAGGTTTTTGCTGTAGGACATGTGCGCTTGCCACAGACAAAGAGGGGAAAGTGAAAAATCAGCCTCCAGGGGAATGGCTATGCCTCAGTCTCTTCTCCTCCACTCTTCTCTTGAGATTTTGTGTATACATGCATCTGGCATGTTTTTCAAGCTGCTGGGCCTTGGATTCAGACTGAAGTTGGCCATGTGGGGTTCAGCAACCATGGTCTGACCCATCTTCTTTTACTTTACATATGTATTTAAAAAAAATTAAGAAAGGTTTTTGCAATAGGGCATGTGTGCTTGACGGAAAGACAGAAGCAGAAAAACAGAAAATGAGAAATGAGCCCCCAGGGGGAATGGCCACCCCCACAATCCCTTTTCTTCCATTCTCCTCTTGGGATCTTGGGCACACATGCACATGCTCCAGGTGTGAGTTTAAGCTGCCTGGTCCAGGACTTGAACCACAGTCAGATCTGTGGGATTCCAGTGATGTAACTATTACACCATCTGCTTGTCCCTTTTAAAATATTTTTAAAAAGAATTTATTTTATTTTATTGTTTACT
>NW_006159659.1:4411155-4413271 GCF_000334495.1 Tupaia belangeri chinensis | reverse complement strand
CCAGCAACATAACCATTATGCCAACTGCTAGTCTCTAATTTTATTTTTTATTATTTTTAATTTTTCTATAGGGCACATGCACTCACCAGGGAGAGTCAGCAAGAGAGAGAGAGAGAGAGAAAGAGAGAGAGAGAGAGATGGAGGGAGAGAGGAAAGAAAGGAAAGAGAGAGAGAGAGAAAGAGAAAGAAAATGAGAAAGCAAGCTGCCAGGTCTGGAACTCAAACTGTGGTTGACCGTGTGGGAGTCCAGTACTGTAACCACCATTCCACCTGCTGGTCTATCTTTTGTTCTTTAAAGTTCATTTTATTTATCTTCTGTGAGAGCAAGAGACTGACCTTTGACAGGGTCTTCATGCCACTGTCCTCCCCCAAGCCCCAGTACCAGCCAGGATCATAAGCGCATCCTCGGATGTGCCAGCCTCATCCAGGTAGAGCTAGGATTCAAACCTGAAGCCTTCTCGTAAGGTGTTGCCCAGCAGCACCCACAACCTGTACCACTACAGCTAGATCAGTATGTATTAACCTATTTATCCTTATGGTAATCCCATGGGCTAGGTAGTAGTATCCTTTATATTACAGATGAAACCTCTCTGCGGCTCAGAGAGGTTAGGTAACTCACCAAAAGTTGCTCAGCTAACAGCATGATTGGGCTTTTAACCTCTAAAGTCTACTGCCTCTCACACAGGCAGAATGGAATGTTTCTCATCACTCTTCAGAAAATGCTGCTGCTTAAGGTAACAAATAAAAAATTCCTGTGTATATGTATATTCACTCAAATATGTGAGATTGATTATAGTGTTAGTTTGTGCTAGGTAGTCAAAATAATCCCTTCCAAATTAGGTTCCATTTTCTATATTGAATATATTTACCATATATATTATAATTGGTAATTAATGTATTGAGGGCAGCTTTTATTTTTTTTTTTCCCTCTTTCCACTAATGTTAGCAATGAAAAGGATTAGCTTTCCCTCCTGCTAAAGTGTAATTCTTTAAATTCAGATATATTCAGTTGCAGAATGCTAGTTTATGAGATGCAGAATGAAGAAATACATACCCTGTTTCCTTCAGTAAATGATTTGAATCTACAGAAAATACATGAAATAGTGGGAAAAAAAGGCAAATGCACATCATATTCTAAGAAAGTTCAGTTTAGAAAGTCAGGAACAAGAAGAATTAAATAGTAATTATGGGGACCAGCAGATAGCATAATGGTTACATTGCTGAACTCCCTCATAGTCAACTATGGTTTAAGTCCTGGACCTGGCAGCTTAAAACTCATGCTGGGTGCATGTGCATGCATGCCCAAAATCCTGAGAGGAGAATGGAGAAGGGATTGCAGCATGGCCATTCCCCGTGGGGAGTAATTTCTCACTTTCTGTCTCTCTTGGTCTCTCTGGAGCTCACATGCCCTATAGCAAAAATCCCTAAAAAAATAAAAATAGTAATATATATACAAATACAGAAATGGGAAATTTATTGTGAAAAAAATAAATATATGCTAGTGGTTTGTTAGCTATGTGATTGAACAGTAAATACAAAGCAAACCCAAAACCCTCCAGCAAGCATTTTGATTTATTAATCTCTGATACTATGTGTGTGCTACCTCTGACATGATAGTATGTGATTAGGAGTCAGTATTTAAGCAATAGTGAACCATAATCAACTTAAAACAACTTATTTTAGGAGACAAGGTTAGGCATGTTTGGGTAGTTTTATTCTATTGGGGGTCTAGGAGATTTCTGTCAAAGTCCAATAAGTACTTTTGTAGAGTCTGAAAAGGGATTATTCAATGGTCAAAGTTGGTTTATTTATAATTGGATTTATCTTATTTATTGAGGAAATATGGTTTGATAATAAAGAACAAATTAATGTTTATAATGTTTACCAAGTCACTTCTGGGTTTCTGAAAGCTAATAGAAAGAGCAAGAATAAATCCATTGAACTTGGCCAACATCTTTTTAAAAATTTTTTATTTTTAATAATTAATTTATATTAATTTGCTGAGCATCATCACAGCATACAAAATGTGATTTGCCATCCAGAATATACTGTATAGTGGCTTAATCATACATGTTATTGTCGATAATTTTCCATTTCTAGTTTCGTGTGTGTGTGT
>NW_006159659.1:4409203-4410416 GCF_000334495.1 Tupaia belangeri chinensis | reverse complement strand
TGTGGTTTTGGTCAACCTGGCTATAATGTGTCTTGGAGAAGATCTTCTTGGGTTGATTCTATTTGGGGTCCTTTGTATTTCTTGGGACTGGATCTTTGAATGCCTCTCTAGGTTTGGAAAGTTTTCTTGCAGAATTTCATGGAATAGATTATCAAAGCCCTTATGAGTTTTTTCCTTTTCTGGGATACCAATTATCTGAATGTTTGGATGTTTGATGGTATCTAGTATTGCTTGTATATTATTCTCATTTTTGGTGGCAATTTTCTCAGTCTTCATGGTGGATTTTTCTAGGCCAGCAATTCTCTCTTCTACATCTGAGATTCTATTTTCTGTATGATCTAGTCTGCTTTTAATACTTTCAAGGGAGATTTTGACTTCCTGTATTATAGCCTTCATTTCTAACAGGTCCATCTGATCCTTTTTTATAGTGTGTATTTCTTCTTTCAGATCTTGCAAGAATTTCCTCTCCTCCTGGAACTCATCAGCTCCTTTCTCCTGCCTCTTCTGCAGTTCATTGTCTCTCTTTTCTATCATCTCTGTTAGCTTTGTCACTATGAATAGTCTAAATTCTTTATCTGACATTTCCATGAGTTTCATTGTACCATCTGAGGATGAAGAAGAGTTATTCTTTTCCCCAGGAAGAGAGGTATTTTCTTGCTTTCCCATATCTCTTGGAACCCTGCGGTGATTTCTAGTCATCTGATGGATGGTGTGTTTTGTCCGAATTCTTGAAGTTCAATCTGAGCGTTCAGAGGCGTGCAGAAGGAGGTGATCTGCAATCTCTCTTCTGTTCTGTTTTTACTCTTTGTGCATCAGATTCAGTGGGAATAGAGGAATATTCTGACCCTAATCATAATCAGATGTTTGGATCCTGTTTATGTGGACCTGTCTAGACACTTAGTAGGTAGAGGCTGAGCGGCCAATGCATAAAGATAAAGAAAAAAGGAAAAGAATTAGAGAAGGGGAAAGAAGAAAAAATAAAATAAAAATGAAGAGAAAAAGATACTAAAAAACTGGATTTAAATTTTAAATAGCAAAAATTGAAAACTGCGCGGTGTACTTGTGTGCCTTGCAAAAACAATATTTCACAGCTCAAGTTTGATATCCATGTCAGGATGGGCCTGCATTGTGCCTTTCCTAAATGGAATGGGGAAAGGCACCAATTAGCACAATAAAGGTAGGGCTTGAGAGCTTAGGAAATACTTTACCTTAA
>NW_006159659.1:4394136-4403569 GCF_000334495.1 Tupaia belangeri chinensis | reverse complement strand
CTCATCAGCTCCTTTCTCCTGCCTCTTCTGCAGTTCATTGTCTCTCTTTTCTATCATCTCTGTTAGCTTTGTCACTATGAATAGTCTAAATTCTTTATCTGACATTTCCATGAGTTTCATTGTACCATCTGAGGATGAAGAAGAGTTATTCTTTTCCCCAGGAAGAGAGGTATTTTCTTGCTTTCCCATATCTCTTGGAACCCTGCGGTGATTTCTAGTCATCTGATGGATGGTGTGTTTTGTCCGAATTCTTGAAGTTCAATCTGAGCGTTCAGAGGCGTGCAGAAGGAGGTGATCTGCAATCTCTCTTCTGTTCTGTTTTTACTCTTTGTGCATCAGATTCAGTGGGAATAGAGGAATATTCTGACCCTAATCATAATCAGATGTTTGGATCCTGTTTATGTGGACCTGTCTAGACACTTAGTAGGTAGAGGCTGAGCGGCCAATGCATAAAGATAAAGAAAAAAGGAAAAGAATTAGAGAAGGGGAAAGAAGAAAAAATAAAATAAAAATGAAGAGAAAAAGATATTAAAAAACTGGATTTAAATTTTAAATAGCAAAAATTGAAAACTGCGCGGTGTACTTGTGTGCCTTGCAAAAACAATATTTCACAGCTCAAGTTTGATATCCATGTCAGGATGGGCCTGCATTGTGCCTTTCCTAAATGGAATGGGGAAAGGCACCAATTAGCACAATAAAGGTAGGGCTTGAGAGCTTAGGAAATACTTTACCTTAAACTTTTTTTAAAAAAAAATTAAAAGACACAGGGAGACACACAGAGGCAGAGAGAGACAGAGAGAAATGGAGAGAAGGAGACAGAGGTAGCCCTACCCATTAGAAATGTATCTGGAGGGAGAAATCTTAGCAGAAAATCTTCACTTTTAGTCGAGGGAAGCAGCTCAAGTTCAGTATCCATGTCAGGGTCAACATCTTTTATTTATTCTGTGAATAATTACTAAATTGGTTTCTGCTCTCAAACAGTATTTATTCTACAGCAGAAACAGAAATATCTGAAGATATGGAAGTAGGGAAGGTGAGTGTTAATACCAGCAACTGTATAGAAGAAGAATGGATAGTAAGGGTGGGTGGGAGGAGCTCAGAGAAAGAACTCTTTTATCAGATACAAGATTGTAAAGTTTCCTGTTGAAAATGATATTTATGGTAATATCCTTGATTTGATTGTCGCATACCACATGCATGACTTTAAAAACATATTGTGGGGGCTGGCAGGTGGTGTGGTGGTTAAGGAGGCTGGACTCCCACATGGCTGACTGTGGTTCAAGTCCTGGACCTGGCAGTTTGCTTTCTCACTTTCTTCCTCTCTCTCTTTCTTTCTCTGGTCAACTTCATAAATGAATGAATGACAATGAATGAAATTAAATAAAATAATTCTTTAAAAGAAAAACAAACATATTGTGGGGGCCAGCAGGTGACATGGTAGTTAAGGCACTGGACTCCCACTTGGGTGATCGTGGTTTGAATCCTGGATTTAGCAGCTTGCTTTCTCACTTCCTCTCTCTCTCTGGTCAAATTAAAAAAAGATATTTTAAAAAAGAGGAAAACATTGTGTGCTATAGAGGTATACAATGACTAAACATACATAACAAATCATAATAAAACCCAAAGGTTTATTTTATATGGGGAAGCCTTATACTCAAATGTACATAAGCTTGTGAAGCAACTAGAGACCCCTACAAGACAGTATATACTAAGGGTGTGGTAGACCAAATACTATGGGAAGAAATGTAGGTCTTTGGGGTTTCCGGAAAAGGAAGAAGCAGTAGAACCTACACCAAGTACCTTTTATCTTGTTTTATAGGCTTTGTGCCTCCAGTAAGGGGCTGCTTACCCCTGGCAGAGGACTGACTCAAGGATCTCAGAGCCCCAGAAAACAGGGAGTCTTCTACATTCATGAAGGCAAGCATGATGTTTGCTTTTTATGCCTATGTGGCGAAACCTTGTTTCACTTTCATTTAAAAGGTGTATAGAATGATAACTTAGGGGAAATGAGATGTATTAAAGGTAGATGTTTAATAAGCGTCTCATTTATAAAGTGACCAGAATAGCTACATGATAGGTTCTGGTAGAAATCACATTTGGAAGTTGAGCTGTTGTTACTGGGAGCCTTGGGAACTGACTCCCAATTTTTTTTTTTTTAAATGTTTTTGATTTACAATAGCATGTGCACACAGACAGTGGTTGTGGGAGAGAAAGAAAATACCCCTTACAGGATCTTGTCACACCATGATTCCTTTCTTCCAGCCCCTCAGGATGTTGGGCACGTGTGTGTGTGCCTGCCATATTTCAGTTGACTAAGCCAAGGGTCTGAGCCTATGGTCAGTCATGTGGCTTCCAGCACTGCCGTACGATATGCTACTGACTACACCACCTCGGCTGTGTCAAACTAAGTTCTTTTAGTTAAATGATATCCCACTTCTGTGTGTAGGTTCTTAAGGTGTGAAAAGAAGAGACCTAATACCTGAATAGGAGATGGGTCCATCAGTGATACTGACTAAATACTCCTAGTTCATACCATACTTTTAGAGGTTCTGTGTTGATCCATGCTTAATTGAAGTTAATTTCACATACTAATATGATATACAGATGATGGATTATCTTCATAGACTTAGGAGTATCACTTTAATTAAAATTATGGCTTCTTTAAAGGATTCGAAAAAATGTTTGTGTGTATATGTAAATAAAATTTTAAATTCTTTTTTCCCCCCTTGGCTCTCAGCACTTGCCACACTTCTTACTGACTAAAGTAGTAATAGTCATTTTTATGTCATTGTGTATCAGTAGTTTGCAACTGTTTAAGGGTACTTTCAATCTATTATTTTATTCAAAGAATTTCAGGGGGAAAATCAGAAATAGGACTGATTTACTAATAGTTACTTTTTTGCAGTTCTCTATAATCTGATTATAATTAAAGTACGCGTCAAATTTTGGTGTATACATAATTTTTTGATAGGAAAAGAAATACTTTTTATGTGAAAGTTAAAGTATATTTGGTTTCAATCAGTTAGTTATTAAAGGGCCAAGGATGACTATATTTAATTTCCTATAATTGAATTATATATTTTGAAATGCTAGAATAAGCATATGACCTCAGTATATTATTTGAAATACTATAGATTTATTTTTCAGTTTTGAATTACTGCTGGTTCTCTAATTGATTTTCCCGTTATCCATATAGCATGTTCACCTATACATGTGAATAACGGTATGTGTGGTAATTAGTATCTACTTTAAGTGCTTAAATTCTGTTAGCACTAATTTACTCTTCCACTTTTGGGCAGTGGGCACTAACTACAATTAAATTGCATTCTTTGCCTTATCTTGATTCATCTTGCTTCATTTTTCTGGCTTAAGCTTTTCTAATAAATAGTATAGTATAAATATATGAATATACCCTTTTTTGTTTATGTAAATTCCCCTGTGAATGGCACAAAGATATTCTCTCTGTACCAAGGAGACAATATAGTTGTCGCAGGGAGCAGTGGCCTGATCTCTTGTTTGCTACAGCAGTCGGTGGAAATTCACAAGCCTTTAGATCTTTCGCATGCATGAATTGCTTTGCGTTTGCATAGTTCTTGAGCCCTGTTGCCACAATCCAATGGTCATTTTTTGTTTGTTTGTTTGTTTGTTTCACGGAGTGACTTCTTTATTCTTGTTTCAGTTCGAGATAAGTTGCGGGAGATAGTAGGAGCATCCACCAACTGGAGGTAGGCACTCTTGTGTTCGCTCATTCTCTCATCCCCTAGGTATTGTGCCAGGTTCTGTGTAGGCTCAACTGATTGTCCCCTTGTAGGGATGGGGAGCCCTGTGTTTGGAGATGGGTTAAAGGTTGTTTACTTGTGGGAAAAGATCAACACCTCAACTTATTCATCAGTTTATGCATTGTTCTCATAAAATAACATGGATTACACATCATCTTCATTTTTCATAGTGCATTCAGGCATATTACCTCACTGCTTCTCATAAAAAAACTTGTGATATGCTTGTGGTGTATGTTCCTATTCCTTTTTTACACATGATAAAACTAAAACTCAGAGAGATTAAACAATTAAATATCTGGGTTTGGGACTTGAACCCAAGTCTCCTGGTTTTTCTGTTTCGTGCAACTTGACTCTCATTGCTTCTTGCCAGTTACCCAGATGTCCAGCATTATCTTTTTCTTTTTCTCAGTATTTCCCTTCTGTGAAACAGTATCATACTCCTTCTGGCACACAGAAGTTTGAAGCTAAAATGAGATTTAAAAAGAAGCCTGGGGGCCAACAGGTGACATAGTGGTTGAGGCATTTGACTCCCACATGGTCAACTGCAGTTTGAGTCCCAGACCCAGTGGCTTGAAACTCTTGCTGGGCACTTTGGCATGAATGCCCAAAATCCTGAGAGGAGAATGGAGGAGAAGGGAACTGTGGGGTAATTTCTCATTTCCTATCTTTCTCTCTCTCTCTGTCTCTCTGATGAATGCACAGGCCCTACAGCAAAAATCCTTCTCAGGGCCGGCAGGTGGTGTGGTGGTTAAGGGTGCTGGACTCCCACATGACTGATTGCAGTTCAAGTCCCAGGCCTGGCGACTTGCTTTCTCACTTTCTCTTGGCAACTTGCTTTCTCACTTTCTCTTTTTTTTTTCTCCTCCTCCCTCGCTCTCTCTCTGTCCCTTTCTGGTCAAATTAAAATAAATAGATAAATAAAAGTAAAGTTAAATAAAAATAATTCTTTAAAAAAATCTTTCTAAAAATAGTAAAAAGGAAACATTAAGTGATCCTTAGATATATAATCTATTGTTGGTATAAAAATTATCTAATGACTTATTTTGAAACTATATGAAAAATTTCAATTTACTTAAAAGTAGAGAGTAGTACCTATGTCTCCACTGCCTGGATTTGATACTTGTTAACGTTTTTTTTTTTTTTTTTAAAGGGCGCTTGCTCTCGCCAGACAGAGAGAGAGAGACAGAGAGACAGAAAGAGGGAAATGAAATCACCCCCCAGGGGGGATGGCCACGCCACAATCCCTTCTCCTCCATTCTCCTCTCCGGATCTTGGGCATGCACACACACGCACCCGGTGTGAGTTTAAGCCGCCAGGTCCAGGACTCGAACCGCAGTCGACTATGTGGGAATTCAGCAACATAGCCATTACGCTAACTGCTGGTCCATACTTGTTAACATTTTACCAAATTTGCCAATATATGCATATTTCTAAGTGAATTATAGATATAATGACACTTCAGCATGAGTCTCTGATAAACAGTTATATTCTCTTTTATAACAAAAGCAATCTTTGTGTATCTCCAACAAATGAGACATTTTCTCATGTAATAAAATTGACAGTAATTCCCTATGGTATGTTACCCATCCATGTTCAGATTTGCTCAACTGTTCCCAAAATGTCTTTCATAGGTATTTAAAAACAATCAAGATCCAATAAAGGATTGCACATTGGGTCTGGTGGTTATGACTCTTTAGTCTCCCCTAATCTATAATCACTGAGTGTTACCCTCCTCTCTTTTTATCTTTTTATATTCTAGATTTACCTGGTGTCATTTTACGTGTTCCTTTATCTCCTATAATTTAGTCTAAACATTTCTGGCAATAATACATTTCTGGTGATAATACTTTATAAGTTAAACTTAGACGGACATCTTAGTTAATGTCAGCATTTTTTTTTTTAAGGTTTTTGTCATAGGACATGTGCACTCGCCAGACAGGGACATAGACAGGGAAAGTGAGAAATCAGTCCCCAGGCGGGGATGGCCACACCACAATCCCTTCTCCTCCATTCTCCTCTTGGGACTTTAGGCATATGTGCACACTGCCCAGTGTGATTTTCAAGCTGCTGGGTCCAGGACTTAAACTGTAGTCAGCCATGTGGGAATCCAGCACCTTTACTACCATGCCATCTGTTGGTCCCTATTACCAGCATTTTTTTTCTATCCTGTTATCTCACTTTTCTCTTCCACCCTAATCTTTTTCTCCCCTTTTTTGTCTCCTTTCAATCTTCTCTTTACCTTGTGTTCTGCTTTCCATACTTCCTTTGGATATAGACCATTTCCCCCCTCTGTCTTTCTTGAAATTGAAGGCTGATTGATTGATTGATTGATTGCTAGAGCACAGAGAATCTGAGAATTATCAAGCTGAGAGGTAGGAATGTGGAGTTCAATGACCATGCTATTTTTTTTTTTTACCATATATATATACTATTTTGTTCATCCCTGTAGATTTTCCATTTGATTTCAAGTATTCTATTTTTTGAATAAACTGTTTGATGAGGGTGAATACTTGGTTCATTTGGGAATATCTGTGTAACTTCTAAGTATGTTTTTCTAGTCTTGAAGTGTAAACTAATGGTACCAGAAATGTTTAGTTTCACCAAGAGGTGGGAGAGGAGGAGGAGGAGATGAATAGGTCCAGACCTCTCCAGTGTGTCACTAGAATTGGGAGGTAGCACTGCCCTTGTTTTATGAAGCTTGCATCCTTTCTTCTCAGAGACCATGTGAAATTAATGGAGGAAAGAAAGTTACTTCAAAGTTTTTTGGCTAAGTCACAGAAGGGACTGCCACCTAGGAAGATGAAGGACAGTTATATTGAAGTTCTCCTGCCTTTGGGGACTGAACCTGAATTACGAGAGAAATACTTGACTGTTCAAAACACCGTAAGGTAATGCAGTTCTATTTTTATTTGTGTTGTTTTTATTTTATTTTCTATGTTGGTTAATTTTATATTTTTGTTATTATTTAAAACATTTTGCTATGGGGCACACATACAGAGAGAGAGAGAAAGTGAGAAAGCAAGCTACTAGGTCCGGGACTTGCAGTCGACCAGTGTCTTATCACACCACCTGCCAACCCCTTTTATAATGACTTTGAGGTATAATTCATAGACCATAGTCACCTATTTAAAATGTACACTTCTGTGGGATTTAATATATTCAGAGAGTTGTGTGACTGTCACCAAAACTCATTTTAAAACACATCCATCCCTCTAAAGTGTGTTATATATTTTTAAAGGAAGATCATCATGATTTTAATGTAATTAACAGTTTGCTTTATTTTTACAGATTTGGCAGGATTCTTGAGGATCTTGACAGCTTAGGAGGTATGAATGTTATTTTAGTATTTCTATAGATTTGACATTGAGTCCTGTGAATTGAAAGGGCCTTTTTGTTCTTTAACCTACAGAGATAAGGATATTCTTTTTTTTTTTTTTTTGGAGAGGATTTTGCTATAGGGCACATGTGCTTGCCAGAAAGACAGAGAGAGACAGAGACACAGAGAGCGAGAAATCACCCCCTAGGGCGGATGGCCATGCCAAAATCACTTCTCCTCCATTCTCCTCTTGGGATCTTGGGCACGCATGCACACATGCCCAGTGTGAGTTTAAGTCACCAGATCTAGGACTTGAACCGTGATCAACTATGTGGGAGTTCAGCAACATAGTCATTACGCAACTGCTGGTCCTGAGATAAGGATATTCTAAAAGCACAGAAAAAGAAGGGTGTCTCCTACCTCTGAATTGTCATAACTTTTTCCTATAAATGTAGATTCTTAATTAATGGAGTTATAATCTGAATAATCCTTTCTAATAACTTTTTAAAAAGTGTTTTAAGCTTGTAGAAAAGAATACAGTATAAAGAATTGCTCTTCTCTGAATTATGTGAGTAGGTTGCTGACATGAAGCCTTACCATCCCCAAATATTTCGATGTGTAATTCCTATAAACAAGGCCATTCTTCTGTAGAACTACAATGCAACATCAAAAATCAGGAAATTAACATTGATACATTATACCATCTAATTCTCAGACCACATTCAACCTAAAAAATTGTTTCCTGGGGCCAGCAGGTGATGTGGTGCTTAAGGGCTCTGGACTTCCACATGGCTGACTGCAATTCCAAGTCCCAGACCTGGCGACTTGCTTTCTCACTTTACCTCCTTTCCCTCTGTCCTTCTCTCTCCCACTCTGTCCCTCTCTGGTCAAATTTAAATAAATAAATAGATAAATATTAAATAATTCTTTAAAAAAATTGTTTCTTTGTTCATGGTAAAGTGCATGCACATAGACGAGCATCATGTTCAGGGTCTGGTCATGCCGTGATCCCCTTCCTCTAGTCCTGTAGCCCTTCAGATCTTGGGTACTCATGTGTATCTGCCATGGTTCACGCTGACCCATCTGGATTTAGGCAGTGGTTGCCATGTAGGATCTGGCTTCTCTTGAACAGTGCATTACCGCTGTGCCATGGAGTCAGCCAACTCCCTCCTGTTCAACTTTTGCCAATGGCTTCATAGCAGAGAGATCCAGTTCTGAATTATGTGTTACATTTAGTTGTCTTGTCAGGGGTAGTACTTGAGTCTTTCCTTGACTTTCATGACCTTAACACTTCCAAAGGTTACAGGCTAATTCTTTTGTGGATCGCACCTCAACTTGGGGTTTGTCTCATGCTTCCTCATGATTAGCTTTGGGATATATCAATATATCCTTGGCAGGAATGTTACAGAAGAGATACTCTGTTTTTTTCTTTTTAATGTTTTTTTTTTGTTGTTGTTTAAGTTTTGCTATCTGGCATGTGCATTCACTGGAGAGAGGCAGAGAGACAGAGAATGCCCCATGGGGCATGGCCATATTGCAGTCCCCTCTTCCCCATTCTCTTCTTGGGATTTTGGGCATGGACGTTCACACACCTGGTGTGGTTTTCAAGCTGCCAGATCCGGGATGCAAACTGTGCAGTCGGCCATGTGGGATCTGGCTGTCTTAACAACTACACCACTGACTGGCCCCAATTTAGTATTTTTAACTCATTATGGACTTGAGGATTTGTATTTTATTGGATGGATTTTAGTATGTTACTGTCAGTTGTCTTGATGCTCAGTTCTTTCCAGGACTGTCTCAGTCCCTTCATGCTAGCTTCTGTGGTCTCTCTCTCTCTCTTTTATTTTTTTAAGTGTCGCTTTCATTCTTTGGGTACTTTCTTACTTGGCACAATAAAATATTCTAGGCTCATTGTCTGCTTTCCCTGGCTCAGTCTTGGAATCACCAGATCTCCAAGAACCATAGAGTATGACATTCAGAAACCGAGATCTGTGTGCTGGGAGTGGCGGTTGTTCCTGGGTATCACTGCTTTGTGCCCTCGCAGTGCATGTGCTGGGGGATACGTGTGCACAGGCAGACATTTACTTCTGTGTGCATTTCTAAATCTGCTCGTGTGCATAAGGGAACCATGGGTTCACACTGATAGCTCCAATTCTGCTTCAACACCCTGAGGTGCCTTCTCATTTCCTTTCTCGCCATATTAGTTATTCCCTTCTCCAGCTTCTCCAGGTGACTCCATTATCCTTTTTTTTTTTGAGAGGTTTTTGCTATAGGGCGCATGCGCTCGCCAGACAGACAGAGAGAGACATAGAGACAGAAAACGAGAAATCACTCCCCA
>NW_006159659.1:4393276-4393926 GCF_000334495.1 Tupaia belangeri chinensis | reverse complement strand
TCAGTTTCCTCCTCCTGCCACTCCTAACTTCCTCATGAAAGTGTCCCTAACCTCATTGAAGCTTTGATAGCCCACACCAGGTCTTCTGCAGGATTACATTCTTCATGTTCAGGCTGTGGTATGCTGGGCTATCACTTTTGTTGCTCCTGACATCAGTGTCCTTACTCTGCTTTGGGCTCTTAACACCCTATGCTAGGCCATTTGCCCATGCAAACACCCACCTTATCCTGCTTGAATTCCAACACTCTACTCTAGGTTACCTTGCATGCTCTGACCTGATAATTTTTGGATTGAACTGTTGGAAAGGATTTGAAGAAAGTTGTTGTTTTTTTCTTTTTTTAAAGAATTATTTATTTTTATGATTATTATTTTTGTGCACCAGAGAGAGAGACAGAGAAGGAAAGTGAGAAAGTAAGCAGTCAGGTCCAGGACTCAAACCACAGTCAGCCATGTGGGAGTCCAGCTGCTTTAACCTCCATGCTACCTGCTGGTCCTTGAGGAAAGTTTTAAAGATAGTGTCTCACTGTGTTGCAATCCTCGTGCCTCCGTTTCCCAAGTACTTGGTACTAAAAGCTTGTGCCACCACACCCAACTTTTTTTTTTTTTTTCAGATTTTTGCCTTAGGGCACATGCGCTTGCTGGAGAGAGCG
>NW_006159659.1:4381690-4393254 GCF_000334495.1 Tupaia belangeri chinensis | reverse complement strand
GAAAGTGAGAAACCCCCCCTCTGGTGGGGCGTGGCCATGCCACAATCCCTTCTCCTCCATTCTCCTCCTGGAATCTTGGGCATGCATGCACATATGCCCAGTGTGATTTTGAAGCCACTGGGTCTGGGACTTGAACTGTGGTTGGCCATGTGGGAATTCAGTGATGTAACCACTATGCCATCTGCTGTTCCCCAAACCCAGCTTTTCTAATGACTTTATGTATATGTGTATGTGGGTCTATACATATATACATATGAATATATGTTTTTTTTTTTTTTTTGCTGTAGGGCTTATGCACTAGTTCGTGAGAGACAGAGAAAGGGCAAGTGGAAAATCACCCCCCAGGGGATATGGCCACAATCCCTTCTCCTGGGATTATGGGCATGCACACACACACACACACACATGCCTGGTATAAGTTTCAAGCTGCTGGGTCCGGGACTTGAACTGTGGTTGGCTGTGTGGCAACCCAACGCCTAGCCACCATGCTACCTGCTGGCCCCTCTAATGACTTTTTAAAAAAAAATACCAGAGGGCCTTTGTGTGGGCTGGGGAGTAGGGAAGAGAAAGCATCCCCCAATAGGGCCAGATTATATCACAGTCCTTTTCTCTCCCATCACACCAGTCTATTTTTTTCTGTTTTTGGAGAGGTTTTTGCTATAGTGCGTGTGTATTCTCCAGAAAGACAGAGAGAGAGAGAGAGAGAGAGAGACAGAAAGTGAGAAATCACCCCCCAGGGGGGATGGCCACGCTGCACTCCCTTCTCTCTGGATCTTGGGCACACATGCACATACGCCCATTGTGAGTTTAAGCCACCGGGTCTGGGACTCAAACCACAGTCGTCTACATGGGAGTCCAGTGACATAGTCATTACACCATCTGCTGATCCCACCACAGCCTTTTTCTCTGTAATTCTCCTTACCATCAGGATCCTGGGTATGTGTCCTGATGTGTTCATCAGTGAGTTTAGGACTTGAAGCCTGGTCAGCCATGAGGGATCTCATTTCCACTGCACTATGAGGTCTGCCCTCGAAATATAGACCTAAATATAGAGTTAGGCCCATGGGTAGGCTTCCACCTGGCTACTTTTTTCTTCAGGTTAAATAAATGTAGTTAAAGATTTTTTCTTCAGTTTATTTATTCCATGAAAGAGACAGAGAGAGAAAGAGAGAGAGAGAGAGAGAGAGAAATGGGCACCCACAACATGGTCTTCATTGCCATGATCCACTCCCAGTCTCAGCCAGCTTGATCATGGGTATACATGCACTTGTTTTCAGGAAGGTCCTGGGACACAAACCCAGGACCTTTCCCATGTGGCTCCAGTGCATTACTCTTGTGCCACCAGTTGTCGCTCCCTAGTTAAAAATTCTTACTTTTTTTTTGTTTAATTTCCTTTACACACATCTTCATATTTATCTATTTGACTTTGCTTTTCTCAGGTGTCCCTATATACACATATTCTCTGCCACTGCCCTGTTTTTCTTCGTTACCTCCTGTTGATGGCTAATCCCTTTTACCTGTTCACTTGATTGCCCTGTTTTTCAAGGAACTTACCTTATCACTTAATGCCTTCTCCCCCACATTTCAAGCCTTTTTTTCAACTTCACTTTTCCCTTAAGCTATAAACATACTCTTCCATGTTAAAATTTAAAATAGAGGGACCAGCAGGTGGTGTAATAGCTATGTTGCTGGACTCCTATGTAGTCAACTGTGGTTTGAGTCCTGGACCTGGTGGCTTAAACTCACACTGGGTGTGTGTGCGTGCGTGCCCAAGATCCTGAGAGGAGAATGGAGGAGGAGAGATTGTGGTGTGACCATCCCCCCTGGGGGGGTGATTTCTCGCTCTCTGTCTCTCTGTCTTTCTGGCAAGCACATGCACCCTATAGCAAAAACCTCTCCAAAAAATAAAGAATTTAAAATAGAGCTGGCCCCATAGCCTCGTGGTTAAGGGAGCTAGATCCCACATGGCTGATTATGGTTCATATCTCGGCCCTGGTGGCTTAAAAACATGCCAGGTCTATGTACATATGTCCCCAAAATCCCGAGGGGATGATGAATGGAGGAGAAGGGATTGTAATGTGACCATGTCCCATTAGGGGAGGGGGGTTTCTTTCTCCTTCCCTCTTTGTCTCTGGTGAGTACATGTGCCCTCTGGCAATGAAAAAACTATTTAAAAAATAGGGACCAGCAGTTAGCATAATGGCTATGTCGCTGGACTCCCACGTAGTTGACCACGGTTCGAGTCCCGGACCCAGTGGCTTAAACTCATGCCGGTCGCGTGTGCGTGCGTGCCCAAGATCCCGAGAGGGGAATGGAGGAGAAGGGATTGCGGCGTGGCCATCCCCCCTGGGGGGTGATTTCCTGCTTTCTATCTCTCTGTCTCTCTCTGTCTGTCTGGCGAGTGCACGCGCCCTATAGCAAAAACCTCTCCAAAAAAAAGAAAAAAAAAACATAAAAAAAAATAGGTAAAAGCTCTTTTCTTTATTACACTTTCAAACTGTCTTTCTCACTTACTTCATAGCTAACATTTTGAAAAGAATTGTAACAATCATCAGCTGTCATTACCTCTTTTTTTTTTTTTTTGGAGAGGTTTTTGCTATAGGGCGCGTGCGCTCGCCAGACAGACAGAGAGACATAGAGACAGAAAGCGAGAAATCACCCCCCAGAGGGGATGGGCACGCCGCAATCCCTTCTCCTCCATTCTCCTCTCGGGATCTTGGGCATGCACACACACACATGCCCGGCGTGAGTTTTAAGCCACCGGGTCCAGGACGCGAACTGTGGTTGACTACTTGGGAGTCCAGCGACATAGCCATTACGCTAACTGCTGGTTCCCAGCTGTCATTACCTCTTTAACCTAACCTCCTGTTTGTGTCAGCGTTCTGTGTCTGGCTTCTGCTTCTCTGTGCCATTGAAATGCTCTTGCTAAGCTCACCATTGGCCCCCTTATTGCACAATGTAATGGATTCTTTCCAGGCCTTACTTGACCCCTTTGTGACTTCTAATATTGTCCAATTTGTCCTTGGGTGTTGAAGACATTTCTCTCCTACCTCTTTGGCTGTTCGTTCCCATTTTCTTTTGAAGGTTTATTTTTCTCTGTTGATCCCGTAAATGTTGGTTATCCCTAGGGCTTTGTTGTCTGCCCTTTTTTTTTGGGTTAACTTTGCGCATTCTGTCCAAATTATCTTATGCTTTTCTGAAGTCCAGTTAGTGTGTTCTCCTACCTACTGAATAGCTTCATTTGGGTGTGCCACAGGCATCTCAAATTCAGCATACTGGAAACAGCCCATTTTCCTCTTCTTGTATTCTCCTTTTTAGTGAATGGTACACTGTCCTCACTCATCCACACTGAAAAGCTGGATTTATTCAAGTCTTGCCAAATCTCCCATTTTCTTAGCTGTCGAATCTCTTCACCTTTATCTCCACTGCTATTGCCATAGTACGTACCACATAGTTTCTTTTCTGGGCATCGCAAAGGCTTTTAAATGGACTTTCTTGCCTTCAGCCTCTCATTGCCCAGTGCATTCCTTCAGCACACGTGTGAGTGGAAGGATTTACTGTCACTCAGCAAAGCACTTGTTGAATCCTCTCCTGAGGGGAGGTGATACAGATTTGAATGAATCATGAGGAAAGCAAGGAGGCCAATAAACACTTCATTCTAATACAAGTTTAAATGAGTTGATGTTGGTAAGGTGCATAGGGCCATGCATGGTGCACATAAATGTGTTAAAATATGGAAAAATATGATGGTAAGCACAGTGTGGTGTCAGAGCTGAGGGTGTTATGGGGGAGGAGACATAACTAAGAGAAATAATTAGTTCATTGTTTCCCTGAGAGAAAAATAGGTAGCTGGGTGCTTATGATTTCTCTTTACTGAAGATGTTTGATGTTGCCAGACATGCTGGGTTCCTATTCTTTTTATTTCTTTATTTATATTATTTTATTTAACTTTATTTATTTTAATTTGACCATAGAGGGACAGAGCAAGGTGGGGGGAGTGAGAAAGCAAGCCACCAGATCCAGGACTTGAACCACAGTCGGTCATGTTAGAATCCAGCACCCTTAACCATCATGCCACCTGCCAGCTCCTCTTTTTATCTTTTTAAAGTTTCTTTTTAAATTTCTTCCATGAGCAAGAGAGATAGGCACTCCCAACATGTTTTTTTTTTTGTTGTTGTTTTGTTCTTGCACTCACTGGAGAGAGAGAGAGACAGAAAGTGAGAAATCATCCCCTAAGGGGAATGGCCACTCTCCGTCATTCTCCTCTCAGGATTTTGGGCATGTGTGCACACAATGCCCAGTGTGAGCCTCAAGCTACCAGGTTGGGAACTCGAACTGCGGTTGGCCTTATGGGAGTCCAGCGCCTTAACCACTATACTACCTGCTATACCCCCAACATGGTTTTGATGTTGTAATCCAACCACACCCCCAGAAAGCACTAGATCATGAGCATATGTGAGCCTGACATGCCCAGGGAGGTTTCTAGATGCAAACCCAGGCTTCATCCCCAAACCTCCATGTGGGTACGCCTCACAAAGCATCGTGTTTTACCACTATACTACCATCTAGCCCCCTGGGTTATTACTTTGATTTAAGCACTCTATCTCTGTGGAGTGGTGACAAGCCACGTGGGCCTTGGCTTTTGTTTCTTCGCCAGATCTAAAATTAGAAGCATTGTGAGCAATCAGATTAGAGAATCTTAAAATCTCTACAGTTTATAATAAAGTCTTTGGTTCTGGTATAAGATCATCAGTAGAATATCAGAGATTGAGTCCTTCAAAACAAGGTAAGACTTCGTATAGATTTTAGGGAGTAAATTATAAATGTTGAGAAATAATTTTGCTTTTTCCTCATTTGCGACTCTGTTTTCTTGCAGTTCTTATTTGCTACATGCACAACAAAATTCATTCAGCTAAGATGTCTCCTTTATCAATAGTTACGGCTCTGGTGGACAAGATTGGTAAGCAATATAATTAAAAAAAAATTGCCAGAGAGTACATGTGCTTGCCAGAGAGAGATGGGGTGGGTGAAGGGAAGAATGAGAAAGCACCCCTCATGGGTGGTGGTCATGTCACAATCCCTTCTCCTCCATCTCTCCTTCGTTTCAAGATTTTGGGCATACATGCATATGCACCTAGTATGTTTTTCAAGCTACTGGGTCTGGTACTTGAACTGCATGGTGTGCCATGTGGTGGATCTGGCCACCTTAACTACCATCCTATGGGGCAGCCCAGCAAAATAATTTTTTATGCATACTTAGAATTATTAGTAATTATAGGACATCACTGAAATTAGAGGGAATACTCTACTTTATGGGGAATTTTAGTGAATATATGTATGTAAAAATGTCTCAGGGCCAGAGGGTGGCATCATGTTGAGGCACTGGACTCCCACATGGCCAACCACAGTTCGAGTCCCAGACCTAGTGGCTTGCTTTCTCACTTTTTCTTTCTGTCTGGCCACTTTATCTCTCTGTCTGGCTCTAGCTCTCTCTGGTGAGCACATGTGACCTGTAGCAAATTAGGGGGAAAAAATAATGATAAATAAATCTTTTTAAAAAGAGAGAAAATGTCTAGAATGTTATACCAAGATATTTATTATAATTAAGAGAGGTTTTACATGATTCCAGTTTTATTTTTTAAAATTATTTGCATTGTCCAGTTTTCAAAAAGATATACAAATTTCTTTTGTATGTCAAACAAGTTATTTTAGTTTTAAAGACAAGAAGGAAATGTACAGCAAATTGCCATGATTTCAAATGAATTTTTCCATTTAGAGAACAGAATTTTTTTGGTATGGTTTAGATTCAGATTGATGTTTGGTTTTTCAGATCTATGTAAGAAGAGCTTAAGCCCAGAACAAGACATTAAGTTCAGTGGCCATGTTAGCTGGGTAGGAAAGACTTCCATGGAAGTGAAGATGCGAATGTTCCAGGTATGTGTATGTCGGGGGATTGTCCGCTGTTCAGGTATAACCAGTTAATCTTGGGGAAAGAAAAGCTTATGCACCTATCCTTAGATAGGCACATAGCTCACTGCTTCTAGAACAGTTGAAAATTTATGTCATATAGATGGTAGGTAATTAATACTTTCTTTCTGGACAAAGGCTGACATATTATTTGGTGTTTACATGCAATATTTCTTACTTTCTAATCCTACATGGCTTCCTGTTAAAGTGCTCATTTCTGGTTTTACCTAGGAGACTTTCATAAAAGTCTGAGTTATAGTAGGTGTGAATAGGATTGATTGCTGTGTTAGTTTCCTGTACCACAAAGTACCACAGACTGGTGGCTTGACAACAGATATTTACTGACCCACCGTTTGGAGGCTAGAAGACTAAAATCAAAGTGTTGGCGGGAATATGCTCCCTTTGAAACTTGCAGGAGAGAATCCTTCCTTTCTCTATTTGCTTCTGCTTGTTTGCTGGCAATCTTTGGCTTGTAGCTGTAGCACTGCATTCCAGTGCTGCCTTTTATCATGTGGCTTTTCTTATGTGTTTGTGTCTCCGTGGCTCTTCTCTTAGTAGAATAGGAATCATATTGGGTAAGGGCTCACCCTACACCAGTGCAAGGTTTGTTTTTTTTTTTTTTTTTAAGACTTTTTTTTCATACTGTGTATGCACTTGCCAGAGACAGAGAGAAGGGAAGTGAGAAATCACCCCCCAGTAGGGGAGGATGGCCATGTGACAACCCCTTCTTCTCCATTCTCCTCTCAGGATTGAGGGTACTTGCACTCAGTGTTTTTCAGGATGCTGGGTCCAGGACTCAAACTTCAGAGTCAGCCATGTGGGATCCAGTACCTTAACCATCATGCTGCCTGCTAGCCCATGACTTCACTTTTCTAAAAAAGGATTATTTATTTAATTCCATTTATTATTATTATTTTAATTTGACCAGAAAGAGACAGAGAGAGAGAGAGAGAGAAAGGGAAAGTGAGAAAGCAAGCCACCAGGTCCGGGACTTGAACCATGGTCGGCCTGTGGGAATCCAGCGCCTTTATCAACTACACCATCTGCTGACCTTCATTTTTTTTTTTTAATTGCTAGAGGGTGCATGCACTCGACAGAGAGAGCAAGCGTGGAAGAAAGCATTCCCTAATGGGGCATGGTCACACTGCAATCCCTTCTTCTTTTCTCTGTCCTGTTGGGATTTTCATTACTAATTGGCTGTTCGACTAATCACTCACGACTTGAGTAATCCTTTCTATTCCAGAGAGGTGGCCTGGGATAAGTACTCGGCCACTGGTTTAGATGGAGTAGACTCTGATCCCAGGTCTGCTGCTTATTAACCATAACCATAAGACTGTGGGTAAATTATTGACCTTCTCTGAGCCCCTTTTCTCAAGTGTAACATGAAAACAGTTATAGTACCATATTATATGGTTAGTCAGGATGAAATGAAAAATAAAAATCCAAGCCACTCATATAAAGTACTTTGTACAGTGCCTTTCAAATAGCAACCATTGTTGGCCACTGTTAACCAATGTTAACTTATTGTCAGTGCTGTCGAGGCAGTCCCAGGTCTCTATTCTAGGCTTGACCTTCACACCCACCTTTCTGAGTGCCTGTGACATTTCTCCACTTAGACGTACTGCCGCTACCTTACGTCCAGTGCATTTCAAGCCAAAAGTGACAAATCCTAAACCTCCTCCAGCCTTCCCTTCGCCAGCCTCCTGTTTCCCATCTCCACACCCTTGGGGTAGCTTTACTTTCTCCTTTCCCCTTGTAGTCTTTTACCTAGTCTGGCAAATTTATTATTCACCCTAACTCACCAGAAGTCTTTTTCCCCATTTCCCAGGCCCTAGGTTTTATTCAAGTTCACACTGCCTTTTGTGTGATTTCTGTCTTCACTGTCTTTTATTTTTTAAAATTCTGCTAGAGAGCGTGTGTGCTTACCAGAGAGAAAGAAACAGAAAACACCCTCCATGGGGAATGGTTATGCCACAATCCTTTTTCCTCCTTTTCTTCATCCTGTTGGGATTTGGGTGTGTTGCCTGGTGCCTGGTGTGTTGCTCAAGCTGTTGGGTTTGGGACTTGAACTACAAGGTTGGTCACGTGGAATTTGGTTACCTTAACCACCAGGCTACAGAGCTGGCCTGTCTTTTATTAATCTGCCTTCCTCTAGTTTGTGCTCTCTGTTAATTTTACATATTTTACCAGATTAATCTTCCAAGGCTGATCTTGAATTAGGTCACCCCTTCTCAAAAACCTTCAAGAGACCAGTAGTTAGCATAGTGGCTATGTTGCTGAACTCCCATGTAGCCGACTGTGGTTCGAGTCCCGGACCCGGTGGCTTAAAAATCACACTGGGTGTGTGTGCGTGCGTGCCCAAGATCATGAGAGGAGACTGAAGGAGAAGGGATTGCATCATGCCCATCCCCCCTGGGGGGTGATTTCTTGCTTTCTGTCTCTCTGTCTCTCTGTCTCTCTCTGTCTTTCTGGCGAGGGCACACATCCTATAGCAAAACAAAACCTCTCCAAAAAAAAAAACCAAACCAAACGAAAACAAACAAAAAAAACAAACCTTCAATAACATCTGTAGGTTAAAGGCTAAACTTAGTTCTTTCTTTTTTCCCGATTCCCTCTCTCTCACCCTCTGCCACTTCCCACCCTCCTCCCACACCGTCTCTTGTGTCCACAGTTGCTCTCCGTGCCTTTTTATTGTCCAATATTACAGTTTCTGCCATAGAGTGCAGACATTCGGTATATATTAAGTGGGGACATGTAATGCCTCTCTTTCATAGCCCGGCTTGCTTCACTTAAGAAACACAAAATGGGGGACCGGCAAGTGGCGTGGTGGTTAAGGCGCTGGACACTCCCACATGGCTGACCATAGTTTGAGTCCCGGACCTGGTGGCTTGCTTTCTCACTTTCCTCTCTCTCTCTTTCTGTGTCTCTCTGGTCAAATTTAAATAAATGAATGAATAAATAAATGAAATTGAATAAAATAATTTAAAAAAAGAAACACAAAATGGAAAATTACCTGTTGAAGATGAAGATAATGGGTATGGTAATATCTTTGATTGGGCTAGTATTCAGTGTGTTCTGGATGGAAAAATTTATTTTGTATGCTGAAGTGATATACAGTGAATGAAACTAAAATAAAAGAAAACCAAAACCAAAAAAAAAAAAGGGTAAACTTAGAACAGGGTGCGAGGTGCTTCATGAACTAGCTCAAACCTACCTTTCCAAGTATTTTCCTTCCAATTTACCATTTATGTACCTCCTTCATGCTCACCACCGGACACCAGGCATACTAACAATAGGGAGTTGATAATTTGTGCATTTCCATTGTGTGGCACTAATTTGTCATTATAATAAACTGTAATTTAAATAGTGAGCGAATGAGTATCATTGCTTATTCTTTTTCCTTTGCTTGAAATTCCTTGTGCTCTAGGTCTGTGTATCTCCAGCCCCCCTGTGCCTCAGGGTCACTCTGCTCCAATCTTCCCCTGATCCTCCCAGCTCCTGGGACCTGTTGTATCTTTAGGACTCATTCCTTAGCACCTGCTCTCTGACCCTCTCTCCTGGCATCTGCTACTCCCTTTCCTACAGAGATGTGTGTGAGCACATACTTTCTTTTCCACTAGTCAGAGTGCTCTTCAGCAACAGGATCTGAGTTGAAGTTATACCTACTTCCTGACATCCATTCGTTGAACCTCTATTCTGTGCTAGATATACAGCAGTGAGCAAAGCAGACAAGATTCCATTCTCTTGGAGTTTACATTCTAGTTATGCTCAATAATTACCTGCTTTGTTTGTTCTTTGGCAAACAATGAAAAGATAATCTGTTATCTGTATACTTTTTTTTTTCCCTAGAGGGTGTGTGTGCTTACCAAGAGAGGCAGAGAGAGAGAGAGAGAGAGAGAGAGAGAGAGAGAGAGAGAGAGAGAGGAGAAAGCATCCCCCACAATGGGGGCATGATCACACTACAATCCCTTCCCTTCTCCATTTCAACTTCCTTTTGGGATTTTGGGCATGTACACACACTTGTGCGTCCCGCTTGTTTCTCGAGCTACCAGGTTTGGGACTGGAACTGCACAGTTGGCCATGTGGGCTCCTGCTGCCTTAACCAGCAGGCCACAGAGCCGGCCCTGCCAGTCTTTTTTTTAAAAAAATTGTATTTAGGGGCCAGCAGGCGATGTGGTGGTTAAGGTGTTGGACTCCCACATGGGCGACCATGGTTCAAATCTTGGACCTGGTGGCTTGCTTTCTCACTTTCCCTCCCTCTCTCTGTGTGTGTCTCTGTGGTCAAATTAAAAAAAATAATAATAAATAAAATGAAATCTTAAAAAAAGTTTAGTGAAGGGCCAGCAGGTGGCGTGGTGGTTAGTGTGCTGGACTCCTTGTATGTCCAACCACAGTTTGAGTCATGGGCCTGGTGGCTCGAAAATCATGCCAGGCACATGTGTGTGTGTGTGTGCCCAAAATCCTGAGAGGAGAATGGAGGACAAGGGATTGTGGTATGGCCATCTCCCCTGGGAGGGTGATTTTTCACCTTCCCTCTGTCTCTTTCTGTCTGTATCTGGTCAATGCACATGCCCTATGGCAAAAAAACAAAACAAAAAGAGAAAGAAAAAAAGCTCATTGATTGATTGAATGGGAGAGAGAGACAGAAAAAAAGGCAGATACCCTTAAACAGGATTTCACACTGTGATCCTTCCTCAGGCTTCCCAGCCAGCCAGAACCATAGGTGCACATGGGCACCCAGCATGTACAGGTTAGCTGGAACTGAACTCTGATCTTCCACATGGTTTCAGCACCGTGGGGAGATGTGCTACCTCTGCACCACGGCAGTGGCCCTATCTGCATTCTTTATCCTCAGTGCTAGGGATATAAATGCGAAGAAAATGGTCTTTGTCCTCAGGGGCTCTTAGCCACATAAGTAAATGATTATAATGTAGTACATTATTATGCAGTATTTCTCAACAGAAATGCGGATGGCATTTTGTGTGAGAAAATTCTTTATTCTACAGGCCTGTCCTCTGTATCACGAGGCATTTAACTCCCTGCTTCCCCTTCTAGCAATGCCCTCTGACTCACATGGCAACCAAAAACACTTGTACACATTTCCAAATGTTTCCTGGGGTCTCTCTTACATGGAGGAGCACTGTGAAGGGAGGACTTTGTTTTCATTAGAGTGGCTCAACAAAGGAAGGAAAGAGGAAATGGGCCTGGGGAGAAGGGGCTGGAGGAGAGGGGTATCTTAAATAATGCGGCTGATGAGGAAGGCATTGGGCAAAGTCATGGACCGAGGTGGCTAGCAGCGTGCTGTGTCCCAAGACCTCCCAGTTGTCAGCTATGGCTAGGGAAAAGATGTGAGTACCAAGGCAGTGTTTGGTGAACAACTGGAGAGGAATCCTGTGCTCTGCTTGGAAGGGCTTGGTATACTGTGCTGCTGGGATCCACCCAGGTTCTTGAAGAAAGGAGGAACTAGATGGGAACCAGCAGTTAGCGTAACGGCTATGTCACTGGACTCCCACGTAGTCGACCACAATTTGAGTCCCGGACCTGGTGACTTAAAACTCACGCTGAGCGCGTGTGCGTGCATGCCCAAGATCCCGAGA
>NW_006159659.1:4378774-4381572 GCF_000334495.1 Tupaia belangeri chinensis | reverse complement strand
AAAAAAAAAAAAAAAGAAAAGAAAGGAGGAACTAGAGGAAGGCTAAAATGGGGCATGGGAATAGTGAGATTGGTGAGACTTCCCACAGTGGACAGGGAAGGTAGTAAAGGCCTGAACAGACAGTACTGAGGAGGCCTATTTCATGTCTCTCTCTCTCTTTTTATTATTATTTTTTTAAGTTTTGCTATAGAGCGTGTGTGCTTGCCAGAGACAGACCAGGGAAAGGAGAGTGAGAAATCACCCCCTCAGGCAGGATGGCCACACTGCAATCCCTTCTCCTCTCGGGGTTTTGGGCACACACGTACACGTGCCTGGTGTGTTTTTCAAGCCTCCGGATCTGGAACTTGAACCACTCAGTTGGCCACGTGGGATCCAGCTGCTCCAGCTACTACGCCAGTGGCTGAGCCTGTATCATCTCTTTTTGTAAAAAAATATTTAATTTTTATTTATTCATTCATTTACTTTAATTTGACCACAGAGAGACACAGAGAGAGAGAGTGGGAAAGTGGGAAAGCAAGCCACCAGGTCCAGGACTTGAACCGTGGTTGGCTATGTGGGAGCCTTAATCATCATGCCACCTGCTGGCCCCAAGCCTGTATCATCTCTTGAGGAGGAAATCCATATATACCTTCAGGTTATAAATAGCTTCTATCATACTCTATATGATTTTCCTGGGGATAAAGAAAACCTTAAAACTTCAAAGGAAGCTAGATACTGGTGTAACTGTAATAAAATGTGATGCTCTGCAAGGCTTACCCACAGGAAGGCTTTAAGTTCACTTCCAGAGACCTCCCCCAGTATGCCAGGTATGCATCTTCTGTGGTCCTGGGCTGCCTGAAGCTGGGGACGGATTGCTCCATCAAGACCCTGTTGGGGATACTGTCTGTTTTGTGCACAAAATAAAATAAAAACTTTAAAACTTTTTAAAAAATCAACTTTTTAGAGAGATTTTTGCTATAGGGCCTGTACACTCACCAGAGAGACAGAGACAGACAGAAAGCAAGAAATCCCTCCCTGGGGGGTTGCCCCTGCCACAATCCTTTCTTCTCCATTCTCCTCTTGGAATTTTCGACACACATGCACACACGCCTGGTGTGTTTTAAGCCGCCAGGTCTGGGACTAAAACTGCAGTTGACTATGTGGGAGTCCAGCAATGTAACCATTGTACCATCTGCTGATCCCAAGAAAAAACCTTAAAAAAAAAAAACCCAAATGCTTGTCTTGTGCATTGTAGACATCAATATTTAACTTAATCCACAGAATCATCACTGATCCTACTCCTTTTTAGAAGCTGTTACACTTGGCCAAGGAAAAAATCGTGTGCTGGTAGTTGGCACACTACAGTTTCCTGAAAATACTAGTGTTAGCGTGGTGCAGGTCCATCTGGGTAGGCATGCTGTCAGGAGGACAGGTAGGCCCTGAAGGAAGCCTGGATTCTGCGTGTTGTGGGCAAGTTAAATGCTGATGGTGCAGAAGGTTCCCTTGTGACCCTCATTGCTCATGCATAGCTCCAAACCCATCCCAGTGCATCTCACGCATTGCACCATTTGGGTTTTGAGGTGTCTTTCTCTTCCACTAGACTCCAGGCTCCATCATCTTGCCATTTCCAGAGCTTAGTGACATACCTGGCTCAGTATAGGCCTTGGGCAGCTTGGTGACTACTAAGTATGCTTTTCCTCTTTTTCTAAGTTCAGACTTTCTTCAAAGCATGTGTGCCATCTGTTGAAGCATTGGTAGGTCTTCCAAATAAATGCATTTTTTACACCCGCATTTTCTTTCCATTGTCCTTTAGTTGCATGGTGATGAATTTTCCCCTGTTTTGGATGCAACATTTGTAATGGTGGCTCACGATTCTGAAAATAAAGGGTAAGTGCTGTTTTTTCATAATTCTTTTTTTGAAAAATTACAAACATACAAAGCTATAAAAAAGGCTATAATGAATTTCCATATGCCTATCACCTGGGAATAAGAGCTTTAATTATAAATATTTTTTATATAATTGCTTCATCTGTTTTTTCTTTAATGAAAATTTTTAATATAGAGCAGATCACAGGCATAATGACTTTTCACCTTTAAATACTTTAGGCATCTTTTAAAAAATTGTTTTCTTAAATAACTACTTCAATAACTACTAATGATAAGCATTATCATACCTAACAAAATAATATTATATATCTAATGCATTTTTTGAGAGGTTTTTGCTATAGGGCGTGTGCGCTCACCAGAAAGACAGAGAGAGACTTAGAGACAGAAAGCGAGAAATCACCCCCCAGTGGGATGGTCACACCGCAGTCCCTTCTCCTCCATTCTCCTCAATTCTCCTCTGGGAATCTTGGGCATGCACAAGTGCCTGGCGTGAGTTTAAGCCACCGGGTCCGGGACACGAACCGCGGTCGACTGTGTGGGAGTCCAGCGACATAGCCATTATGCTAACTGCTGGTCCCTTCTGTATTTTTTTAAACAGCTTTATTGAGGAATAATTAACATACAATAAATTGGACACACTCATATTTATTGTGTATGATATATACACAATGTGTATATGTCATTACCTCAATGAAGGTATTGATTGTTTCTGGGACCAGCAGATGGCAGAGTAGTTACGTTGCTGGACTCCCACATAGTTGATTGCATTTCGAGTCCTGGACCCAATGGCTTAAAACTCATGCTGGGGGGAACCAGCAGTTAGCGTAATGGCTATGTTGCTGAACTCCCATGTAGTCGACCGCGGTTCACGTCCTGGACCCGGTGGCTTAAAATTCACGCCAGGCGCGTGTACTTGCGTGCCCAAGATCCCA
>NW_006159659.1:4371370-4378680 GCF_000334495.1 Tupaia belangeri chinensis | reverse complement strand
GCATGCGCCCTATAGTGAAAATCTCTCAAAAAAAAAATCATGCTGGGGTGTGTGTGCATGCCTACCCAAGACCCCAAGAGGAGAATGGAGACGAGATTGCAGCATGGGCGATTTCTCACTTTCTGTCTCTCCAGTGAGCACATGCTCCCTATAGCAAAAAATCTTTCTTAAAAAAAAATTTGTATTCCCTTTGTAACTTTCTTGCCCCATCTTTAATGTATTCTAATATTCAGTTTATATCCAGTTTTCTCAAAAAAAAATATTTAGAGGTTTTTGCCTAAGGATGCTCACCAGAAAGAGAGACAGAGGCAGTGAGAGGGAAAGTGCCCCCCCCCCCCACTTGGGGAGATGACCACACCACAATCCCTTCTCTTCCATTCTCCTCCTGGGATCTTGGGCATGCCCGCACATGTGCCTGGTACGATTTTGAAGCTACCAGGTCTGGAACTCAAACAGTGGTCAGCCATGTGAGAGTCCAGTGATATAACCACTACACCATCTGCTGGTCCCTCAAAAAATGTTTTTAATGATTTGTTCAGATCAGGATTTAATTAAGGCCCACATATTGCATTTGATTTTTATGTATCTTGTTAAGTCTATTTTTTGTTAATAGTTTCCCGCGATATAACACACATACCACACAATTTACCTTTTTAAATGGTACAGTTTCATGACTTTTAGTGCATTCAGAGTTGTACACAGTCTCTTAAATCTGTTTTAATTTAGAATAGTTGTGTGTCCCCACTGCCCTATAGCTATTAACCTGCTGGAAGGTTGGATCCATTCTATGTGACATCCTACTTTCTGCATTTGTCTTATCGCTTCCTCATTTTTTGGACTTGTTTTTCTATTGCAGGTATTTATTTTTTATAAACTGTAGTTAAAGGTAAAGTCTTGCATTAGATTCAGGTTTGGCATATTCAGCATGAATACTACAACACATAGGCAGTGCTGTATGTCTCGTATCTCATGTTGCAGTGTATCAGAAGGTACAAGTTGTCCCACTCAGTGATGCTGTGGCTGTTAGTAGTGACAGTAGAGCCTGGTCTCTCCATTGTGAAGTTTGGTTTTCCCTCTTCTGATTTTGATCAGCAGCAATCTGCAGGATGCGCTTTGTCATCTTGCAGATAGCTAGTTCCCCCCCAATTATTTTTCCATTCCTTTTTTTTTTTTTAGCCATTATTGATAAGTGCTTTAATAATTTTTCTTTCTTTTTTTTTTTTTTTTAAGTTTTTTGCCATAGGACATGTGCACTTGCCAGAGATCAACAGAGAGAAGTGAGAGGGAAAGTGAGAAGTCACCCCCGCTCCCTGGAGAATGGCCACACTGCAGTCCCTTCTCATTCATTCTCCTGGTATTTTGGGCACACACACACACACACACACACACACACACGGGTCCAGTGTTTCAAGCCACCAGGTCCAAGACTTGAACCACAGTCAGCTATATAGAGTCCAGCACCTTAACCACGATGCCACCTGCTGGTCCCACTTTAATCATTTTCATTAGAAGGTGTAAAATGATTCTTAAATTTTATAATTTCTTCTACATTTATTAGCTGGAGTTCTGTAAAGAAGAGCTTTCTTTCTCTTATTAACTAGGGTCATTAAAGGAGAGTCAGGATCAATGCCTCATTCTTGCCCTTTGTTATACATGTTCAGAATAAGGAATTGGTTCACTAGCTAGTGACAACATGGTTTTCACCTTTTTTGCTTTTTACAAAAGGCATCTGTGAACTAATGGTTTTGCTATATTAAGTGTATTTTAATAAATTACAGTCATTGTTCTTGATGCTTAGAGTATGCTAGCTTTGGTCAGTGGAGACTCTTCTAAGCCGGGTCCTCTGTCCTTTCAGTTTGTCTGTGTTAGCCTTTGATATACACCCCTGCTCTCTGGTGCAATACGATATCTTGGACTTATCTTATATACTTCCTGCCCCAGGCCTGGAAACAGTCATTTCTCTAAGGAATCCTGGGGTTCCTTTCGGTGGGAACTGGTATTTTGACATCAAAATATAGGCACTGGAAATGTACATTGTTAGTAGTTTGTCATTGTTTCTAAGACATTTCAGTGAACAGAGCTAGGATACATGTTAAACAAACAAAAACACCTCATGAGATAATATGGTCATTTCCAAGTCAAATTTAACCACACAGACTTAGACTTTATCTTTTTTATCTTACATTGAATTCTTGGTTCCTATGAGTTAGACCCAAACGGAGAAAAACTACCTAATCTGGGGTGGGATAGGCTGGGAGGGGGTTGTTACAGATTGCTCTGTACACAGACAGGACAGAGTCTAGTAGCCTATGGAAATTGTCATTTGTGTTAGAAACTTAACTTAGGAGTCTGCAATGGGAAATCTGTTCTGTTGCACGGAAAGCTGACTTAGAAAACCAGCCGTCTGCTCCCTGTTCCTCCTCCAACCCAACCGACTGTCCAGTGGCTGGCATGGGACTCCTTTTCAAGCACTGAGGGCATGGCTTCAAGTTCCTCCCCCAGCTGATGTGTTTCAGCTTTCCAAGTGGCTATTTCAGCTTTTTTGTCTGTTGTTGTTGCATCAGACCTATGGATTCTACCATGGTGAAGTATTATCCCTTCTCCTTTAGTTTTTTTATTTAGAAAATTTCGACACTTACAGAAAAGTAAAAAGAATGATGTGGTGAACCTCCATTTGCCCTTCACCTAAAGTCACCCTTTAACACTGTCCTGCATTTGCCTTACTCTCTTGTCCTTTCCCTATAAATACACATACACACTTTTCTTTTTTGAATCATTTGGAAGTTTGAGATTACTTCACCCATTAGTAGTTTACCATGTACCACCTAACAAGGAGGTTCTCCTATATAACCTCAAGCCTTTATTATGCCCAGATAATTTAACAGTGATACAATTGTATTAACTAATATGTAGTCCATATTCAATATTCACCAGTCGTTCCTAAAATATCCTTTATAGCTTTTCCTCCTGATCAAGATCTGATAAGATTGTGTGTTGCATTTGGTTATTATGTTTTTAAATAGAATAGTCCCGTTGACATTTTGTGTCTTGAAAAATCCAAGCTATTTGTTTTGTATAAAAATACAACATGTATTTGACTGTTTCCTCATGATCAGAATCAGGTTAAACATTTTGGCAAGCCTCAGTGTTTTTTTATTTTTTAAACAATGTGAACTTCCTAGTGAACAGATAAGTCTGTCTGTAACCAGAGGCTCCCTTTTGTTGTTCCAGTGTTCATGTGTGAGGCAGGTCAATAAACATTACCCAAAACAAGCAGCAGAAGACTTTAAAACTAGGAAGCAGGGCTCCCACATGGCCAACTGTGGTTCAAGTCCAGGACCTGGTGGCTTGCTTTTTCACTGTCCTTTTCTCTTTTTCTCTGTCTCTTTCTGGTGAGTGCATGTGCCCTGTAGCAAGTTTTTAAAAAATAATTCTTCTTAAAGAATTTAGGGGGCAATTGTTCATCTTCAGTTTTTATTAAATAATGGCACATCTTAAAATGTATTCTTTTTTTTCTTCTCTTTAGGCCAGCATTTGTAAATCCACTCATCCCTGAAGGCCCAGAGGAGGAGGAGCTGTTTAGACAAGGAGAACGTACATCAATTTGTTTATAATATAAATTTTAAAAGCACATTACTTATACTGCAGAAGAGATTGTCTATATATGGATTCTTTCTTTTTTAATGCTATGGTGTGTGCAGTCACTAGAGAGAGACAGAAAAAAATGAGAAATCACCCCAGAGAGGGAATGGCCACATCACATTCCCTTCTCCTCCAGTTTCCTCTAGGGATTCTGGGCATACATGCACACATGCCCAGCTTGGTTTTCAAGCTGCCAAGTTCAGGGCTCAAACCTAGCAGCTGGCCATGTGGAATCCAGTGCCTTTACCTCCATGCCACTTGCTGGCCCTATGTATGGATTCTTTTTTTGAGAGATTTTTTTCTATAGGGCACGTGTGCTCAATGGAGAGAGAGAGAGAGAGAGAGAGAGAGACAGAGACAGAGGCAGAGACAGAGACAGACAGACACAGACAGACAGACAGACAGAGACAGAAAGTGAGAAATTACCCCTCCAAGGGGGGATGGCCATGCCACAATCTCTTCTCCACTCTCTCAGGATTTTGGGCACACATGCATGTACCTGGCGTGAGTTTTATGCTGCCCAGGCCAGGACTCAAGCCACAGTTGACTATGTGGGAGTCCAGCTACATAACTGCTATACCATCTGCTGGTCCCTATATGGATTATTTATACCTATCATTTGTCTTACTCATGCCAAGAGTATATTGGGTTTAAGAATATCTTGGTTTTGGGACCAGCAGATGGCATAATGGTTGTGTTGCTGGACTCCTATGTAGTTGGCTGTGGTTCGAGTCCCAGACCCAGTGGCTTAAACTCATGCCAGATGTGTGTGCATGCGTGCCCAAGATCCAGCGAGGAGAAAGGAGGAGAAGGGATTGTGGCATGGCCATCCCCCGAGGATGATTTCTCGCTTTCTGTCTTTCTCTGGGTAGCGTACGCACCCTAAAGAAAAAAAATCTCTTTCTCTCTCTCAAAAAAAAAAAAATAATACCTTGCTTTTTGGTCTTTGGAGTTCACACTTTGATTTATTGCTCAGATGATATTCATTAAGTGAAGTGATTTGTTTTCTTATTTTTAACGAAATGGGAAATGCATCTCAATGGGGTAACTGCCATCAAGTGGTTTCACACTGAGCTGATAAAATTTCCACCTGAAAACAAAGATTGACTGGCGTTTATGTGGCCTTTGTAGTCTTCTCTTGGATATATGTAAAATTTCTGGTGGGATTTTGGAATCATGAAATAGTGCCTTTGTAGGATCCAAGGTCAGGGCCCCCTGTGCTGCAGTGTGGCCCCCGTGACCAAAGCTGCTTGTTCTTTCATGTTCCAGTGAATAAGGGGAGAAGGATTGCCTTCAGCTCCATGTCGTTACTGAAAATGGCTCCCAGTGCTGAGGAGAGGACCACCATTCACGAGATGTTTCTTAGCACGCTGGATCCAAAGTAAGTTGGGATGGTGAGATTCTAAATTACATACAGTGTCTAAGCTTTGGCTATGTCCAGAGCCACACCTGCCTGAATGCATTGGGAGTTGTTGGAAATGTTTTACTTTTCACCAGTGAGACCAAGGCATTAACAGAGTTTAATCTATTTGTACAGGACTATCAGTTTTCAGAGTCGAGTTTTGCCCCCTAATGCTGTGTGGATGGAGAATTCAAAACTGAAGAGCTTAGAAGTTTGCCACCCTCAGGTATTGTAACTTAGTGAGAAATCTGAATGTTCTAGTTTACATTCATGATGCTCATCCAAGATTTGATGTACCTTTAAGCTGACCTTTGTTCTATGGCATTGTTAATTTCTTTGTTCTGTATGTGAGGGTCACCATAAGGTATTTTTGTTTGTTTTCCTTTTATGAAAGAGAGGGATAGAATGAGAGGGAAAAGGTGAGAATTACAAATAGGGATTTTTGAAAGGGTTTGAGTCAGCCTCCCAGTTAGCTAGGATTATAGTTACATGTGTAACTGCATGCTCAGGTTGGCCCAGGACAGGAACCTGGGGCTTCCATATGGCTTCCAGCCTTCCAAGTGGTGGTGCTACCTGTGCACCATCGTAGGTGAGTCATTTGTATTTATTAACATTTACTTTGTGTCCTCTAGGAGCGGAACATTTTCAATCGGATCTTTGGTGGTTTCCTTATGCGAAAGGCATATGAACTTGCATGGGCTACTGCTTGTAGCTTTGGGTGAGTTGGATTTAAGGCAGTCTTAACTCTGAGAAATAATTTATTCCAGCCCACTGAAATGAAACATTTTGGACCAGTCTGAATGAGTTTGGGGCAATATTGTGTTTTGTTTTTAGTTTTGGTTTTTGCCAAAGGGGGCATGTGCTTACTAGAGAGAGACAGAGGGAAAGTGAGAAACCATGCCCTCAGGGGGGGATGGCCACACCCCAATCCCTTCTCCATTCTCCTCCCAGGATTTTGTTAATGCATGCATATGTACCTGGTATGATTTTCAAGCTAGTGCATCCCATATTCAAGCTGTGGTTGGCCATGTGGCAATCTAGAGCCCTAATTACCATGCCACCTGCTTGCCTAGATACCATGTTTCTAAAGGAAAACCACACAGATACCAGCTGGGTTTGATCTTCATTTTAGAATCCTACTGCTCTTTGTAAATTAGTATATTAAAGACCTGCTGAGAAAATACAGTGATAATTTGTAGAAGGGAAAAGAGAGTGATTTTGGCCCCGATCTCACCACAGTGATATCTCTTATCATTCCTTGGTGGTCTGATCACTGCCTCCTTCTCTGAGTTTATTCTGGATCCAAAGTAAATTAGGATGGTGAAAGTCCAAGCTGGGAAAACATTTAAACCTGGCCATCTCTGGAGCCATTTTGCTTCAGCTAGCTGTTAGGGAAAAAAAATGAGATCATCTGAATTTTGCAGTATGCCTCCCCTTATGCCTTTCTCCAACAGTGGTTCCCGACCTTTTGTGGTAGCAGTGGATGATATCATGTTTCAGAAACCTGTCGAGGTTGGCTCATTGCTCTTTCTTTCTTCGCAGGTAGGTGTGCAATGAGAGATGAAATACAATTTTCTTCGGTCGTTTGGGCCTAAAAGAGAAATTTCTGTCTTCTAAAGCTACTGTTTCTCTTGTAGCTGCCTCCCTCTCTCCTTCCTAATGCAGTTGACTTACTGTAGTGTCTAATCTCTGCTAGGTGTGCTTTACGCAGAACAATTACATTCAAGTCAGAGTGCACAGCGAAGTGGCCTCTCTTCAGAATAGAGAGCACATGACCACCAACGTCTTTCATTTCACGTTCATGTCGGAAAAAGAAGTGCCTTTGGTTTTCCCAAGAACATATGGAGGTAAGCAGCTAGTTGTGCTTGTCCCTAATGGAGGGAGAAACTTTTAAAGACATTTTACAATTTTTAAATTGTTATAGGAAGTGCACCCATGCTTATCAGCACGAGAACTTGTCGTTAGGAGATTTTGCTTTTGATATTTAGTCCTGAAGGCCAAAGATAGTTGACCTGTGGCCTCGTGGTGACAATGGCTGCTCTGTGCACCTGGCTGTTGTCTGCAGGGCTGCTTTCAGCTGTGAGCAGCTAAAGACTGGTGCAGCCCCAGTAAAGTGATGGGAATCGGGGCCTGCTCCCTTGGGAAGATTGAACACCCCTGCCCCAACAGTGCAGCCTGGTCACTGGTGTTATATATTGTCACTGATCTTCCAGAGGTCCCAGTAGTCTCATGCTTGGATGGTGATTTTCTTTTCTTTTTTTTTTTT
>NW_006159659.1:4368304-4371182 GCF_000334495.1 Tupaia belangeri chinensis | reverse complement strand
ATGAGTTTTAAGCTACCGGGTCCAGGACGTGAACTGCGGTCGACTACATGGGAGTCCAATGACATCACCATTATGCTAACTGCTGGTCCCTGGATGGTGATTTTCTAAGGTTCTTCAGGTTTCTCCAGCATTGTCTTTTCTGTTTCAGAGTCCATGTTGTATTTAGATGGGCAGCGGCATTTCAACTCCATGAGTGTCCCTGTGACCTTGAAAAAGGACTACGTTGTGGCGCCCTAGGCAAACCTCACTTGTTGGAAACCAGCATTCCACCTGCCATGACATGGCGCCTGATGAAGCCTGAGCAAGTGTATTGCTTTTAGTGTTGCTTCTCACCCTCCATGCAGAAGGAGAATGTATTTAACTTTTAGGAAGATCAGAAAAGTGAACGAAAGAGTGGCTGGATGGGCAGAAGGGAGAAAAAAGTTATTAAACAATAAATACTTTAAAAACTCTTAACTGCGAACTGACCGTGTTGCCTCCTGTCTGCTAGAGGAGTTAGGGCAGGATGTCTTTTTATAGTCGGGCACATCCTTTTCTTATCTGTACTGCAACTATTGGTATACATGGTTTCCTGCCAAGGCATTTGGATGACATTCTCTAAACTTGACCAGTTATTCCCTTGTCACGTGTCATCTAAAGTCCCATCAACCCTACCCCCGTTTTTGTTAGCAGAGGGTAGATGAAAAGTCAGGGTGTTGGGAACCAGCAGTTGGCGTAATGGCTATGTCGCTGGACTCCTATGTAGTTTGCGTCCCGGACCCGGTGGCTTAAAACTCAAGCCGGGTGCGTGTGCGTGCGTGCCCACGATCAGGAGAATGGAGGAGAGGGGATTGCGGAGTGACCATCCCCCCTGGGGGGGTGATTTCTCGCTTTCTGTCTCTAGGTCTTTGTCTGTCTGTCTGGCGAGTGCACACGCCCTATAGCGAAAACCTCTCAAAAAAAAAAAAAAGTCAGAGTGTTGATATCTTCAACAAAAGATAAGGCATCAGCAAAGATTTGTGGGAAGCTTTAGATCTAAAACCATGCCATGATGAGGTGTTCAGAGATGATCTGGATGAGGAAACACGGGACCATTTATTATTCTTTCACTCACCAGACAGATATTCATACTCTGTCATGGACTGGATGACAGGATATATTTGATTAAAGAAAACACAACATGGGGGGGACCAGCAGTTAGCATAATGGCTATGTTGCTGGACTCCCACAGTCGACCGCAGTTCACGTCCTGGACCCGGTGGCTTAAAACTCATGCTGGGTGCGTGTGTGTACATGCCCAAGATCCTGAGAGGAGAATGGAGGAGAAGGGATTGCGGCCTGGCCATCCCTGTTGGGAGGCAATTACTCATTTTTGGTCTCTTTGCCTCTCTCAAGTCTGTCTGGTGAGTGCACGCGCCCTATAGCAAAAACCTCTCCAAAAACAAACAAACAAACACAACAATGATAATAGCTGCTATGGAACACTTACTTGCCATGTGCTAAGTAGGCACTGTTCTCAGCACTTGGCATTTATGGGGGTAGGACTTCAATAAGTTCATGGAAAATGTGTATTATGAAGAAACTATAAATTGATTTTAAAATTTCTTTATACCAAAATAAACTCATGCTTTTTTTTTTTTTTGAGAGAGATACTTTTGTTATAGGGCATGTATGCTTTCCTGAGAGATGAAGACAGACAGAAAGCAAGAAATCATCCCCCAGAGGGTATGGCCATGCCACAGTCCCTTCTTTTCCATTCTCTCTTGGGATTTTGGGCATGCGTACGCATGTGCCTAGCTTGAGTTTCAGTCCACCAGGTCTGAGACTTAAACTGCGGTCAGCCATGTGGGAGTCCAGTGATGTAACCATTATACTATCTTCCGGTCCCATAAACTCATTATTTAATTCCATTTTTCCACAGACTATTGAAAGATAATTATTTATTTTAATTAATTAGTTTATTTCAATTTGATGAGAGAAAGTGAGAGAGAAAGAAATAAGCGAGAAAGCAGGTCCCTAGGTCTGGGACTCAAACCACAGTCAGCCATGTGGGAATCCAGTGCCTTAACCACTATGCTACCTGCTGGCCCCTTTCCATATGTATTTTTTTTAATTAAAGAATTATTTTATTAGGTACCAGTAGTTAGCGTAATGGTTATGTTGCTTGACTCCCATGTAGTTGAATGTGGTTTGCATCCTGGACCCGGTGGCTTAAAACTCACACTGAGCGCGTGTGCGTGCGTGTGTGCCCAAGATCCCGAGAGGAGAATGGAGGAGAAGGGATTGTGGCGCGGCCTTCCCTACTAGGGGGTGATTTCTCGCTTTCTGTCTCACTGTCTCTATCTGGTGAGTGCATGCGCCCTATGGCAAAAATCTCTCCAAAAATTATTATTTTATTATTATCATTATTTTTAATTTGATCAGAGACAGAGAAAGAGAAAGTGAGCCACCACGTGGGAGTCCAGCAACTTAACCACCATGCCACCTGCTGGACCCTCCATAAACTTTTTGAAGTCCCCTTATATTTACTCATTTATTCCAACCAGCTCTATGAGGCAGGCTTAGTAACCCCATCACAAGGGTAAGGTAAGGCAACTGAAGTAACGTAGTCATGGTCCAACAGCAGCAGTGCTGGGATTCAGAACCAGGTATTGTGGGTCCAGAGTACTCTTGACTAGGGCACTGTACTGCTTTCAAAGAGTGTAGCAAGGGAGGCTGTATCCTGTATTAGAGCGTTACCTAGGAGCCTACAGAGAGGCATTTCTATTAGTCTGCAGCCACGGCAGTTTCTTCCATGATGGGAGGGGAACTTGATCAAGTTAAGAGACCAAAAAAGAGGCTACAAAAGGTGTTTCCAAGAAGGAAGCCTTATTCTATTTTTTTTTTTTTTGAGAGGTTT
>NW_006159659.1:4357519-4368237 GCF_000334495.1 Tupaia belangeri chinensis | reverse complement strand
CACCCCCCAGGGGGGATGGTCACGCCGCAATCCCTTCTCCTCCATTCTCCTCTCGGGATCTTGGGCACGCACACACACGCGCCTGGCGTGAGTTCTAAGCCACCAGGTCCAGGATGCGAACCACAGTCGACTACGTGGGAATCCAGCGACATAGTCATTACACTAACTGCTGGTTCCTTCTATTTTTTTTTTTTAAGAATTATTTTATTTTTGTGGTCAGCCATGTGCGAGTCTAACACCCTTAACCACCACACCACCTGCCAGCCCTGAAGAAAGCCTTTTTTAGTGTGAGTTACAGATCTGAGGTCAGGAACTTGGCTCTACCTTGGAATTAGCCAGAGCATTTTTTTAAAACTTTATATTAGTTTATGTAATATTTAGTGAAATCACAGTTAACAAGTACCTGTGGCCTACATAGTCAGGGAAGAAACACAACAGTCTCAGGAAGGCATGCATTTTGGCTCATGGAAGCAAGCAGTGCTGTACCAGAGTCTCTATACTGCACTACTGTCCTGAGACTTATCAGGCTTCTTAGTGCAGCATTTTACATACCAACCTGTGACAACTTATTTTGGCTATCAGAATCTTTTTTTAATAAGGTTTTTGCCATCAGGTGTGTGCTCTAGCCGGAGAGAGAGAGAGAGACAGAGACAGAGAGAGACAGAGAGAGACAGAAAGTGAGAAATTACCTCCCAGGGGGGATGGCCACGCCGCAATCCCTTCTCCATTCTCCTCTTGGGATCTTGGGCACACACACACACACACACACACGTGCACACCTGCTGTGAGTTTAAGGCATTGGGTCTGGGCTTTGAACCATGGTTGGCTACATGGGAGTCCAGCAACATAGCCATTACGCCAACTGCTGGTCCCTCCTCATGGGACTTTGGGTATTCATGCACACATGTCAGATGTGATTTTCAAGTTACCGGATCCAGGACTCTAGCCATTGTTGGCTATGTGGGAGTCCAGTGCCTCAACCACCACGGCACCTGCTGGCCCCTGGATATCAGACTCTTAACCTAAAATTATCATTTACCATTACAAGTATTTATAAGAAATATAGGTTATTTTTGACACAGGACTTTCAGAAGATGAGATGAAGCAAATTGCAAAGGACATACTGTAGGTTCTGGATTATTAATGTGCTGTCTCTCTCCGTTAAGGAATAGATGAGAACTTTTAACCAGTACCAGTACTACTAAGTGCCTAGCATGGACCTTCCTAATGTGAGTTGGACGTTATTTTGTATTAAGTAACCTATGATGAGATACCAGTTTTATTTCAGGCATTTAAAAAAAAATCATGTTCTTGGTTTTTGCTTCTTTATTCAATATGTAGCATTTGCGGATGGTGTATTGAGTGCTGGTTTCCTTCCTTCCTTCTTTCCTTCCGCCCGCCCTCTCTCCCTCCCTCCCTCTCTTCCTTCCTTTCTTTTTTTTTTGTTTTAAATCACTCCAAGAGGGAGACAGGGACAGAGTGGGTACATGCACCCAAGAAGATCTTCATGCCATAATCCACCCCTATGCACATGCATGCCCACTTGTATAGTGAGACCTCTAGATATTGAACCTGAGACCTTCCCATGTGTCCTCGGCATCATGGAACACTGTGTTAACTGCTCAGTGCCACACCTGTATTTTCTTTTCTTTCTTTTTTAAAAAATTATTTAACTTTATTTCTTTATTTTAATTTGACCAGAGAGGGACAGAGTGTGTGTCAGAGAGAGAAACTGAGAAAGCAAGCTGCCAGGTCTGGGACTCGAACCGCAGTCGGCCATGTGGGAGTCCAGCGCCTTTAACCACCACGCCAACTGCCGGCCCCAACACACCTGCATTTTCTTTGGTAATCTGCTTTCTCTCACTTCTGAATAGAGCCAGGGATTCAATTTTTGAAGAACTGAAGTTTTCATCCCGCTCCCCTGGGACTTCAACATTTTCTTTTTCTTTTTGACGAGTGTGTGCAGTGTATCTTTCTAAAGACATTTGATTCTGTGGCATGGGTAGGCTCACCTGGGAGTTCTTTTGCACTTATGTGGCATTGGCTGGGGGTAGGTTGGCGAACGTGTTCAGATTGGAGGTTGGCTGGGACTGGGACATCTGTGTCAGTTGGGTGGCAGGGATTGGGGGAATGGTTGGATTTTTTTTTTTTGAGAGATTTTTGCTATAGGGCATTTGTGTTTGCCAGAGAGTCACAGAGAAACAGAAAGTGAGAAATCACCCCCTAAGGATAATGGTCATGCCGCAATCCCTTCTCCTCCATTCTCCTCTTGGGATTTTACATGCACCAGGTGTGAGTTTTAAGCTGCTGGGTCCGGGACTCTAACAGTGGTTGAGTATGTGCGAGTCCAGTGACACAGGCATTATGCCATCTGCTGGTTCCGAGGTTGGATTTGTTAAATGATGGCTCCTGGGCTCTGAGAGCAGCCAGACAGGTTTTCAGGTCTTAACCATACTACCCTCCTGCTTCTCAAAGTCGTTGTCATAAAGGGAATGATGAACGGTGTCACTGAGGTTGACAAGGATGAGCACTGGGAATAGGGGACCAATTGGATTGATACTCTGAATTGACTTGTGATTGTTGCTTTTCCCATCCCTTGGTAACAAATAATGAATTTACTATAAAATATGTAATAGGAAAGGGGAATTAAAAGCAGGAATTTGGCACATTCAAAAACGTATGTAAGGGCTCCTGACTAATTTAATTGCTTCTAGATGAAATTGTGTCATGAGAGAATTTTCATCTAATGTGATCAATCTGAGGTGGATTTGGAGGTTATTTGGCCCAGCGTGTGGGGTTCTGGGGAGGCAAAGTGATGTGTGAGAAGTAGATGTCTACACCTGTGAGGTCTTGCCTGCCTCTGCAATGAACTGGTTCTGGGAGTTGGGTAGAGGATTAATCTCTTTAGGTCTTGTTTCCTCCCCTATAAAAGGAGAGAAAACTTTCTTTTTTTTTCTTTTATAAAAGTTTTGCTATAGGGCATATGTGCTTACTAGAGGTGGGGAGAGGGGGAGAGAGAGAAAGAAAGTGAAAGAAAGTAAGAAAGTACCTCCCAGGGAGGATGACTATACCACAATCCCATTTCCTCTATTCTCCTTTTGGGATTTTGGGCAAGCGCACACACACACCCAGTGTGCCTTTCGAGCTGCTGCATCTGGGACTTGAACTGTGCAGTTTGCCATGTGGGATCCCACTGCCTTGCCTTAATCATGCCACCATCTGGCCCAGGAGGGACAATTTTCTAGAGTCTTGTGACTTAGGTCTGTATTCATCCTTTATTTGATGCAGCTGTTTGGTTTGTGAAATATTTTTATGAATATGTTACATGTCATCTTAAAAGTCAAATCCCACTTAAAATGTGTATGCTAAAAATAAATTGGAACCTCAGAATAAAATAGGCCCTCCTGAAAACCATTCAGTAAACCAGAGGCACTGTGGAATTACCTGGAGAGAAAGGATTATAGTAACCAAAGGGTAAGGGTATTTTAGTTTTTGTGTCACAAAATTTCACATCTTTAATAGAGGGAATAGCATGGTTAAAACAAATGAACAAAACCAGAATGAAAGTAAAATGAAAATAACATGTGACAAGGTTTTAGTATGCCAGATGTCATATCTTGATTTTATTCATGTTGTTTATCCATATACATATATATATGAATGAATGATGGGGAATATGTACATTTGTAAAAAATAGGCATATAAACACACATGTATAAATTCAAACTATTGGTTTGAAATTAGTGGGTCATAAAATTTAGCAGACTGTGAACATTAAAGAAAATAGAATGCACCATACTTAGTAATGGTGTTCTGTGACACTTATGTATGTGCATGGTATACGTATTTATATGTTGTGTACTGGATCACAGTGTAAAACATTTTTAACTGGTTGTGCTCAAAATTTGACTTTGCATCATGGTTGGAAGGAGTATGCTGAATATAAGATACCTACTTGTACTTTGTTTTAAATTGTTCTGAATTTTTAAGTTTTTTTTTTTAATTTAAAAAATAGATTTGTGAAACAATCATTTGAGGGCTAGTTGTGGTGTGGAGGTTAAAGCACTGGATACCACATGGCCAGCTGCACACCACATGGCCAGCTGCATGGTTCAAGTCCTGGACCTGTGGCTTGGAAATCATGCTGAGCACATATGCATGCATTCCCAAAATCCTGAGAGGAGACTAGAGGAGAAGGGATTGTTGTGTAGCCATGCACCCCAAGGAATGCTTTCTTTCTCTCTCTTCCTAATGAGTGTGTAAGCCCTATAGCAAAAAAAAAAAAAAAAATTGAGAGTTTATTTTTCTTCTTTTAGTTTAGTCTGCAATGAGACCTTGGCACTTGGCAGGTGGGTGGTTGATTTCTGTGTGCTGGGTGCCATCTCGTGGCCTTTGGTTTACAGTGCAGTGTACTAGCTTTAATATAAAACTTGCAAATTCTGTTTCCAATGTTCTGACTGAATCATCCAAATGGCTGGAGCTTGATATTAACGAAATTAGGACTAGCAGATTCAGTTCTTAACTTCTACCTATCCTTGGCCACTCACTGGTCCTCTGACCCTAGCCAATCAAATCTAAAGAATGTGCCCTTTTCCAGTACGTAATCGTTAGAGGAACACAGAATGCTTCCTCTCTTCAGGTTGAGTCACAGATACTGTCTTTTCTGTAAGACTACTTGCAGGCAGTGCAGCCTTCAGAGAAGAAACAGACAATGGGCATACACCACTCTTCCTCTATGAGACCTTCCCCATCCCCGTATTTCCTTGTATTGATAGTTGCTCTTGGTCACCACAGCTGTTGCCATTTTTAGCACACATGATATTGTAATTCCTTTTTTTTTTTTCAACCACATTGATTTTATTTGTGAGACTGTGCTTCTTGAGAGAAGGAACTATGTCATCTTTTTATCCTATTGGCTAACAAAGTACCTGGCACACACATAGGTGAAAGTATTTTCTGTATGAACAAATGCATGATATAAGTGAATTAAGTAAATTTGGGTGTTTGAGTTGGCTTTTGAATTTGCTAATTTAAAAAACTATAAACTTCAGCCTCAGGAAGGTGGATCTTTGAAAATAATTTTTAGCGTTTTACTTAAAGTATAAATATTATGTAAAATAAATGTAAATATTATGTCAAAATATATTAGTAATGGGTTTGGAAAAGGTTGCAGTTCTCTAAAGTAATCAATAAAAACATAATAACTAGGATAAATATTTTTCCTTTTTTAAAACCAGGTAAAAATATGTTAGGAGTTTATGTTGATAGAAGTGTCCATGTGTATATATGTATGTATCTATATATACACAAACACACATATACACAAATACATTTCATTTTTTTCCTTTGACATAGAGACCTTTATGAAGCAATTTACCTGAACCACATATTTTATTACAGTTCATATATTAGTAACTCTAGTCAAAGATACTTCAGTGACATATACATTCATGGGTAATGAAATAATGTAAGGATGCACTCCATGTGTCAGATGGGGAGGTTAAAATACAAAAAATATGTTTAAATAATAAAATTGTGGTTAACATGCTTGAGAACAAAACAAACATACAGCCCGGACATTTGTTGGCAGATAGGAAGTTCAGGATAATCGGGTTAGTTGTGTCCTTGGGCAGAAAAGAGGTGATGGCAATGGTGTGGAGAATGATCTCTTGTGTGAGATTCTGGGAATTAGGAACTAGAAAGCTCAGAAGAGTGGCAAAGCATTACTGGGAAATAGTCAATAGAAGAGTAGAAATTCGAGGGAGCATCAGGGAGTTATGGATGTCATATATTAGTGCACTGAAAAAACATTGCCTAATGTGTTTCATAGAATTGTCAGGTCACTTCTTAACCTATTAGTTTGGATAAGTTGCAGCAGTCATGGCATGGTCATGTCTTCCTGCTGCATAGCTACTAAACAATACTGTATAGTTTCTTCCTTTCCTTACTCTGTTAGCACCTGTCTCTAGAGCTGGGTTTCTTGACCTTGCCACTGTTGACATCTTGGGCCAGGTAATTCTTTATGGTGAGACTGTCCTGTTCATTGTAGGATATTTAGCAGTAATCTGGCCTCTACCCACTAGATGTCAATAAATGTACTTCCACAGTTTCAATACCTAAAAACAACTGCAGACACTGCTGTGTCCCATGGGGGCAAAATCTCCCCCCCTCCATCTACCACCCCAAGCACTGCTTTGGGTCATGGTATCTGAGCACCTGGTAGCTGCAGGTCAGTCAGGCCTGGGGTCCATCTTCTCCAGGAGGGCAGGGGACTATTGTTTCTGGACATTTTCCTGTCTTCGGTAAATGGCTTCCTGAAATCATCTTTAGGATATAGATTTGGACTTAAGGATTTTTAGAAGTCAGTTCTTTGAAGAGATAGTTTATAAAAGGCACCGAGAAAGGGAACATTTAGTACTATTTTATTCATAGGCTATTTATATCATCCAGTTAATATGAAAAGTGGTGATTCAGGGTATATTTTCAGTTAATTGTAGTTACCAAGAAATTACTGCACTATCTGAACCTGCTTCAGTAATCAAATGCTTAGTTCCTTGAGGGCAAAAATTTGTCATTTAGCCACTCATATATACCAGGTGTTCAGAGTAGGTGATCAATAGTTGCTGAAGGTTGAATGAAACACTAATGAATAGCATTTTTGAGTGACTCTAAAATTAGCTGCCTTCCTTGTAAACAGATTTAAAAGGAAAAAGAGATGAGAAAAGCACCAAAGAAAGAAAACTGTTAATCAAGGAGATATGGTTTGGGACTAACAAGTGGCATGGTGGTTAAGGTGCCGGATTCCTACATGGCTGACTGCGGTTTTAGCCCCAGACCTGGTAGTTTGAAAATCACACTGGGCATGTGTGTGTGTGTGTGTGTGTGTGTGTGTGTGTGTACCCAAAATCCCAGGAAAATGGTGAAGAAAGGATTGCAGTGTGGCCATCTCCCCAGGGGATGATTTCTCACTTTCCCTCTCTGTCTCTCTGGCAAGTGCATGCTTCCTGTGGCAAAAACCTTAAAAAAAAAAAAAGATGGGGATCAGCAGTTAGCTTAATGGCTATGTCGCTGGACTCCCATGTAGTTGACTGTGGTTCAAGTCCTGGACCTGGTGGTTTAAACTCACACTGGACGCGTGTGCATGTGTGCCCAAGACCACAAGAGGGGAATGGAGGAGAGTGATTGCAGTGTGGCCATCCCCCCTGCCCCCCCCCCGGGGAGTGATTTCTCGCTTTCTGGTGAGTGCATGCACCCTATAGTGAAAACCTCTCAAAAAAAAAAAAAGGTTCATTCCACGAGTATATTTTGTACATTCTGTAAGTAAAATATTTGTACTTCTGGGACCAGCAGGTGACATGGTGACTAAGGTGCTGGACTCTCACATGGCTGACTACAGTTCAAGTCTCAGGCCTGGTGGTTTGAAAGTCACAATGGGTGTATGTGTGTGTATACCCAAAAATACCGAGAAGAGAATAGAGGGGATTGTCACGTGGCCATCCTCCCTGGGGGGGGGGGGGGTTTCTCACTTTCCTTCTCTCTCCAGCAAGCGCACATACCATGTAACAAAAACCTTAAAAAAAAAAAAAGAAAAAATATTTGTACATTAAAAAAAATATTTATTTTTATTTATCCATTCATTTATTTTATTTTGACCAGAGATAGATAGAGAGAGAGAGGAAGTGAGAAAGCAAGCCACCGGGTCCAGGAGTTGAACCATGGTCGGCCATGTGGAAGTGTCCAGCACCTTAACCACCATGCCACCTGCTGGTCCCCAATATTTGTACATCTTAAACTAGAAAAAAAGAAATCTGAGAATAGGATTTTTGGATGTACCGATAAAAACAGCACATAACTTTCTAAAGTCTTTTTTTAAAGAATTAGTTAACTTTATTATTATTATTTTAATATTTTGTAAGAGAGACAGAGAGTGAGAGTGAGAGGGAAATTGAGAAAGCAAGCCTTTAAGTCCGGGACTTGAACCGCAGTCAGCCAGCAGTGCCTTTAATCACCATACCATCTGTTGGCCCTAAGATTAGCATATAATTGTTTAAACATCAACATCGTAGAAGTCTTTACTAATAGACTGGTTGGTTTCTCAGTATTCAGAATATACGTTGCTGACGAGGCCAGTTGGTAGCATAGTGATGATGCAACTGGACCCGCATGGAAAAAGTCCTAGGGTTGTATCCTGGGACTTCCCTGATTATGCTCGGAGCATCTGGACAGGCTGAGGCTGTTGGACCCACCGACGGCGAACAGTTCTTGAGTTTGGGGGTGAGGGGGCGAGAATTAAAGAAAGACAAGATAGGATAGAAATGGGAGGACTGCCAGTCAGTACTGGTCAGCCACTAGTTAAGTTTATTGCTGATATTTATACACACTCCAGAGACTTCTGTGATAGAAGGTTTTAAGTCCTTACTGAATTATCAGGTTGTTACAACAATACTTTGGAACATTTAGTTCAAAACAATCCCAAGACATTCTGCTCTGAACAATCCAGCCACCTAAGGCCATGTACGGATAAAGACCCTGGTCTTATTCTGGTGGTCATGTCCTACACGTTCCTCACGTCTCCTCTTTGGCTCCCCACAGAGGCTAAGGATGGATCATGGCATGAAGACTCTGTTAAAGTGTCTGTCTCTCCCATGGAAGAAATAAACTTAAAACAAAAAACTCTGATGTAGAAAAGTTCATAAATGGCAGTTGGATTCCCAGGCCCATCTACAAATCCCTGTCACTAACCACCTACCATTTATGACAGAACTAAGATCTTTCAGCCAGCTAGCCAGAAATATTTCTCTTCTAGTGCTGGCCTTCCCAAGGGAGTAGTGTTTTTTTTTTTTTTGTATTAGGTTAGGAAAAGGAAGTTGTATGGAAGACAAATGAAGTAAATTTTCCTGGGTACCTAGTCCCTTAACTAGATGGCTGTAGATAATTACAATAAAATAATTGCCATGTTTAAGTAGCACATGGGGTGATAAAGTAGCACTGGAATTTAGCTTCATATATGGTTGGTTGTTAAGAGCTAACCAGGTATATATTTAGAAATAAAGCTTTTATGTTAAACTAAATATAAATATTTGTTACTCATAAATATGGCAGAATTTGAAAATGTGACTTTAAAAGGCTTTATGTTCTTGTAGAGCAGTGAACTATGGAGTGAGCAATCCCTGTCAAAGACTAGAAGGCCACTGTGTTCACCACCTGCTCTTTACTGATGCCCTCAAAGATATTGAGGTAAGCCACAGTGGAGTGGTAAGAACTCAAAAACTAGATTAGGCCCAGGCTTTGTGGTATAGTCTGTAGCATACTGAACTGCACTGCTGGAAGCCACATTCTGACTAGGTTTGCATCCCTGCATCAGCCTGAAAGACATGCTGGGCACATGCACTGGGGCCCACAATCCTGAGGAACTGAGGACTGCTGTGTGACAAGACCCTGCCAAGGGTGCCCCTGCTCCACACATGGGCATATGTGCTACCACAAAAACCAGGAGCCAGCAGGTGGCATAGAGCTTAAGGAACTGGACCCTCACGTGGCCAACCACAGTTCAAGTACCCTGGCTAGTGGCTTGAAAATCACACCAGGTGTGTGTGTATGTGTGCCCAAAGTCCGAGGAGGAGAATGGAAGAAAAGGGATTGTGGGACGGTTATTACTCCTGAGGGGTGATTTCTTACTTTCCCTTTTTCTCTTTCTCCAGTAAGTACATGCTTCCTATGACCAAAACATTAAAACAAAAAAACCAGAATTAGCTTGTGCGTGTTCAAAGTCTGATTTTGCCTTTGCTTAATGTCTATGTATTGGGTCGTCAGGAAAGTCATGATGCATTTTTTGCATAGAAAAAGATGTCATGACTTTCTCGATGACTTAGTACTTTGGGTAACTAATTGATCTGAGCTTCAGTTTCCTCATCTGTAAAATTATTGTCAATTAAAAATAATTAAGTGTACTTTTTGGCAGCACATATACTAAAATTGTAGAGATTAGCATGGCCCCTCCTCATGGGTGACCCACAAATTCATGAAGCGTTCCATATTTTTGCATAGTGGTTCTAAAAATCCATCTCGAGGAACATGAGCATGAAGGCAAAAGGAGAAAGGAGTAGATAACACATTTGTCATTGTGAATGGACCCAATAACTCTAATGATACAAATCATATTGAGGAACATTTTGTAAACTGTCAGGATAAAAATCAAATCTGGGTGCCAGATCCCAGTGCTACTTTTTTTTTTCTTTTAAAGAGATTTTTGCCATAGGGTATGTGAGCTTGCTGGAGAGAGACTGACAGAGACACGGAAAGAAAGAAATCACTGCCTAGGGGAGATAGCCACGCCACAATCCCTTCCCCTCTTAGGATTTTGGGCATGTATGCGCACACACCTGGCATGAGTTTTATTTATTTTAAATAATTGTTTTTTTCTCATTTTTAAAATTTTTAAATATACATTCAATTGCATTGTTTAGCTTACAATGTGAACATTTCAATATGTGAACATTTCTCCCCAGTCCCATTGATCAAAATATCTTCAACTGATAACGCCACACCTCCCTATCCCACAATGCTCTACCTCCATATCCCTCCTCCAAATGTCCTTCCTACTTTATTTAACTTAATTTACTTAAAAAGAAAGAAGGACCGTGAGAGCAATAGAGAGAGAGGGAGGAGGGGGGGACGGAGGGTGAGCCATCAAGCTGCCAGGTCTGGGTCTTAAACCC
>NW_006159659.1:4355889-4357422 GCF_000334495.1 Tupaia belangeri chinensis | reverse complement strand
TTTTTTTTTTTTGAGAGGTTTTTGCTATAGGGTGCATGCGCTCACCAGACAGAGACATAGAAAGCGAGAAATCACCCCCCGGGGGGATGGCCACGCCGCAGTCCCTTCTCCTCCATTCTCCTCTGGGGATCTTGGGCACACAGGCACACGCGCCCGGTGTGAGTTTAAGCCACCGGGTCCGGGACTCGAACCGCGGTCGACTACGTGGGAGTCCAGTGACATAGCCATTACGCTAAATGCTGGTCCCCCAGAGCTACTTTTTGTAACTGAAGTACAGAGGATAAAAAATTTTACTTTTAACTATTTAGTTTTTTTAAGAAAGTTTTTTGATAGAGGGAGTGTGTGCTTCCCAGAGAGGGGGAAAGGGAAAGTGAGAAATCATCCCCTCACAGGGGATGACCATCCTGCAATATTTTCTCCTTCAGCCTTGGGATTTTGGCCATGCATGCACATGTACCCACTGTGATTTTCAAGCTGCCAGGTCCAGGACTCAAAACTGTGAAGCTGCTCATGTGGGAGCTAGCCACCTTAATCTGCTTGCTTTTAACTATTTAGTTTTCAGGTTTCTGCTAGGGCGTGTGTGCTCCTGGAGAGAGAGACAGACAGAGGAAAAGTGAAAAATCACCCACCCCAGGGGGGATGGTTACTCCACAGTCCCTTCTCTTCCAATTTCCTTTCAGCATTTTTGGCACACATGTACCCAGTGTGATTTTCAAGCTTCCGGGTCCAGGACTCAAACTGTGATTGACCAGGACTTAACCACCATGTCATCTGCTGGTCCCTAATTTTTTTTTTTTTTAAGAGCAAGTTGTGTTTGGGCTTCCCCCACCTTTTGGCATTTATAGAACATACTACCCCACATGTGAAATTAAGACCACTCCTTTTTGTGTGACAGTAGTAGTTTAGGGTTAATACTTTGTGTAAGAACAACTGCTTATAATAAAGTTGCCCCAACCACAATGAGTACGAGGATATTAGAATCGTCCTACCAAATGAATTCTGCCCTATTCTGCTGTTTTAATTTGGAGTGGATAAACTCTTGCTTGGTATAGCTATTTGTTTCAAATAAAAATATGTAGACAGGAAAAAAAAACCCCTCAGTTTCTATGAGAATTAAGTAAGAGTATGCACCTCACTTGTGTCACACAGTGCCTTGGGCATGGCAGTACTTCATAGATATGAATTATTGTTACTAGTTTGATTCAATCTGACATTTCTTTGGAGAGAGAGAATAACTACTTGTCTTTTGTCATTAGCATCTAACTTGATCACTAAATATCCTTGGACTGTGACGTGGATTTTTGTATTCTCTTAGAAATTACTACTGTAACACAATGTAATTGAACGGTGAGCTTTATTGAGAGCTTTCAAGCATCACAATGTGAAGTATTTTTCAGTTGAGTTTATCAAAATACTTCAGTTTTCCAGCTGGATCTGGGATTATCTGTTAAAATGAAACAAAAGATTGTTATTAAAAAAATTTTGGGGGGGGGACCAGCAGTTAGCGTAATGGCTATGTCACTGGACTCCCAC
>NW_006159659.1:4344311-4355870 GCF_000334495.1 Tupaia belangeri chinensis | reverse complement strand
CCCGGACCCGGTGGCTTAAACTCATGCCAGGCGCATGTGCATGTGTGCCCAAGATCCCGAGAGGAGAATGGAGAAGGGATTGCGGTGTGGCCATCCCCCCTGGGGGGTGATTTCTCACTTTCTCTTTATCTCTCTCTGTCTGTCTGGCGAGCGCACGTGCCCTATAGCAAAACCTCTCCAAAAAAAAAAAATGTTTTTAGTACTTTGCCATAGGGTGCATGTGCTACAGAGAGACAGAGAGAGGGAAAGTGAAATCATCTCCCGGGGGGATAGCCATACCACAGTCCTTCTCCATTCTCTTGAGATTCTTGGCATAAATGCACACGTGTGATTTTCAAGCCACCGGGTAAGGGACTTGAACTGTAGTCAGCCATGTGGGAGTCCAGTGCCTTAACCACTATGTCACCTGCTGGCCCCTCAAGTTAATTATTTTAAAAGCCAAACTACATCATTAGTAGTCTGTCATTAGTTGCCCACCTCATGAATAAAGAAGATAAAGATAATTTTTTTATACCAAATTATATCATAATTATTCAGGAGAAAAAGAATTTTTCCTACTTACTAATCTCAGATATCCTAAAAGACAAGTAATTTACTTGTTAATAAGTTAACATCTGTACTCAGGCACCCCATGATTTACTTACAGCTCTTCTCTTGGCCACCAGGCTTTCATGGCATCTTCAGGTTTAATCTAATTAAATCAAACATATTGAGAGCATGGGTACAGATGTTAATTTTATTTTTAATTTTTTCTTTAGGGTGTGTGTGTGTTTGCCAGAGAGGAGAAGGGGGCAGGGGCGAGAGAAATCACCCTTCAGAAGGGATGGCCACATTATAGTCGCCTCTTCTTGATTCTCTCAGTTTGAGCATGCACACACATGAACTTGGCATGTTTTTCAAGCCGCTGGGTCTGGGACTCGAACTGTGCAGCAGCCATGTGGGATCCAGCTGCCTTAACCTCTCTGCCACTTACTGGCCCTTAAGAGTATGTTTAAAATCATCTGTTGCTTAAATGATGGTTTGCCACAATAACCTGAAAAGGGGGCAGTGCATTCACTGAGTTTACCAAAATAATTTTTTTGAAGTTCCAGAATGTAACTTTTTAAAAATCTTTTTTTTTATTTTTTAAAATTAAATTAAGTAATTAATTAATTTTAATTTGACAAGAGAGGGACAGAGTAGGAGAGGGAAAGTGAGAAAGCAACCTGCCAGGTCTGGACTCAAACCAAGGTCGGCCATATGTGAGTCCAGCATCTTTCACCACCATGCCACTTGCTGGCCCCCAGAGTGTAACTTTTTAAACTCAAACTACAAGTTACAAAACAACAACCAAAAATTCAACTATCAGAAGTATTCCAAAAATTCATGGAAAATGCATATTGTGGAAAAACCTATGGATTTCAAATATTTTTTCGCACCAAAACTCATTCTTTTCAGACTTTTTGAAGTCACCTTTATACAACATCAAATATTACCTTCAATAGCTAGTGAATGAATACTCTGAAAAATGTACTCCCTCTAAGAGCATCATAGCCTTAGACACCTATTAGACTTAAACAATTTCCAACATAACTCTTACTTGCTAATTGCAGGTAAAGTACATTGATCTATCTACATATAAATCTATTTATATAAATAAAAGAAGTTGAAATCATTGTAATTCATTGATTTTAGGCCAGATTCTTATGGGCTTGCAAAACAATTTTCTTTTTGAAGTCCAAGTTAATGTTACAGTATCAACTTAACTCTCCTCTATACATAGATCTCAAAGGGGGTTTGAAGTTAGGCAGTAGCTACTTCATGAATTAGTCACTGAGTAGTTTACATTCATTGATTGTGAAGCTTACAGAGAGAGATGGGCACGAGAAGCCTCTGGCTTAAAAGCTTAAGAAGCCTTATAAAGCATTTCTGGATAGGTCTTCAGGGTAGGGGGTACTTCCTCCTAGACTTGCAGCAAAACCAACTGACTGATGATTAACATCACTGCCACTTACAGGCATGTGCCAAGTATCCAAGTCCTGAGAGAGCAGAAGAGAGCTTGCAAGAAGTACACATGAATTATGAAGGGTATTATAGGATGAGTATTGTACATTTCAGAAAGCATGCTGACTATCCATTTGATTAACTTTTGTGGGCCACAAACTCATTTGAGATTTGATGACAACTATGGATTCTCCCTCCAGAAAAAGGCACATATGTTATCACATGCTATGTTTGGTCATTAATTTATTCTTAGTACACAAATAAGTATACATATTTATGTGTTGGATCACATTTTTTCAACACTTACTGAGCATTTGCTATACGGTATACTCTAACTATTACAATAGCCAGGTAGCATGTATTAGTGAACAACACAGGTACGATTCTCCACTCTTGGAGTACATTCTATTTTTAGATTATGTTAAATGCTTTAAAAAACAGATTGCTGGCGGGGCCAGTGGGTGGCACAGTGGTAAAGGTGCTGGACTCCCACATGGCTAACCATGGTTTGAGTTCTGGACTCAGTGACTTGAAACTCACGCTGGGCGTGTGAGCCCAAAATCCCAAGGAGCGAAGGGATTGCAATGTGGCCCCCCTACCCTTGGAGGAGTAGTCATTTCTCACTTTCTCTCCCTCTCTCTCTAGTGAGCACATGTGCCATATAGCAAAAATCTCTCAATCAAAAAAAAAAAAAAAGAAAAGAAAATATAAGGTTGTGGATAGTAGTAGGTGGTGCAAAGGTTAAGGCATCTGGATGCCACATGGCAGACTCTGGTTGGAATCTGGACCCCATGGCTTGAAAACTACACAGGACACATGCGTATGCATGCCCAAAACCCCAAGAAGAGAAGGGATTGTGGCATGGCTAAACTCCTTGGGTGATTTCTCACTTTCCATCTCTAACTCTCTTCTCTGGCAAACATGTGTGCCCACTGGCAAACTTAAAAAAATAAATAAAAACAGGCTAATGGGATAGTATCTGGATGTGGAATAAAGTGGTGAGGAAAGGGACCAGCAGTTGGCATAATGGCTATGTCACTGGACTCCCATGTAGTTGACTATGGTTTGAGGCCCAGATCAGGTGGCTTACATTCATGCTGGGGATGTGTGCCCAAGATCCCGAGAGGAGAATGGAGGAGAAGGGATTATGGCGTGGCCTCCCCCTTGGGGGATGATTTCTTGCTTTCTGTCTCTCTTTCTGGCAAGTGCACGCACCCTATATGAAAAACCTATCAAAAAAAAAAAGTGGTGAGGAAAGACATTAAAGACCATATGAAGCTGAATCATGAGTGAAGAGGGAGCCAATCAGGCTAAGAGCAAAGCAGAAAGAACAAGGGCAAAGGCCCTGAGGCAGGAAGCAGCTTAGCATATCTAAGAATTAAAAAGGGGTACACCTAAGGTTAGAGAGTAAATTTAAACCTTTGTCTATGGATAGTGGTTTGCTAAGGAAGAAAGTCTTAAAAGTCTATATTTTTCCATTATCCTAAGATAAAGATTTTTCCTCCTCTAGTGTACTAGTATTTATTTCCTGACTACATTTTATGTAAAATTCTTGATGTTTAGAAGATAAACAATGGGGGTCAGCAGGTGGCATGGTGGTTAAGGTGCTGGACTCCCACACGGCCGACTGCAGTTTGAGTCCTGGACCTGGCGGCTTGCTTTCTCGCTTTCAATTTCTCCCTCTCTCCCTCCCTCTCCTGTGGTAAATGCATATGCCCTGTAGCAAATTTAAAAATAATAAATAAAATTATTCTTTTCAAAAAGAAGACAAACGTGTTATTTTCAAAAGATATAAGCAAGTTTCCAAATTGTGTTTTGGTCAGAGACTACTTCAGGGATTATCTATAGTAAGAAATTTCATACGTGACCCCTGAGACCTCTGAATTTATTCTACAAAGTCTCCATTTTCCCTTTTGTTTTGTGTTTTTTGAATAGGATATTTCTCTAAATAATTGGCTTTAAAATTCAGGACAGCAAGTCCTGTATTCTATTTTTTCCAGCTTAATTTACTTTTCTTATAGTCCAAAGAATGTCTGTATTCTGCTTAGCAATGTTTACTTCATGTACAAAATCAAGTCAGTTTTATTACAAGGGAAGACTATCCTGGAGTTGGTGTTTTTGTTTGTTTGTTTTGTTCCAGCCATCCCTTTCACAGAAAAATAAACTTGACTTACTGTTTCGCTACCAGGTTTCCAGCCAGCAGGGCAGACTGAAAGGAACAAAAATGGACAAAAGACAGGTTAAAAACAGAGTTTAATTCTCTTTAACAATTCCTGACTTTTCTGTTTTCATGGGGAACAGAAATTAATATAATATACTAATAAGAACATATCCAGACCACTGAGTATCTGACCTCTGTTTGCTTGCCTGATCACACCAGGGAGTTTAGTCATGGAGCTTCTCAGCAGGCAGCTAACCTATGTTCATTTTTACCAATTATGTTTGGTTACATTTACAGTATAAAAAACCAAAAAGAATGCCCCTTTAATCAAGGTGGAAAATTTGAGGATCTGGTGAACTGACTGACAGACCTAGGCATAGCAAAAGTTCTTCTGAATTTAAAAAAACTTCCAGTAAGTGGTATCTGCCATGTGTCCTGCATTATTTTGTACTGATGTTATGGTTCACTGTTTTCCAAGAGACTTGAGAATGCACCTGACTCAGGGACTGACTGTTTTTTCTTTTCTTTTCTTTCTTTTTTTTTAAAGGAATACACAATGTATTCTGTTTTATCTAAGTGACTTTTTCTGTTTAGCTACTGATAAAACTTGGATGTGAAAGGAAGAACTGATAGAGTACCAGTGTGATAACTGAGTAACCCTAAGAATTACATTATTTAAAAACCTAAATCCAGTAGTGTAAATATGCATATAAAACTTACATTACTAAACATGGCCAGATAGGCACATTTTAAGTTTACAGAAATATTATTTCAACAATTGCAATAGCAGAAAATTTGAGCTTATCCAAAAGGACTGTTCAGATGATTTTTTTTTGTTTTATTTAGTAAGCAGTATATATTAGTGATATTTAGTTAAAAGCACTTTTAATAATACTTTAGCCCATTAAAAAGATCTGATAATTTGAAAACAAGCAATCAGAAGACTTTGGAACCATCCAAATGACTTTTAGGATAAGAAATCAAACTATTTATGCTGCTATCTCTCAAACTCAAAACTGAAAAGATTAGAAGGGAAAGGTACCTTCTCCGTGCTTGTCAGTGTACTGGAATGCTTGAACCAAACGCAGTGTCTCATCCACTGATCTGCCCACAGGAAGGTCATTCAGAGTAATCTGTCTCAGGATTCCTTTGTCATCAATAATGAAGAGACCTCTGTGAAACACAAGAATGGTTGACGTGAGGCCCTCTCTTCTCGGTTAAGACAAGTATTATTGAACATGAATCCTTGTACTATCCACACAGGATATTATTGGGTTGTTGGAAAAGCCATGATACATTTTTGCATGTAAAAAACAGAAAAAAATATGTCATGACTTTTCTGACAACCCAACATATAGTACCAGCAACACATGACCTACCTACTCTATGGTATACATGCACACCCAGCATCTGCTGCATAATTTGGAATTGTACTGTTAAATGATAGCCTTAAAAATTTGTTCTTGGCTACAAAATGTAATGTGGTAGGTATAATTGCTTAAGATAATATGACTTTAAAAACCTATTTGCATGTCTTTTAAAATAAAAGTAATTAAAAATAAATGATTGGTTAAAATAGTCAAAATTAGATCATTTAACTTAGTTAATGTTCAAATAATCCCAAATTTTAAAATTGCCTCCATCCTTCTAGTGGCATAGTTATCCTATGGGAATTAATATGGTAATAGATTTTAGGAAAGCAGAAAATATTAAAGATCTGGCAAGTACAAAAGAAGAGAAATTTTTTGGTAGTAATACATGATACAATATGGATGGTTCTTGAACACATTACCCTGAGTGAAAGAGGCTAGTCATGAAAGAGCACATGTTGTAGGATTCTCCTTACATGAAATATCCAGCATAGGAAACTGTATAGATATATAATAGATAAGTGGTTGGCTAGGGCTAGGGGGGCAGTGGGAGAAATAGGGAGTGACTGGTACTGGGTACTGAGTTTCTTTTTGCAGAGATAAAAATTTTCTAAAATTGTGACACAACTCTGCCAATATACTAAATACTATTGAACTGTATAAATGGGTTAATTGTACGTTATGTAAATTATATCTCAGTAAAACCGTTATAAAAAACACAACATTAGGGACCAGTAGTTAGCGTAATGGCTATGTCGCTGGACTCCCATGTAGTCGACTGCAGTTCGAGTCCCAGACCTGGTGGCTTAAACTCACACTGGGCGCGTGTGTGTGCATGCCCAAGATCCCGAGAGGAGAATGGAGGAGAAGGGATTGCGGTGTCGCCATCCCTCCTGGGGGGTGATTTCTCGCTTTCTGTCTCTCTCTCTCTGGTGAGCGCATGCGCCTTACAGCAAAAACCACTCAAAAAAAACACCAACCAACCAAACAAAAAACACAGCATTATAATAATAGTCACTTTCACATAAATAATTAAAAAAAAAAAAACCACCTACTGGCACTGCAAAGTAAATTACCAAAATAATTATAATGAAATTACAACTATTCTAGGCTAAAACTGCCCCTTTTTCAAAGAACAATATTAGCATTTGTTAACTCAGCCTAATGAGAGCTGCTGGATAAATTATTTCCTTAATTTTTCCTATTCCAAAGATAGGTTTGCTAAATACTGATACCTGTATTTAGAAAAAGACATTACTAGGGTCAGTTTGGACAAAAAGGAAAAAGAAGTGAACAGGAGTTGAGGGACCTGGATTCAAGTGTGGGCTGGGCTTTTCTACTAATTAATTATGTAACTTTGGTTAAGTTCATGGAACCCTATGAGTCTCTTTTTTTAATTTGTAAAAAGACAGGATTGGTCAAAGGCTTGTAAGTAATCTAGTTTTAACAGTCTATGACACTAACATAGTTTAAGTTGCTAACTCACCAATTATTTCAAGAGTACTTACAATATTTTCTTGCAAATAGAGCAAAATATTTCTTACATTCAGTTTTTAATTTTTAAAATTATTTTATTCAATTTCATTTATTCATTCATTCATTTATTTTAATTTGACCAGAGAGACAGAGAGAGAGAGGAAAGTGAGAAAGCAAGCCACCAGGTCCAGGACTTGATCCATGGTCGGCCATGTGGAAGTATCCAGCACCTTAACCACCACGCCACTTGCTGGTCCCCAAATATTATTTCTTAATCAAAAACACTTCTAAGTCATAACATCAATTTCAAGGAAGATTATAAGTATATGTGGATATGTCACAATGTAAAACCATTGAAAGGTACCTAAGAGTGTGGCCTGAGTCCTCTAGATATACACCGTAATCCTTTGAGATCTGATGAGTCAGATCTGAAAGAAGTGGAATCTTTATTGGTCCAAGTCCTCCTTGTCTTCGAGGGGTATTAATCCTGTAACAAATAGAACACTTAACCTATTAGCTGAGTAATAGCTTATATTAAAACAGCACTTTCTCTGATATGCACACACATTTTTTTCTCTAACAAAAGCAGGCTACTACACTTTCTCTTTGTGTGCTTTTACATTCACTTAATATATCCTTTAAACACTAAATATGGTTATATGTATAACACATTTCTAATGTAGGGATAGGCTATAGTTACTAATCTCTATGGACACATTTACATGGTTTTCCATTTTTTTGTTTGGCTTTTATAAACTGCTGGAAATATCCTTGCGTTCTCATTTTTTTATACTTGTATGATTAATTTCTAGAAATGGAATTGATAGATCAAAGGATATGCACTGTCATAAGCATAACCTCATAACCGTGATCACAAGACAAAGCCTGGAAAGATCAGCAGGATACAACGGGTGATATTTTAATATTCTGAGAGAAATGTAATGTCCACTGGAAGCAATGAAGGCAGTTCAATCTTAGACACATCAGTCTTCAGATTTAAGTATTTTATAACTTAAAACCAGGGAATGTGAGCTGGTATTATAAAGGGAGGGCCCTGATACAGCAACTAAGAAACAGGGAATGCTCTAGATGGCTGCAGCCCCAGTTTGAAAATCCAAGTAGAAATCTCCAGCTGAGAATGTATCCCCAACTTTCCTTCAGAAAGCAAAATCAAATTATTTGGGATGACATAACTTTATTTTAATCCTACAAAGATTTAGAGTTACTATAGAAATGATGAAGTGAATTAAACTTTGTTTTAATATTTTTCTATTAAATAATCAGTACACATTAAGTTATGATTTTTTAAGGGGTTCCGGCATATTAGAATTACTTAAGTACTTGAGATGGTTGTCTGAAAATTTAGATACTTAAGGAAATCAAATGTATTAAATATATAACTACATTTAAAAATAAGGGAATGTAATTGTAGCTCCTCAACCAATGACAATTTGCTACACACACACACACACACACATATATATACACACACACATACATATATACATATACACATAACTGTAAATGGAGAAAAGCTTGGTTTTTAATTCTTAATGAATATTACATTTTAAAATCAAAATAATTCTGAATGATCGTAATTGTGGACAAAATCTTCTGCATAAAATTGTGGAGAGTATTTAAAAAAATATTGTTAGAGGGTACTCACACTTGGACAGTAGAGAAAGCAAGAATGCACCCCCCGCCCCCGGGAATGGTCATGCTGCAAACTCTTCTCTATATCTCCTTTCAGGCATTTGGTCACACACATGTATCTGGCGTGTTTTTCAAGCTTCTGGGTCTGGGACCCAGATGGCACTGTTGGCCAAGCGGGATCCAGCTGCTTTAATCATACCACTGACTAGCTCCATGGTCACTGTTAAAAACTCACATCAATATGGACAGTTCAAATTTTGGAGAAACAATTTTTGAAGTGTCCTATAAAATCCTTAAGAATTTTTTATAACTTCATTGAACTATTAGCTCACTGTATTAGCCTCAGATAAATCTATTCTTGAATCGTCTGATAAGTGACCATATGTCTATTGTGCTGAGAGTTATCTGCCCATGATGTAATAGTACATGCAGGCCCAGCCCTGGTGGTGCAGTGGTAATGCAACACTCTGCAATACTGGAAGCCATCTGGAAGATTGAGATTTGCTTCCTGGGTCAACTCCTGCACATGGTGGGCATGTGTGCACACACCTGTGATCCTTATGGCTAAAAGGCTGGGAGTTGGGGTGGCAATGGCACCATGAGACCCTGCTGAGGGTATTTCTCTTTGTCTCTCACATGAAAGAAAGGAGAGGAGAGGAAGGAAGGGAGAGAAGGAACTTAAATAAGTAAATATATTCTTTAAGTCCATCCTTTTTTCCAGCCCATATAAGATACTAACCAGGCCAGATGGGTAAACTGCGAATCAACAGAGCACGCTACCACTTCAGTATTAATAGATCTGAATTCTTCAATTCTGTCACCAAAAGCGATGATTTCAGTTGGACACACAAATGTGCTGAAAGTTTAAAACATAAAAACAACTTATTATTCTCAAAATAAGCATACCTGACATTTCAAATGACTTAATTTTGACAAACAACTTTTAGTATACAAAAAGGCACATTAAAAACTATTTTTGGTGTAGTCATGGTGGCACACACTGGTAACACACTGCTGCGCTGCAGGCTGAGGCTACTTGGGAGGCCTGGATTTGATTCCTGGCCCACCCTCAAAAAGCCAGGTACAGTGGTGCATGCCAGTAGTCCCAGCTACTCAGGAGGCTGGGGCAGGAGGATCACTGACCACCACAAAGCAAGGCCTTAGTTTTTTAAAAAAGGAGAAAAAAACCCCCAATTTTATATATGAATTTCTCCAGACGAGGAGTATTCTAATAGATTACCATTTGATCACAAATTTAATAAATATATTTAGAGTTCCCAATTACATTTCAATGAACTTTCTTCTTCTAATTTAATGGATCAGTGGGCGACCAGTGTTCCCTTTTCCCTTATGGCACTAATTCCTGATTTATTAGCTTTTGTTTTTATAAATAATACTCTATATAATGCTTTACAGTTTTATATAAATTTTACATAATTTTGCTAATTTCCATCCCTATACCAGCATTATGAGCTAGATGCATCTGTGGATTTTGGAGATGAAGCATCCCAGACCTGGTGGTTTGCTTTTTCACTTTCTCTAATTCTCACTCACTCTTGCTCTTCCATTCCCTCCCTTTCCCCCTTTTTTGATGAGATCCTCTTTCACCTTTTTTTCCCAGTCCTGTGCAGTCAGGGATTGTACACCTTAATATCCTCATGTTGTTGGAAGGGCATGTTTAGAGCACATTACCTAGAGCAGTATTATTCAAATCACAGTAGGGACTCCTGAAATGAATTTAGTGTAGTGCCTACCAATTATTTTGAAAAAGTGAGACAGAAAATATGAGAGTATGGGGCCAGGCAGGAGAGGATCAGGGAAAATAAACATTTACTAGACATAAAAATGAAGATATCTGTTGATGATAATGTATATGGTAATGTCTTTGAGTTGACTAATATGTGCCATATTCATGCTGGGAAAAACAATATTGTACACTGTAAAGATGTATAGTGATTAAATGAAAATAAAAAAATAAAATATATCATGCAGAAACATATGCATATACAAATGCATATATATGTCTGTTTTTACCAGCGATATTAAACACATTTAACAACATTAACTCAGAGCTGGCCTTAGCTCTGGAGGTTTCTGAAAGGGACCAGGCAGAGGGCAACTTGGGGAGGAGGTTGAGAAAGTAGCTATTTACCTCCTGGTATGGAAGTTTTTCAGTATTTCAAATCATGAGCATGGTTGTGCTGGTGCATACACATTGTTACCCTATACACATATTATGTGTGTATGTGTACAGGGCAACAATGGAAAATGTATTTCCTACTTTGAGTCACAGGCAAAACAGTTAGAAAAAAAAGATTTAGGGGACAAGTTCTTACTAGAGCCCAGGATTTTAAAATGTCTCAATTCAAGTACAACACTGCCATGTACAGACAGTTGTGACCTAGGACTATGTACCTGGAAACCTGGTTATAATATGTATTTTTAGTACTTTCTAAAGACTAGGAATGGTCAGCCTCTGCCTACCTTCCTATTTTCCTAAGAAATGCTACCTAGAGACACATTTCATTTGTCTAACTTCTTAGTGAAAAAAGAAGAAGTGCTGGCAGAAAACTAAGGGTTATGTTTGTGACTTTCCTCCTTGGAGACCGTGGCAAATGCCCCAGAATTCTTCCTTTTTAATCAGACCCAGTCCAGCATTACATGGAAGCAACAGGAAGATACTATCTTAGCTCCCTGCCCTAGAGGACCATTGCCAAGACCGTGCTCTAATTAGATATGTCGTATTCACTGTGGTATTTTAAATAACACTAGAGAATACTGTATTTCCGGCTCTTTCAAAATTCAGGGTTAGTGTTTGTTTATATATAATATACACACACACACACACACACATATACATATATATGTGTATATATATATGATTTTATTTTAACTTATTTATTTTAATTTGACCAG
>NW_006159659.1:4339531-4344296 GCF_000334495.1 Tupaia belangeri chinensis | reverse complement strand
GAGTGAGAGCAAGAGCAAGTGAGAGAGTGAGAGAGTGAGAGTGAGAGTGAGAGTGAGAGTGAGAGAGAGAGAAAGTGAAAAAGCAAACCACCAGGTCTGGGACTCGAACCACGGTTGGCCATGTAGGCGTCCAGCACCCTTAACCACCATGCCACCTGTCAGCCCCCAGTTAACATACATGTTAACTTTCTAGTTTTATAACAACATGAATGAGAAGGCCTCTCATTTTTATATCTATTAAGATTTCAACTTCTCTTTCTATGAGAAATTATGGAATACATTTTAGCTGATTAAGCCACAGTAAAAGGAGTAGGGCTAGCAGGTGGTGTAGTGGTTACGACACTGGACTCCGGGCACTGGACTCCCATATTGTCAACCATGGTTTGAGTTCTGGACCTGGTGGCTTGCTTTCTCTCCCTCTCGCACTCTCACTCTGTCCCTCTCTGGTGAAATTAAAATAAATAAATAAAATTAAATAGTTCTTTAAAAAAGTTGATTATAAAGATGCAAGTTCTTATTAATTTAAAAAAAATTATTCAGTTTCATAACTTGTTTTAGTCTTCATTTACTAATTTTTATGAGAATTCTTCCTATTTGGCTTAAAGCAGGGGTGGACAAACTTTGGTTCACAGGCTAAATCCAGCCTATGTACGTTTGTAGATAGACTTTCAGTGGAATGTGGCAACACTCATTTATTTTTTTTTTACTCTTCCCATCAGGGCTGCTAACCTGGTAGGAGGCACATGTGGGGTTAATTTACTTAAATTTGACCAGAGAGAGAGAGAGTGAGTGAGTGAGTTAGCAAGGTCCAGGACTTGAACCATGGTCGGCCATGTGGGAGCGTCCAGTGCTTTAACCACCACGCTACCTGCTGGTCCCAACTGATTTACATATTGTCTCTAGCTGCTTTGGCATCACAATGGTCAAGGTGAATAGCTGCATAGGGATCACAAGACCCTTAAAAAAAAAAAGTTTTGCAACTCCTGGCTTAGAGACAACTGATGGAAATGCACTTAAGTATACCCTTGCTGCAAGTTTTTGTTTATATAGTTAAAGATTAGCGTCAATGGAAAAAGGCATAGTGGCCAAGATAGAAGACTCTCTAATTGCCTTTCAGGATCAAAAAATGAATATAAAAAGAGAAAAAAAGATAAAAGTTGGCATTAACTTTCTTTTTGATCTCTTTTCACTTTCATGGGATTTGAAAAACACTCAAAATAGTGGATTTCAAAACAAAACTAAAATCATTGGTGTGAATAAAATTGTAAGAATATACTTTGAGTCAACTCTCTGACCATGGGCAAAACTGCTCAGTCACAGAATTAAAGGGAAAAAAAAAAGCACAATAACCACATTTTACAGTAATTATTAATAATATGTAGTATTCTTTAAGCAGTATAAAATATTATCTGGAAAATGTTCAAATCTCAGGAAAGCAACAGATGCGATAAAGAAAAAAATGGCAAAAACTGTAGTTACACGGTACCACTACAGAAAAGGGATTAATTATGTCGCTAACAGAGATATAGTAAACAGAATTACGACACGTCTATTAAATGCTTCCTAAAATATTATTAATCAATTTTCTTGCCTTACTAGGTATAACTTTCCTCTAATTATTCCATTACAAAATAATCATTTAGATATAAGTGTAAAAGTATTGAGATCAGTGCGTTATGACTGAGAAATATATACATGAAAAAATTGCCCATCTCAGTTTGCCTTTTTAAGAACCAAGAGCTGAATAAACTAATATCTAACTATCCGATGTTCTTGAATAATGGTTGATAAACACAGTGGTTTTACTAGCTGTTGTCTACAAGCATTACTTACAAATCAAGTGGGTAGAAGAAGAAAACCAAGTATTTCCCACGATAATCAGTTAACTTGAGCTCCTTAAATTCTCCATTTATCACAGCTGTTCCTTCCCAGTAAGGTGCTGGCTTGGAAACTAAGAAAGAAAAAGACATGATATTCTATAATACTGTATTGATATTCTATAATACTCTAACACAGAATGTCAGGACATCTTTAGAAAATCACTAAAAATCAGGGCTTCTAAAAAGCTTTGGACCTCTTTGGCAGTCGGTGAAGCTTCCAGATGTCTTAGAATAGTTACTGAATGCATAAAATAAAATACATAGAATTATAACAGGAAACCATTTATTTGAAATGCAATGATCAAAATATTATATAAAAATATTATACTTATAAAAATATTATAATATATAATAATACATGTGCTTTTGTATTAACACGTTAAAACTGCATGATCTATCAGTGATCTGAAAACTATTGATACTTAAGATAATGATGAGTGTAAATGATGCTTCAGGATACCTGCAATAATAACACAGCATGAAAATACATGTAATTCTTTTGGAGATAAATATAATCAAGTCCTGTTGACGCTAGTGTGGTTTGTTGCTGATGTTTATAATAGAAGGAAATACTAAATTTCAGTTGGGGGTTACTGAAAATAAAGGCTTTTTTCCTGTTTATGTTCCCAAATTCCTTTCCCTCCATCCTTGCACTAAACCGTACTAGATACTTCACCATAGCCCCTCAGAGTTATCAACTTCCTACATTTCAAATAATTAGATTTTCCTTTCTCTAATGGCAGTTTATAGCCTAGTTTGTCCAGGTTCTCATATACACAAAGAGGACCGGCTAGACTCAATGAGAAGGAAATATGCAAGCATACAATCCCAGACCACTGGATAATTTTCCTAGGGGGCTTTGAAAGTAGTCTCCCTTGAACAGGTTTCAAGTGACTTGATGGAAACTAAACAGTTCATTTCTGCTCTCTTGTAAGAGCATCCTGTAATTTTAGCCAACAAACTTGAGATACCTTTATACTCTAATATATTTTATAGCACTTAACACCTTCAGAACCACTGCATGCACTGAGGTCACACTTGCTTCCAAGTTTCAATGAAGTTCCTAGAAAGTAAGGCTTATACTTTTGTATTATGGTATTTATGGTCACTGAAAAGAGACAAATTACAGATGAATTTCTGTCAAGTCAATGTATATAATATGTACTTACCTTAAGTCAGCAACCTACTTCATAGAAATAATCCTGACCAGATTAAGTAAAGGGGAGGAGGGACAATTAGAAGAGGGGTTTTGAATTATATGTTTTCTATACATTACTTAAAATGCTATTCTAGTGAGAGGTTTGTTTACTAATTTTAATGATGTTACAATGACATTGATTTGAACATATTGGGAAAACCATATGTGAAAGATAAATTTCATTCTGAAAATTAATTTTAGAAATTTGAGTTCTTAATTTAACAACTGTAGTCACTAAGATTTATAAATGGAATCCCCAAAGCAACCCCTTGCATCTAATAAAAAACAAAAAATTGTCCTGTATTTTCCTTCTAGTCTTTTGTAAACATATAAACATTGGTCTTCTTCCACTCTTTTCTTCTCCTCTTCACCTTTTCTTAAAAGAAAATAGTATACATCAGTCATGAAGCTTTTCAGGTTACCAAAAGTTATTTGAAAATGTAGCCTTAATGGTTCCATAATATTCAATTTTATGAATAAAATTCCTTGTATTTTTAATTCTAGATAAGCCTACAAATTGTAGCAAGTATCTAAAATTTGGAAAGGTTTGCTTTTAAAGGTAAATCTAGTATTAGTGGTTCTTTTTTTTTTTTGAGTGTGAGTGCTCCATAAGCAGCTTTGGAGTGGATTTGTTTCTATGGGAAATATATGTAATATCAGTGAACACTCTACTGGATGACACATTTGAAGATGTCTTCCCAGGCAAGTAAAACTTGGAAATACTATGATTTTTGTTGCACACTGTAAATATGTAAATTATACAGCACATCTATCTATCTATATTTAAAAAGAGCAAGACTGGTTTTCTAAAAACAAAATCCAAAGTAGTTAACTTCCAGTAAGAAAGAAGTATAAATGTTTAAGGAGGCAGTTTTTCTCACTTTTCATGGCCACCCCCATCCTAAGTCATAACAACATTCCAGTTAACTCGGGGGATTTATCATTGTGAAGCATTGCTTTTTCCATTGAATACTGGCATGTAACATGCTGTTACTGAACTTCAAAAGCTAAATGCACACCTACAGAATGTCAAATGATCAGTAGGAACAGCAAGCAGTAGAGTCTTTGTCTATCGCTCCTGCTCACTTTTTTCTGGCTAATTTTAACATCCAGATACAGCAGGCCACAAGTTTCTCAGTATCTACTTGGTCTGACGTGTCCTTCCTGAAAGTGGCCACTAGCTTTGTACACTGGACAGAAATGCAAATAATCAGAAGCCAAGCTGGCAGGAAACAAATTTGCCACGAGGTTTATCATCAACCCAAATGCATTACTTCCAACCTCTTTTATACCCCCGTTTCCCTCCAAAGGACTTCCAAAGTACATCTTATAATAGGCCCCCCTTTTTTTCAGAAAAGCACAAATACCATTTTACTATACATGGTTTGGGGGATGTGACTTTTAATAATCTTTATAAGATGCAAAGAAAAGACGAAATAAACAACGAAACGTTTGACGTGCCAGCATTTTGTTTATCCACTTTTGTGTTTAATTAAAATTTCTGTGAATCATTATTCAACCTAAAAAAGTATTCTTCCCTGAAATAGAACTTGAAAAGAGATGAGCCTTGCTGCAGGTACTTTGCGATGTTTGAGGAAGTGTTAAATTTTGCACAACATCCTCGATGCCTGCAAGCCCAGGACTAAGGGCCACCCTCTCCCTCATCTGCGGCTTTTGGGGTAACCAC
>NW_006159659.1:4339152-4339415 GCF_000334495.1 Tupaia belangeri chinensis | reverse complement strand
GGAGAAGCGACGGCAACCAGGTCACACGTGTCTCTGGGCTCTCCCCACTCCCATCCTTGGCGGGGCACCACCTACTCTTGGCTTTGCTTAGGTGCAGGGAGTGGTCTGCGACAGACACCCGGGAAGCCTCCCCGGGGTACACTTGTCCACCCGCGTAGAAGTGGCACTCCTCTTCGCGGGTCCGGGGCCTCTCCTCAGTCTCAGAGCCTTGTAGAGCCCCAGCCGGCAGCAGGAACAGCAGCAGCGGCAGGGGCAGGCGCCCC
>NW_006159659.1:4337947-4339020 GCF_000334495.1 Tupaia belangeri chinensis | reverse complement strand
AAGTCTCTTGGCGCGAGCGGGACTTCTCCCGCCGCTAGGCAGCTACAATCACACGCACGACGCCCTAGCGAGCCGGGGCGCGGCCTCGCGATAACTGCTCCGCCTCCCGCTCCGCCACGCGGGCACTGGCCCCGCCTTCCCTCCCCCACTAGTCGGGAGAGCATTTGCGCCTGCGCTCTGGGCCGATGGGGGGCGGGGCTTTCAGCTCTCCTCGCCAGGGCCGCCTCTAGGAGTGACGCGCGAGGAACTCATTCTCTGGCTCTCCCTGCTCCGCCCAGTTTCAGGCATCCTTCCTCTCCCATCTCTTTCCCAGAGCCTCACCACAGCAAAAGGTGAAAGTTATCTATATGCCTGTGAGCTGTTATTTTATACTTCTAGCAGACTTTAAAAAAATTTTTTTGATTGCCAAGTCATCACTGTATACAATAACGTGTAGGTACAATGGGATTTTTGACATGTATGTACATGGCAGAATGATTAATTCAAGGTAATTAACGTTACCCACCTTGTTCACCTGTTTTCTTTTTTGTGAGACACTGAGATTTGCTCCTACTTACTTTGAAATATACATACATTATTTTTGACTTTACTTACCTTGCTGTTTACTAGAGGGGAGGGAGAGGATGGGGAGTTTTTTGGCAAAGGGTACAGTTTAAGATAGGAGTAAGTTCTGAGAGCTAACATTCACTTTCCCTTTAAATGCTTTGGGAACAGAGCCATGGCTCTCTCCCTCAAGTTTCAGCCCTTTTATGTCTTCAAAAAACTTGGAGAACTTAAGTCCAACCATTTATTCTCCTCATGCACCGTCCTCTCTTCCCAGTCTTCTCTCCCGCGCCCCCCTTTCGCGCACCCCCTCCTTCCCTTGCTATCCCTTCTTCGCTATCCCTCCCTTACTCACCCTCCCTCCCTTGTTCTACCCTTCCTTTCTCCTCCAGTCCTCGCTCCTCCTCCCTTCCTCGTTCCCCTTCTCTCCCTTGTTCTCCCCTCCCTCCCTTCTTCCTCACTTTCCTCACTTCTCTTCTCTCGTCCAGTCCCCCTCCCTTCCTTGCCCCCCCTTCCACACCCTCCTCCCT
>NW_006159659.1:4331369-4337916 GCF_000334495.1 Tupaia belangeri chinensis | reverse complement strand
CCCTCCCTCCCCCTCCCTCCCAAGGCTTCACAGTCCTGCCCACTTGGTGTTTGCGCCTGCGCAGTGGAGTTAAGCGCAGTCTGCTCACTGAAGACCTCTTTGTGGGGGTCACCTGTAACTTTTTCCCCTGTTGCTCACCTGCCTTCTCCTCCTGACACCCTCAACAATGTTTTAGGCCCTGGTCATCCATCTAGGCCCCGCTTTTCCGCAAAGCTGCCTTCTTCACTGGCTTGTCACTTCTCACCCTTTGACAGGCCTGGAGCCTCCCACCCAGGATCCTCCAGCCTTGCCTTCCGCCTCTGGCTTGGCCGCTGTCGCTCTCAGCATTTAGACCCTCTCATTGCAACACACTTCTCCCTTCACACAACTTCGCTAGTGACAGGCTTCCAGCCACTGAGGTGACCAGCCTTCCTCTTCCCACGCTCAGCGCTGTTATACCCTCTTGTCCTTCCACAAAGCCTCCTCGTCATGAACCCTCTTCCCCAATGCAGAAACTTTCTGCATCTGAACCAACAGGCGTTTCTTTCTTTTTACAGTGGTCTGTGTGAACTGTGCCATGACTCCCTTTGCCCTTTTCAGTCCTGGGAAAACTTGGAGAAGAAAGGTCTAAAAGCAATTATCTCTAGACCATTTCTTCTCTTCTGCCAAGAAAGGCATTATAGAGCAAATGGGCAATTTGGCGATTTAAGCCAGTCTGGAGATGTGTATTTAAAAAAAAAAATCAGGACTTGAATAGTTCCCAGGAAACTTTCTTTCCTGGCACCTTACAGTTAGCCCCAACCTCCACAGTTAGGATGAGAAGTGAAAATGGGGGGAGAGACATGGCACACACCTGAAAGACAGGAGCCCGCAGGAGCCTTGGTTCCCTCAGGGTTCCCTCTGTCTTACTGTGAGTTCCTGTCATCCTTATGAATTCCACAGAAACTATCTTAATAGTTTGTCTTTCCTCTATTATGGTGTCAGAGTTTTGGGGCCAAAATCAAGGTCTAATTCATCTTTGTTTCCCAAAGAACTTGGCACATCGTAAACATTTGATATTGTGAACACTTGATTTTATAAATGACATGTAATATTCCAAACAGCCTATCTCAGTTTCAAGTTGTTTTGATATCTTATAGCCTCATGACAACCCTTTGTGGCAAGTAAAAAATTTGCCCTTTCTAAACTCTCTCACGTTAGTTCTGCCCATAATATGCTCATTTTTCTACATCCTGGCCCTGCTTCCTGTGGGCAAAGGATGAAAGAGATTAAGCCAGCCCACTTCTATCAAGGGAGCGAGAACATGCTCTTACCCATAACATTGTCTTGGAGCTCTTCAGTTTCTGGGGGCCCATAGACAGGAGGTCTTTGACGAGGTAGCTCTCTCTCCCATTCTTCTCCTTCTCTGGCTTCTTGTTCCACATGAAAGGGCAGTGGGGCCCGGGGAATGCGAAACTGAGTCCCGGGGATTCGGTTCAGGCCTATGCCTCGTCGGCCTCGGTGATCCATGATAGCTGTTGGACCAACAGCCACAAGCCTCTATTCTAGGCCCTGAGTTGGGCCCTAAGTTTAAACCTGGGAAAGAAAGCTTAGAAAGAACGTTATGTCCCTATACCTCTTTACTCTGGGCTGAACCGAGATCCCCAGGTGGCAACAGGGGCTGCCCACCAGATGGGCCCCAGTGAACCTCCTGCCCACTGGAGCCACCTGGCTAGCCAGCTCCCAGGCACCTACTGTGGATGCCTCAGGAACCCCGTGGCAACTGACATTCTGGGTGGCAGTTGCTCTCAACCTTTCATCCAATCGTATTTGTGCAGGCATTGTGTTGTCACCATGACATATACAAAGAAACTTGAGGGAGGGGCAGAGCCCTGCCCTCAAGGCACTTATCCAGCTGGAGTCAGTTGCCCATGTTAATTAAAAACCATCAGACACAGAGGGTCAGTTCTGAACCCACAGTTCACTTCAGAAATACCTAGAGAGCTTAAAAATGTTTAAGTGTCCGGGACCACAGCCCCAGGACTGATGATTTAACAGGTTGGGGGAGGGGCATCTTTAGTTTCACCAATGGGCTATCTTGTTAAGAACCACCACTGATGGCAGTTAAGAGCACAGGTTAGGGAGTCGTGGTTCTAGATTTAAATCTGAGCTCTGACACCTGTTGGCCTGTGACCTTGAGAAATGTATTTAATCTGAGTCTCCATCATCTGCACGTGGAAGACTAACACTTTCTCTGTATTGTGAAACTGAAGTGATGGAATAAATGTAAAGCCTAACTATGAATGTGGGCCATACTTAGGGCCTGGTCACACTGCAATCCCTTTTCTTCCAATTCATCATGATCCTGGGTGTGCACTTGTTCACGGTGTTTTCTTTCTTTTTTTGGCTACAGGGTGTATGCACTTGTTAGAGCAAGAAAGAGACAGAGAGAGGGAGAGGAGAAAGCAATCCATATAGGGAATAGTTACACCACAGTCCCTTCTCCTCTCTCTTGCCCTCCTTTCAGAAGTTTGAGCTCCCATGCACCCATGTACCCAGTGTGTTTCTCAAGCTGCCAAGTCCGGGACTCGGGCCACACTGTTGGCCATGTAGGATCTGGTTACTGTAATTACCAGGCCACAGAGCTGGCCTAACCAGCATGTTTTTCAAGCCCATGGGATTGGGACTTAAACCCTAGTTGGACATATGGTATCTGGCTTCCTCTGTACAGTGCCTTACGTAACCTGGCTTTGTGACTTTTGTGGCTAGGTCACAGAAGGGATAGCTTTTGTCTTTTTGGCACTTATACTACTTATTCTGGGGGAAGGATTTTTGTCCAAATATTTATTGGGACAAAACTTACAAAACGAACCAGCAGATGGTGTAATGGTTAAGTCGCTGGACTCCATGTAGTTGACTGCGGTTCAAGTCCCAGACCCTGCGGCTTGAAACTCATGCCAGACACGTGTGTGTGTGTGTGTGTGTGTGTGTGTGTGTACGTGTGCACAAGATCCCAAGAGAAGAATGGAGGAGAAGGGATTGTGGTGTGGCCAACCCCACTAGGGGGTGATTTCTCACTTTCTGTCTCTCTGTCTCTGTTTGGTGAACACATGCACCTTATAGCAAAAAAAAAAAAAATCTCTAGAAACAAACAAACAAAAATTGCATTTTGTTTTCTTTTTAAAGTGTAAGATTCAGTGGTTGTTGGTATAGTCACAGTGCTGCACTTTGTGCTCACCACTATCTGACTCCAGAGCATTTCTGTCAGCCCCCAGAAGAAACCTCATGCCTATTAGTCACTCCCAATTTCTCCCTCTGAAGCAGTGAACCAGGAGCACCTCCATTTTGAACTCCTCTCTATATTAGAAACTAGCTTTCTGCTTTTGCCTAGAGTAAACAGAGTGATTAACATTCCTACTGTGTTTGCTAAATAACCCAAAATACTGTCTTTGCTAAATAAGCCAAAACCTCTACCTTAAGATATTACTTAGTGATATAATAATCAATCACCAAACCCCTTGCCCTAATCATAAAGGTCATTAAGATTCCATTGTGTTTAGATAGGGTTGGAACATACCCTTAGGAATAATTAACCTGCTTGATTTGGCTTCTGTAACTGCTTAGGAATAGAAATCTCCCTTCCTTCCCATTGTCACCTCCCCTTTCTCAATTATTACTGCTCCTGCCACGTCAACCCAAATGTGGCTTTTTGCCTTCATAAGCCCCCTTCATCCTACACTCAGGGCTGCGGGGTTTTTGAGATACATGAGTCTCCTAATATGCTGCCAGCTTAATCAATAAAACTCCAATAAATTTGGCTATGTCTAGATGTCCTCTTATTTTTCGCTGATTAGACTATAACATTTGGAGGCCCCAGAGAGATCAGTACATACCGGTATTTGAGTGAGGCATCAGACCTTAGGAAGATGGGCTTGCCCAGGCGGCAGCCAGAAACCTGCGATACTCTCTGAAGGGTGCCCCCTGATTTACCTCAGGGCCCTGGAGATCCCATTCAGGTCATTTGACCATTGCCAGGGCTCGAGAGATGCCACTACTCCCAAACAATTTTTGAAGAGTCTGAAAAGTCCTCTGGAGACAACTTTCTACCTGTTTTGAACCTGTCCTGTCTGTGGCTTTTCTTTTGGACCGGTCACCTGTTTGTGGTGAATATTGCTTGATTTGGCTTCTGTAACTGCTTAGGAATAGAAATCTCCCTTCCTTCCCATTGTCACCTCCCCTTTCTCAATGATTACTGCTCCTGCCACGTCAACCCAAATGTGGCTTTTTGCCTTCATAAGCCCCCTTCTCCCTACACTCAGGGCTGCGGTGTTTTTGAGAAACATGAGTCTCCCCATATGCTGCCGGCTTAATCAATAAAACTCCAATAAATTTGACTATGTCTAGATGTCCTGGAAATCTGGATTGGTGGATTGGGGGTTTGAGTCCCTCCTTAGGTAAAAGCCTAGCGATGAGTCCAGGGTGCACTGGACATGGTGGTATGGGCCCTACTCAGATTCCCCAAGATGTTGCTGGAATCAGAAGCAGGCTGATATATGCCTGACAGTCTAGGTTGCTGGATCGGGGGTTCAAGTCCTTCCTTGGATTGTACCCAACAATCTGGGTTGTTAGATTGGGGGTTCAAGTCCCTCCTTAGGTTGAAGCCTAGCAGTTTCAAGGAGTGGCATTGCTCAATCTCAGATGGGTAGTCTCAGATGAATAGACCTATTCCTGGGACTAAAATTCCTGGGACTGACCGAGAGAGTGTTTGATGCTGGAAGCACTCCCCTCAAGTCCTTCCTTGGATTGTACCCAACAATCTGGGTTGTTAGATTGGGGGTTCAAGTCCCTCCTTAGGTTGAAGCCTAGCAGTTTCAAGGAGTGGCATTGCTCAATCTCAGATGGGTAGTCTCAGATGAATAGACCTATTCCTGGGACTAAAATTCCTGGGACTGACCGAGAGAGTGTTTGATGCTGGAAGCACCCCCCTGGGTGTGGTTCAGTGTTCACCTGCCACTCCTATTTCTCTCCCTATTTCAGCATCTGATGGGGGACTCTTTTCTGGGCTCTTTAGTTATCTTCTCTCTTTAGGGCCCTCTTTTGTTCTATCCCTGCAAGGAATGGCATCACTCAGTCTCAGATGGGTAGTCTCAGACGAGTAGACTTATTCCTGGCACTAGAATTCCTGGGGGTGATTGAGAGCATGTTGGTCACTGGAAGTGTCTCCTGGTCCAGGTCCAGGGCCCACCTGCCACTCTTGTTTTCCCCCCTATTTCAGTATCGGGTAGGGAGACCCTCTTTGATCTTCACTTTGTTTCTCTTTTTCTTCAACCTTTATTCTCATTGAAAAAAGAGTACACTGTGAGGAGGGAGAATGTTATACCTCTAGAATAAATGGTGAATGCTTGAGTGAGTGAGGGTGTTTGTGGCTCCACGGCTTTGGCTAGTGATTCTGAGTGGGCCCCAACCTGTGTTTCTGTTGAGGCCTTATACAGCCATAAGATAAAATCGACGCTGGGGCGTCACTGACCTTCCCTGTGTGTTCGATCTGACAGTGGGTTTATAGCTTGTTATCAAAGCTAAGAGAATCCCTAAGGTCCCTGTGAGGGGTGGGGCCAGGCAGACACATGAATGATCCTCTCTTTAGAGAGGATACCCACTCTTTGTCTGTTTCACAACCATATGGGATGACAAAAATGAAAAAACAGAAAAATAGGAAAAAAGGGAAAAGAGTCTGCTCCTCCCACAACTGGTAGACTCCTCTGTCTTAGAAGGCTAGGTTCTTTACTTTTTATTTATTTATTTATTTTTTTTGGAGAGGTTTTTACTACAGGGCACATGCACTCACCAGAGAGACAGAGACAGAAAGCAAGAAATCACCCCCCAGGGGGATGGCCATGCTGCAATCCCTTCTCCTCCATTTTATTCTTGGGATCTTGGACACGCATGCACACGCGCCCAGCATGAGTTTAAGCCACCAGGTTCAGGACTTGAACCGTGGTAGACTACATGGGAGCTCAGTGACATAGCCACTATGCTAACTGCTGGTCCCCAGGTCCTTTATTTTTTAGAGAAAGTTGTAGAAAAGGTCTTGGGCCAGTGAGAGGGGACACCCGTTCCTTGTTTGTCTTACATTGCCATCTTGGGAAGAAAATGATGAAGGGCAACTTCTCTTTTCATGATGGGCAGGCCTCTCTGTCCTCAGAAGCTGGATCATTTGTTTCTTGAAAAGGTCATAGAGAAAGTTCTAGAAAAGTAGGCTCTGCAGGTTCTTTGCTGTCTCATACTGCAGCATAAGGAATGCATTCTTCGTTAGCATACAATTTGGGTAGATGTGCCTGCTGGATTCTTTTTTTTTTTTTTATTAATTCACTTTACACCATCACAACACACAAATGAATTTTCCATCCAAAATACACTGCGCATTGGCTCAATCAAGCACATCCACATACATGTTCTCAGCAAATAATTTTCCAATTCTTACGTCCTGCATACCTTGCCCTTTGTCTTGCCATCCCTGATTCCCCATCCCCCACCCTCTGCTATGTCCCATCTTCCTCCCCCATTGTCCCTGGCATCCATGGTTGCCCTC
>NW_006159659.1:4327423-4330615 GCF_000334495.1 Tupaia belangeri chinensis | reverse complement strand
GGGGGTGGCAGGGGCCGCCAGCGCAGGGCCCCTCCGCCCGCCACCCCCTGCTGGAATCTTGACAGGACTTTCTTTACCAGGCTCTTGTCTTAACCCATTTCCTCTGCCATTGAGAGGAGTTTGCCAGGGCCCCAGCCCACCTTTTCCTAGTTCACCTCTATCTGGCTGAGAGCCCCATCCTCCCTTGTGTTCTCTCAGGCTCACCTCAACAGCCTCCTCAGTATCCCTGCTCTAGAGATTTTTCTGCTACTTCAGCCTTCTGGCATTTTACCTGTGCTCTAAGGGAGATAGAAGTTCCCCTTACACAGAGAAATCCAGACTCATTTTTAAATCTGAGTCTTTCTAGCTTTGCCATTCCTGTTATAACCTGGGGTAGCTGGGAAATCAAGACATTCAAGAACTGGTGATTTCTACAGTCACAGCACTATTGATGAAAATTTCCTTGCGACCATAGGAGGTACAGGTGAAGGCAAAACAGTCCCAGAATGCCCCAGGGTACATCCTGACCAAAGAGCATACTTGCCTTTTTTTGGAGAGATTTTTTCACTGTAGGGCGCGTGCGCTCGCCAGACAGACAGAGAGAGACATAAAGACAGAAAGCGAGAAATCACCCCCCGGGGGGATGGTCACGCCGCAATCCCTTCTCCTCCATTCTCCTCTCAGGATCTTGGGCACGCACGCACACGCGCCCGGTGTGAGTTTTAAGCCACCGGGTCCCGGACACGAACCGCGGTTGACTACATGGGAGTCCAGCGACATAGCCATTACACTAACTGCTGGTTCCCCATACTTGCCTTTTTAGAAATCATGGAAGGCCAGAACAGTTCCTTTAAAATTCCCTTAAAATCCATGCTTAAGCATTTCAATGAGGCATTTGTAAAAAGCTGTGATTATGGCATCGAACTCTTCATCCAAAAAATGGAGAGAAACTTTTGAAAACATCACACTTAAAAGGGGTAAAAATATCAGGAATATTTGTGTTGTAAAAATTCTTAATAGTATCAACAACAAAAAGTTAAAATCCATCGTCCTTAAGTGTATAATTAAAAATTTCTTTTTTTTTTTTGAGAGGTTTTTGCTATAGGGCGTGTGCACTTGCCAGCCAGCCAGAGAGAGACAGAGAAACAGAAAGCGAGAAATTACCCCCTAGGGGGGATGGCCACACCACAATCCCTTCTCCTCCATTCTCCTCTCAAGATCTTGGGCACGCACACACATGCGCCCGGCGTGAGTTTAAGCCACTGGGTCCAGGACGTGAACCGCAGTCGACTACGTGGGAGTCCAGCGACATAGCCATTACGCTAACTGCTGGGCCCAAGTGTATAATTAAAAATTTCTAAAAAGGGGGCTACTCTAAAGAAAATTAGTGTCAAAATAACCCCAGAAAAATTGGCTTTTATAATCCTAATGTGTGTGTACATCCATACATGTAATATGTTATATACTATATGTTGTATGTCTGTGTTAAAAAAGGCCTTAAATACTTCTATTTAATTTGGTTTATAAAAAGAACACTCATACAAATTAGTTTAAATGCTTTTCAAGTTCATATAACTTTAGTAAATAAGCTAGCTTCAAATATAATGAAAGAAAAAGATTAATAAGTAAAGGTCTTCACAATTTCCAACATATATTTTGTCTAGGTTTTTATTAATCAAGCAACATCATATTTATCTTAATATGGTTGGTTTAATGAAACAGCTATTATTTATGTGTTGTGTGTTACATTTTACATAGTAGATATTTAACAGGGAAATGAATTCGTGACTAGCTTTTTCTGGCTTTAGTTTTAGTGCTAACAGAGGATCTTTGACCTCAAAGTAACTCTTGGATGTTTACAGAGGGCCCCTGAGACATACAAAAGGGAAATGTTAAACTGACCAGGCTTATTGTTTATATGTTGAGTAAAAATGGAAAGTATTGTAAAATTAAGTAATTCTAATTTTGTTGGCATTATATTTGAGTTTTATGTATAAATATGTTATGTACTTGGGGACCAGCAGGTGGGATGGTGGTTAGGGCGCTGGACACTCCCACATGGCTGACCATGGTTCAAGTCCCAGACCTGGTGGCTTGCTTTCTCACTTTCTCTTTCTGTCTCTGTCTCTGTTTCTGTCTCTCTCTGGTCAAATTAAAATGAATGAATGAATAAATAAATTTAAAAATAAATAATTATGAAAATAAACTTGTTTTGTTAAAAAAATACGTTATGTCATCGTGTGTCTCTAATGATATCCCCAGAAATTTATGGTAGGTTATTATGTTAAACTGGTATATATAGCTAAATTTCTTTGTCAGTTATAAATTTTTGTCAAAACATTAACTATGGCTATAATCCTAACGTTATGTCCTTAAAGAAATTCACAAAGAAAGAAAAATAGAAAGAAAATGTACTCTTACAAGTATAGGTTTCTAAAAACATTTATTATTTGGGTAAAAATCTTCATTTCTATTTAAACTGATTGTTTTTCTAAACTGTTAAGTCAAAATTAACCAAAGAAAGTAAAAAAAAAAAAAGACAAAATTGCATGCTTAGTAACCAATGCAATGAACCTGAGTTAAAGAGGTAAAATTGGTATAAAGAGATATAAATCCAATGTTAAACATCGACTCACAAAAACATTATTTCCTGGTTCTCCCTGAGTCCTCCTTATAATTCTTGTTATTAAGTTAACATACTTTAGTTATTTCTATTATTGGTCTTTAAATTTTATAAGAAATATGCAGAGGGTCTATTAGTAAAATTATTCAGTTTTACATTAAAAAGTTGTTAAACAAATTTTGTTATTGTTTATAATGTTCATAAGCTGCTGGTATATGCTAAAAGTTAGGGTTCCCTAAAATCAAAAATTTTAATCAATATAAATGTTTGAAATTCTATTTTTACAAGATTAATAGCTCCTCTAAAAACATAAAATATTCCAAGGTGGAAGAGAAAAAGATAAACATGGGCAGTTATTAAAAATTGGGCCTATATATATCTGGGATAAAAGCTAGAAAACTCCTGTCTAACAGCTTAATAAAAATCTCAAGGATGGAGGTGGGACAAGTTAAGGCTAGAGCTCCTGGCTGCTTTCTCCCCCAACCCCTTGCCTTCTTGTACTCCTTCTGTTTCTTTTAGTTAGTTCTCTTCCCACTAGACTCTCCCCTTAATTAAATGATCAAGAGGTCTAGCTAAAAAAAAAAAAACAA
>NW_006159659.1:4301014-4327407 GCF_000334495.1 Tupaia belangeri chinensis | reverse complement strand
AAAGAGTAAGACTGCATTCTCTCTAGGGCTTTTATATAGGCAATAAGGCAGATGCCTTGTAAAACCTGTAAATTGGGCTTTGCCTTCCTGACATTACTCAGCTGCTCCTTGCAAGATCTATTGAAACTTAGGTTCACTTGTCAGAGTAGGAAAATGCATAACAGACATCAAAAAAATTCCCAAATAACTAAAAAAAAAAAAACAAAACCAAAAAACCAAAACCCAAAAAAAACCAAAATTGACAAGGCATCTTAACCTTTGATTTAACTCTCAATTTAACAGCACCCAGTAGTCACTCTTGGTAATCCACTTCTGTGAGGTCAGGATCTAAAAATAACCCAAATCAGAGCCTCTGCCTCAGAAAAAACTCTCTTTCCAATGTGGGGAGCCCATGCACTAAACAATGCCCATGACTGGCATCCTCATGTCCCCCATTGGGGTCTTATCCCCAGTGTGGAGTTGGTCACTAGAGGCAAAGTTCTCTGAACTCTGAAAGGAGCTCAGGACTTCTGGAGTCCATGCTGGCCTTTGAAATTGAGAATTGATGGGGTTCAAGACCCCAACTGCTCCCCTTGGACATTTGTCAATATCACTGGACAAGGCTCAGGTAAACGTTAAAGTGACTGAGATTAATTTCTGTCTAAGTCAGAGGTTAAGGTTGTTTCAAAAAGAACACTCATAAAAGAAAAAAAATAGTAATAAAACAGGTTGACTGACCATGTGACAACAAAAAAATATATAAGACCTAGCCAGAGGAGAGACATCTCTACCAGTAACTAGAAGTTCTTGCAGCTGCCCTGGACTCTGTCCTCCCATACTTGCCCTTCTACACTCAGGAGGAGAAAAAAAAAATTGGCCTACAAACAGTTGCTGTTACCAGATGTTAGGCCAGTAGTGCCCAAGGCCCTTGAACGAGTCATCATAGATCAAGTATACCAAATCAATAGTGTTGTCTCAAAATATGATGCTCACACACAGGTAAATCCTAAACCCTCAGACAATGCTCCTTTAAAAATCCACTCCCTTAGGAATACAATCTCTCAGAAAAAAGAAAAACTTGAGAACATTGAAAAAATCTATTGTGTCTAATAATTCAGTCTCTAAATAAAATGAGACTAACTAATGTAAGACTAGCCAGGTATTCTTTTTCTTTGAAAAAAGAAAAAAACCCTTAAACAAATAGTCTCGTTTCCATATATACCTTAAAACAATAGACAAAAATTAGGTAAATGTAAATAGAGTAAATGTTTGTAATTAAACTTGTCTGTTAAATTAAGATAATTTTTAAAGTTAAACTTGTAAAGATAAAAACAAAACAATAAAATAAAAATAAAAGAAGGGTTATGGCTGTAAAAATATAATTCTAGTAAAAGCAGTTAAAAAGGTTTTTATGTAAAAAGAATTTTGTGTAGTAAAGTTTTGTCTTAAGATAAAATGGCTATCTCAGAATAGAAAAAAAAAGACAAAAACTAAAAGGTCTAAAACATGTTGAAAGTTTGAGTTACAGTACAAGAATCTAAGAAAGACTTATAAAAATTAATCAAGTTAATGTTCTAAAACTAATTGTACTAATATCTTTAAAAGCTATAAAACAGCTTTGAGAAAGGAGCCCCTCCAACTAGTCTAGATGGGGCCTCACTTAGTTGTACCGGTTATTCCTACCACTGTTAAAGTTAGCCTGCAGATCTGTCACATTGAAGTCAAGAAGACTGCTTCCACAGACTCACCAGGGGCTTGGTCCATAAAAATAAGCCAGAAATGCTCCTCCAAATGATACTTCAGAGACCAGAGAGCAACAGCCCTACTCTAGTCACTCCAGAGGCTGACTACTCTAAGTCAGACATTGTCAGAAACATGGCCCAGCAGCTCCGTGATCAGATGGTCAGAAAAAAGACAGACTGCTGCTGACTCATGGGAAGGTTAGAGTGGCCTCTGGTAGTAGGCTCCGGGGCCCTTGTCCCTGTTAAGTCCTCTATTAACCGTGCTTCTAATTTTGACTTTTGGCTCTAGTTTACTCAATTTTCTTACCCAATCCATCTCCTATAGGATGAAAGCTATTAAATATTAAATACTAGTTACCCCTAGATCTAGAGACCAAATGTATCACAGACACTGTACCACCAGATATTAACAGATATTTGAAGAGATTCAGAAAAAAGAGAAAATAATATGGCTTCTATTTGCAAAAAATTTTTATTGTATCTAGAAATACCTAACCAAATGCTGTTCTGCTTCTGCAAACTGCTTATGTTGCCTTAAGAAATGCTGTATCAGGACCAGCAGTTATGACAGTTATATGTAATGACTATGTCGCTGGACTCCCACGTAGTCGACTGCGGTTCGCGTCCCGGACCCGTGGCTTAAAACTCACGCCAGGCGTGTGTGCGTGCGTACCCAAGATCCCGAGAGGAGAATGGAGGAGAAGGGATTGCGGCGTGGCCATCCCTCCTGGGGGGTGATTTCTCGCTTTCTGTCTCTCTCTCTCTGTCTGGCGAGCGTACGTGCCCTATAGCAAAAACCTCTCAAAAAAAAAAAAAAAGAAAAAAAAAAAGAAATGCCGTATCATGATTTTCCTGTAAGCAACTGAGCCCAATAGCTATATACCATAAATATTGGCCCAAGCCAGTCCAACCAGACACTCATGTGCATGAACAACTGTGCCCAGCAACTAGAGACCATAAAATCAGCCCAAGTCAGTTCAAATTAGACATTAAATTCAGTGAAACGTCTTACTATCCAAAAGAAACTATTACCTTGCCCTCTAGCTGATACTGAGAAATCAATGATTTGATCCATGTGAAAGAGAAGTGGGAAATGAAGAAGTGAAGCAAGAGCACCTCCATTTTCAACTCCTCTCTATATTAGAAACTAGTTTTCTCATTTTTCCTAGAGTAAATAGAGTGATTAACATGCCTGTCTTTGCAAAATAGCCCAAAATACTGTCTTTGCTAAATAACCCAAAATGCCCTACCTTAAGATTTTCCTTAATGATATAATAATCAATCACCAAACCCCTTGCCCTAGTCATTAAGATTCCATTGTGTTTAGGTAGGAATGGAACATACCCTTAGGAATGATTAAATTGCTTGATCTGGCTTCTGTAACCACTTAGGCATAGAAATCTCTCCTTCCTCTTGTCACCTCCCCCTCCTCAATGATTACTGCTCCAGCTACGTCAGTGCTAATGTGGTTTTTGCCTTTATAAGCCCCCTTCTCCCTACACTCAGGTCTGCAGGATTTTTGAGAGACGTGAATCTCCCCGTATACCGCTGGCTTAATCAATAAAACAATAAATTTGGTTATGTCTAGATGTCCTCTTATTTCTCACTGGTTAGACTGTAATACCTCACCCCCCCCCCATCTCCTGGTAACAACTAATCTGCTTTCTCTCTATAGATTTACTTATTCTGGACATTTCACATAAATGAAACTATACAGTGTGACCTTTTCTATCTGGCTTCCTTAAGCATGGTGTTGTCACAGTTCGTCCATATTGTATCATATACTGGTACTTCATTCCTTTTTTATTGAGGTGTAATATACATAACATAAAAATGATCATTTTAACCATATTTATTTACTTATTGATTTGTAAAAATTTGCTAGAGGGCATGTGTGTGTACCAGAAAGAGACAGAGAGAGAGAAAGAGAGAGGGAGGGAAAGTGAGAAAGCATCCCCATGGAGGATGGTCATGCTGTAATCCCTTCTCCACCATTTCTCCTTTTGAGATTTTGGGTATTTATATACATGTGCTTAGTCTGTTTTTAAGCTGCACAGTCCAGGACTCAAACCACGAGTCAGCCATGTGAGATCCCATTGCCTTAACTGCCACATCACCAGCTGGCCCTTAACCATTTTAAAGTCTAGTTCAGTGACAATATGTACATTCACATTGTTGTGTACCTATCATCACCATCCTCCAGAACTTTTTCATCTTCCTGAATTCAAACTGTACCCATTAAACAATAAGTCCCCATTACCCACTCATCCCTGGCCCTGGAAACCAATATTCTTCCTATGGCTCTCTAAATTTGACTACTCTAGGTACCTCATATAAGTAGGAGCATGGAATATGTGTCCTTTTGTGTTTTCTTTCACTCAAGGTTCATCAGTGTCTTAGTGGGCATTGGTAAGCCATTCCTTTCTATGGCTTTTTGTTTCATTTTTGGATATAAAAGTAATGTTTATCTATTCATAAATTGATGGATATTGGGTTGTTTGTACTTTGAGACTAATATGAACAAAGATACTATGAATATTCATGTACAAGTTTTTGTATGAATATATATTTTCAGTTCTGTTGAGTATATACCTAGATTGGAATTAGTGAGCCACATGGCATCTCTGTGTTGTGTTCAATTTTTTGAGGATCTGCCAAAGTGTTTTCCATAGCAGTTGCACCATTTAAACCAGTAATATACAGGGATTCCAATTTCTCCACATCCTTGTCAACACTTGTTATTGTCTTTTTTTGAGTTATCGTCATCCTAATGGGTATGAGGTTGTATCTCATTGTGATTTTGATTTGAATTTCCCCAGTGACTAATGACAATGAGCACTTTTTAATGTGTTCACTGGCCATTTGCATATCATCCATGGAGAATTATTTACTCAATTTCTTGCCCATTTAATAATTGGGTTATTTGTTTTAATTGAGTTGTAAGAATTCTTTGTATAGTCTGGATACCAGATCAGATGTATGATTTGCAAACATTTTCTTCCATTTTAAGGATTGATGTTTCATTTTCTTGATAATATCCTTTGCAAAGGTTTAATCTTGATGAAGTCCAATTTGTATTTTTTAATTGATTGTGTTTTTGGTGTCATATTTAAGAAGCCATTACTTAATCCAAGGTCCTAAAATATACATCTATGTTTCCTTCTAAGAGTTTTATAATTATAGCCTTTATATTTAGATATTTAATCCATTTTGGGGACCAGCAAGTGGCAGGGTGGTTAAGGTGCTAGACACTCCCACATGGCTGACCATGGTTTGAGTCCTGGACCTGGTGGCTTGCTTTCTCACTTTCTCTCTCTGAGTGTGTGTCTCTCTCTGGTCAAGTTAAAATAAATGAATTAATAAATAAAATTAAAATAAATAATTCTTTGAAAAAAGAAGATATTTACTCCATTTTGAATTAGCTTTTGTATATAGTATGAGGTAGGGATCAGAAATACTTTTTGAGTATCTACTACATGCCAGGCACTGTCACTGGGAGGCAACAGTAACAAGACAGACATGATCAAGCTATTATCAAGCTAAAATTCCAGTGATACTCACAAATATTAGTCAGTGATCACATACGTGTCTATATGTAGGTTTGACTTGATCACATACTGTTTCTGACCAAAAATAGGGAACTAGAGAGTACAAGGATTGTGGGAGAAGGGCACTTCTTTGCTAAGTTGCAGTATGTCCTTGAGGCCCAGTGATATGAAAAAAAAAATTCCTGTCTGACACTGTCACAGGGACATTTGCTTGTTGAAGGATCTCAGAGTGCTGGCCTCTCCTACGTCCAGTGACTTTCCTCTCACTGGCCACTTAGACTTGCCCTCGATCTCTAGGTCTTCTGTAGCTCACCTGTTTGTTGAGATTCTTCCACTCTTCTGGGAAGCCCACTTATCTGCTTTTCTTTTTAAGACACTCTTGGACCACTCTCTTTTACAAGGTCCACATTTGTTTCCTAGAAACACACATTTTTTTTCTATATTAGTTGGTATTTCAGTTTATGTCCAAGGCTGCCTTTTTGCTGAACCTTCTACCAGGGTCAGCTCCAGGCCCAGCCACTAGACTTTACTTGTATAAACCAGACATTAGTCCCTCTGATCCTTAATGTACAAATGGCGTATGTCAAGCTTTTCAGATGCTTTTTGTTACTTGCTTGAACATTTGTTGTTCTTCATTCCAGAAGGAGTCATCCACTAAATTTTGTGGACATTTAGCCTCTGGAGAGGCCCAGGTGGGAAGTAACTGAGGCCTCTTATGAACTACCAGCACCACCTTGCCAGTCTTATGACTGTAGCTTCTTGGAAGCAGATCTTCCAACTTTAGTTGATTCTGATGACTGCAGCCCCTCCTAACATCTTGACTGCAACCTCATGAGGTGCCTTGGTCCAGAACGCCTCAGCTCAGCTGTTTTTGAAGTTGTGACCCATATAAACTGTGAGTTCAAAAAATATTTATTACTGTTTCAGATCACAAAAGGTATAACCTTAGTAATTTCTGTTAAAAACATAGTTACTCTTATTATTCATGTTAGAAAATATCAGAATCAGTTTAAAATGGAGGAGTTCAATCAAATGAGGGTGGGCTAGGGGTGGTCAATAAAGGCTCATAAAGCAGAAAATTACAAGTGCTTGTCCTAGACTACTTGACAGTGAAAGTAGCCCTTAGTGCAATATAGACAAGTTTTTGCTGTTTTCTCATTTGTACATGTAGGCAGGGCTTGGTAGTGAGAGATGATGGGAGAAGAGCAACTTTCAAATGATGATTTTCAGTTTACATCTGTTATAAAGAGTAATGTCAGCATCTGCTGACAAGCTTAAGAGTAATATCTCTCTTGATGGTAATACTGTTGGTGTCTGCCCTCGGGGGTTGGTTCTGTGAAAGAAAAAAGTTAGAGAAAGGAAGGAAAGAAAGACGCAGAAGCAGGGATGCAGGTGAGCACAGAAAAGTTGTGCTGCTCAGTCATGCTGAGCTTCTTTATTTATACATTTTACCAGGCACAGTGAACTGTTTGCAAGCTTTCAAGGATGCAGTTGAAGTTCTACAGTTAGAGATGAGGACTTTAGTGTAGACGTTTTTTGACCTAGTTACTATCATGTGTGATCCTATTATGTGTCATAGGTCAAGTCAGTTTTCTTATGCTGTTCCTCTGCAACTCCGAGGAAGGCTGTCTGAGTATGCATCAAAGAGGATAATGTGCAAACCATAAACATTATATAGAACAGGCATTGCATGAACTAACCAGGGTCAGGATGTTTCCTGTGCCCCACAGATCAAATAAGATCTGCAGAGCCCCTGGCATTAAGGCATGTGTCAGCCGGTTCCAGTGAGCGAGTAGTGAGGCATACTGATAACTGCCTCCCGTATCTAGGTTGCATACCCTCACAGAGTAAGAGAGAGCACTTAAACTTTCTCAAGCATTTCTCACAAATCAGGGACAACGGTTTTTAAAAAATCTTCTTCAATCTTAAAAATAATATATTTGAAAAAAAGTTTTAAAAAATCAAGGATATAGCTTATTAGGCAGGCCTTATGAATATTTATACAGGTATCTAGGGGATGTGTTTCATGAGTCCTGGAAGGCCTATCCATCTTGAAATGTCTTTCTTGTACACCTTCCCCATTGCCTCACATTGCCATTGTCCCATTTAATCTTGAGTTGAGACAACATCCTTTCATGGTTTAGAGAAGTAGCAACTAGAAAGGATCCTAAATTAATTACTTAATTTCAGAAAACTTTTATTTGTTTTTATTTTTTTAAGGATTTAAAAAATATTTATTTATTATCATCATAATCTTGTTTATATTACATTGAATTGCATATAACTTTACAGTGTATTACATTGCTTTTTCAAAAGAGAATGCCATGCATGTCACTCAATACAGAGACATTAAAATCCCCACTTCATCATTCAGTCAGAAAACTTTTTAAAGCACTTGCTTGCTGTATGCCCATTTGAGGGCAACAGGCAACAAGACTGACATGTCCCAGACATTTTCAAACTAAAATTCCAGTGGTGCTTACAGATATAAAGTCAGTGGTCACATAAATGTGAACTGCTAAGTATAATGAAGGAACATTGCAGGCTTCTGAGGGCCTACAACATGAAACACAAAGAGTTAACCAGGGGTTTAATGAGAGTAGGTAAATGAATGGTCAGGGAAAGTTTTCCTGAGGAAGTGATATTTGAGCCCCTGATGATGAGGTAGGTGTAACTAGGTGAAGAAACATCCTGAGTAGAGGTGAGTAGTTTAAGAAAAGGTGGTGAGCATCTCAGAGGTCCAGACAACAATGAGATGGAAGTCTTGACACTGTTAGACATAAAGTGAACTCCAGGATTTGTATGAAATCCAGGGACTGTGTCATAGCAATCTCTGAATTTAGAGAGGAGGAGTCCAGGATAGGGCACAGAGTGAAAAATTGGCAGAACCTGGGTTTGAGTTCAAATGTTTAGCATCCAGATTCCTAGTTGCTCCAGTAGGATGCCTTTTTGCCAATGCACTGTCTTCAGATTGTGGGTGGATGATGCTTCTATAAAATGTGAGAACATGATAAATTTTTGCATTTCTTTTTCTTTTGTAGTATTTATCAAAGTTGTTATACATTTCTGTGATTATGTGACAAATGTCCTGTAGTGTATAAACTCAATATTAGAAGGTACCATGTCTGTTTTGATTACACTAGTTAAGAGTGTCTAGCAATAATTAAGAGTGTCTGGCATATACTTTATTCCCAATAAATAACTATGTACGATATTAATGATAACCTGATTATTAATGGGAGGTAAGAGAGCCTTATTAAGGCCCAGATTATTTATAGGTGTGTATGTTTTATAAATTTATTTTTATTTGACCAGAGAGAGACACACATTCAGAAGAGAAAGTGAGAAAGCAAGATACCATATAAGGAAGATGAGAATGGGAGAGTGGATTAAAACATGACTCTATTAGCCTCAACCTGACACAAAGGATCACTGCATTCTTCACATATATTCCTTAGGAAAATAGTTGAGAATAGGAAGAACCAAGGAAAGAAGAAAAAAATTAAGAAAAATGGAAGAAAGAGGGGTTTAGGGGAGAAAATTCAGGAGTGGGAAACCATAGAGAGAAAAGAGCCACTATTCTTTCATCCCAACCGCTGAGATGTTTGGGTGCATGTATTTTTATTGTTCATGTAGAATCATCTTTAGTATGAACTTCTCTTCCATCCTTCAAGGAAGGGCCCTTAGACTAGTGAAGTTTTTCAGGGAGCCTCTTTTCTTTCATACCTAAAAGTCCATGTAAAAATCAATAGAAATATAGGTTTTTTCCTACCTGAGAAGTCACCATGTGTTATAGTATCTTTCCTTGGGTTCTGAAATATGTAGCCCTGCTTTCTGAAGTGTTTGGTATTTGAGACAGTGGAGAAGTGGCATTTGTCCTTCCCTCATTCCAGAATAAGTCATATACAAAGTCATAGGGACATTCAAACAGCCTTTGGAGAGGCCTGTGTGGAAAGAAACTGAGGTCTCTCACAAACTAACTATGCCAGCTTGGTAACTGCATCACTTTGGAAGATGATCTTCTAGCTCCAGTGTATTCCAATGACTGCATCCCTGGCTGACATCTTGACTGCAACCTCATGAGCTGCCCCTGAGCCAGAAACCCACAAGCTCTGTAGTTCCTAAAATCGTGACCCACAAAAACTGTGAGTTTTATAAATTTTATTAGTGTTCAATTTTACAGTTTTTTGAAATATAATTCATATACATAAACTTCACTATTTAAAGTATGCAGTTCAGTGATTTTTAGTAATTTCACTATTATTCAACTATTACTACTATCTCATTCTGGAACATTTCTATCACCTCCCAAATGATACCCATACCTTTTAGCAGTCACTGTAAGTCCCCTTTATTCCCCATAATATGATAACCACTAATCTGAAATCTGACTCTATAGATTTGCCTATTGTGGATATTTCCTGTAAATGGAATCAAACAATATATAGTCTTTTGAGAATGACTTCTTTGATGCAATATAATGTTTCAAGGTTCATCCATGTTGCAGCACATGCAAATACTTCATTCTTTTTATGGGTAAATAATATATTTTAAAGATATACCATCTTTTGTTTGTGCATTGATCAGTTGAACATTTGGATTATTTCTACTTTTTTGGTTATTACAAATAATGTTGCTATGAACATTTGAGTGTACATTTCTACATAAGCATGTTTTTTCAATTCTCTTTGGTGATATACCTAGACTAGAATCACTGGGCCATATGATAACTCTATGACCTTTTAGAGACCTGGCAAAGTGTTTTCTACAACTACATCATTGAACCCCAGCAATGTATGAGAGTTACTGTCACCATTCAGAGTAAGACTCAGGAGGCAGTCATTTCAAGATAAAAGGAAAGTTTATTGAGAGAGAGAGTACCTGGGGATCTGAAGCCAGAGATGCTACCAAGGAGATGTGATGTATTTATATGGGAGGGATGGAGAGGCAGAGTTATGAGAATGCCTGGTTACTTTGTTTAGATTACTTGCCATTGCGACTTTATGGGCCCATCTGTAGGTGTAGCTTGCATCATTCTTGTGGTTTTATTTGCCAGTAAGAGAGAGTTCTGACCAAATGTCATTGTAACTATCTCCTTATTTTCTGATGGGAAATTCTCTAAAGGCCATTCATGGGTAGATCTAACAGTTCCCACTTTTCTAAATCCCTACAAACACTTGTTGCTGTCTTTTTTCTTTATTTAAAGAAGTATTTTATTTCCCAAGCATGTCATTTAAAAAAAATTCTTCTGTTCACAGCTTGATCCCTTTAACACTATTCTTAGACTAATTTCTTTTAAAAGAGAATTATTTATTTAATTTTATTTATTTATTATTGTTATCATTTTTTAATTTGCTAAGGGCATGAGAGAGAGAGAGAGAGAGAGAGAGAGAGAGCGAGCGCAAGCCACCTGGTCTGGGACTCAAACTCTGGTCAGTCATATGGGAATCCAGTGCCTTAACTGCCATGCCACTTGATCTCCCCCTTAGACTTATGTCTAACCTGACTATTTAAAGTCAAATCATGGTTCCATGATATTGACAGCTTAAATGTCACATTAGTGACATGGTCATTGATTTCATATATATATGTGTGTGTGTGTGTGTATGTACACAAACATTTAATCACTGTATACCTTTACAGTGTACAACATGGTTTTCCCCAGCATGAATACAGTACATGCTGTCTTTATTTTTGATTAGAGTCATCCTAATAGGTGTGATATGGTAGCTCATGGTAATTTATTTATTTATTTATTAAAGAATTATTTAATTTAATTTAATTTATTCATTTATTTTAATTTGACCAGAGAGAGAGAGAGAGAGAGAGAGAGAGAGAATGAAAGCAAGCCGCCAGATTCAGGACTTGAACCATGGTCAGCCATGTGGGAGTATCCAGCACCTTAACCACCATGCCACCTGCTGGTCCCATGGTAATTTTTATTTGAAGGTCCTTGAGGAATCTCCATATGGTTCTCCACAATGGTTGGGCCAATTTACATTACTACCAACAATGTAGGAGAGTTCCCCTTTCACCACATTCCCACCAGCATTTATCTTTTTTTTTTTTTTTTTTTTTTTTTTATCTTTTTTTTTTTCTTTAACCTTTGCCATTCTGACTGGGGTTAGGTGGTATCTCATTGTAGTTTTGATCTGCATCTCCCTTATGATGAGTGTTGTTGAACAGTTTTTCATATACTTTTTGGCTGTGCATATATCTTCCTTAGAGAGTTGTTTATTCAGCTCATTTCCCCATCTTTTAATTGGGTTAATAATTTTCTTCCCATAAGCCTCTTGAGTTCCTGTGTATCCTGATTATCCATCCCTTATCTGAGGCATAGTTTACAGAAATTTTCTCCCTGTTTACAAAATTTTTCTCCCATTCCAAGGGTTGTTGATTCAAACGAATTACTTTGTCCTTTGCTGTGCAGAAACTTCTTAATCTAATGTAATCCCACTTGTCTATTTTGCAGATTATTGCTTGCACTTTAGGGGTCTTGTTTAAGAAATCTTTGCCTACCCCAATGTCTCCCAGAGGTTTCCCCAGTGTTTTCCACCAGTAATTTTATAGTTTGAGATCTTAGGTTTAGATCTTTGATCCACTTTGAGTTGATTTTTGTTAATGGTGAGAAATAGGGGTTCAGATTCATCTTTCTGCACGTGGATACCCAGTTTTGTCAGCACTTATTTGCTAAAGAGGGTTTCCTTTTCCCACTGGATTGACTGGTACCCTTTGTCAAAGATCAATTGGCTGAATGTTTGGGGTTTATTTCTGGGGTCTCTACTCTGCTCCATTGATCCTCATGTCTGTTTTTGTGCCAATACAATGCTGTTTTGATTATCATAGCTTTGTAATATTTTTTGAGATCAGGGAGTGAGATGCCACCAACTCCACTCTTTTTTCTTAGGATTGTTTTGGCAATACAGGGTCTTTTATGGTTCCAGATGAATTCTAGGATTGCCTTTTCTAAATCTATGAAGAATTTCTATTGTAATTTTATAGAGATTGCCTTAAATATGCAGATTAATTTAGGTAGTATTGCCATTTTGACTGTATTAACTCTCCCAACCCAGGTACATGGGATGTCCTTCTCCTTTTTTGTCATTTTCAATTTCTTTTTAAAGATTTTCATAGTTTTCCTTGTAGAAGTCTTTGACTTCTGTGGTTAGATTTATTCCTAGGTAACTTATACTTTTTGTGGTCATGGTAAATGGGATTACTTTATTCAACTCTGCCTCTGTCTGCTTATTTTTATATAGTAATGCTATAGATTTTTTTAAGTTAATTTTGTATCCTGCCACTTTACTGTATGCATTTATTACTTCAAGAAGTTTTTTCATGTATATTATTGGGTCTTCTGTGTATACAATCATGTCATCTGCAAACAGAGATAGTTTCAACTCTTCTTTTCCTATTGGAATGCCTTTTATTTCATTCTCTTGTCTCTTTGCATTGGCTAGGACTTCCAGTACTATATTGAATAAGAGTGGAGAGAGTGGACAGCCTTTTCTTGTACCAATTTTTAGTGGAAAAGCTTTCAATTTTTCCCCATTTGGTATAATATTGGCTATAGGTTTTTCATAGGTGGCTTTTATTATGCCGAGAGATGATCCTTCTATGCTGATTTTACTGAGTCTTAATCATGAAGGCATGTTGTATTTTGTCAAATGCTTTTTCTGCATTGATTGAGATGATCTTTTTATCTTTCTTTTTGTTTTTATCTTTGTTTCTGTTAATATGGTGTATTACATTTATGATTTTGCATACGTTGAACCAGTCTTTCATCTTTGGAATAAAACCTTCCCAGTCATGTTGAATAATCTATTTTATATGCTGTTGGATGTGGTTTACAAGTATCTTTTTGAGAATTTTTTGCATCTATATTCATCAGAGATATAGGCCTGTAGTTTTCCTTTTTTGTCATATCCTTATCCATTTTGGGAATGAGGATTATGGTGGCTTCATAGAACAAATTTGGAAGGGTTTCTTCCTTTTGGATCTCTAGAAATAGTTTGAGTAGAATGGGGGTTACCTCTTCTTTAAAAGTTTTATAAAATTCAGAAGCAAAGCCATTGGGACCTGGACTTTTCTTTGTTAGCAGGTTATTTTATTTATTTATTTATTTATTTTACTTCTTTTATTTTTAATTAATTTATTTTATGTTCATTCACTGAACATCATCACAGCATACAAAATGTGATTTCCCAGTCAGAATATACTGTATAGTGGATTAATCATGCATGTTATGATCAACAAATTATTTTCCCTTTCTTGTTTCTTAAGCATATGTGTATATATCCCCTCCCCCATTTCTTACTCTCTGCTGCTCCATTCTCATTCCTTTTATGGGTCTATTCAAGCTTTTTATGTCCTTCTGAGTCACTCTTGGTAGATTATATGTGTCCAGGAATTTGTCCATCTCATGTAGGTTTTCTTTTTTGTTGGCATATAATTGCTCATGGTGTCATCTAACGATGTATTTCTATTATGTCTGTTGTAATATGGCCTGTTTCAGGTTTTGGTTAAATTCTTGGCCCCCCCTAGAAAGGTTGGCACAGTGGCATGACTGTAGTCTCAGCTACTTGGGAGGCTGAAGATCACAATGCACGATACTGTGTCTAAAACACCACCACCACCACACATACACACACACACACACACACACACACACACATATAGAAAAAAATATTAGAAAGAGACTTAGCATTTCTTGGCCATTTATTTCACTGTAGTTTCAGACATCTAGTCAAACAAGGCTGGTCACTTTTGCAAACCTTTTATATTGTAGAAAAACAGTTTCCAAAGTTTAGTTTTGCTCCATTTTCCCATAGTAATGTGACACATCAGGGTTCCAGGTAATTTCTTTCATAATTTTGAAGGTCTCCTAGATAGTAATTAAAAATATATATTTGTGAATAGTATAGAAGCCACAATGTATCATCTTTGGCATTGAAAATATTAAAAAAGCCACAATGTATCATCTTTGGCAAATAGTGCCAGTGTAGATGACTCTCCTGTAGTCCTTACTATGACTTCAAGGTTGTCATATAATTTTGGAGCATAATCAGATTTGGAATTTGATTACTGTTTCTACACTTGAATTCTGCTATCTGATATAAATGAGGTCTTTAAAAGACAGTAACTTTATTCTTTTTCTATATCCTGTGAAATTATAGACCTGTGTATTATGGACCTATTCTTCTCATGTCTGGGAAAAAAAGCCCGGGATGTTCTCATAGCTTTTCTGGTTGATCTTACATAGTCAAATGTCTTGTGTTCACATCCATCTAGTAAAAAGTTCATTTTAGTGTAATAATCATTATTTCATTTCTTTAATCTTGTGAAATATCTTCCACTCCCAACTGAACACTGCTTGAAAGTTGAAATCTTGCAAGCAATGTGCATATTTGGGCTAGGAATGGAAATATTAGATTGTTGGGAAAGTCATGATGTAGTTTTCTGTTTTTCTATGCAAAATGTGTCATGACTTTCCTGACAACCTATTAAGTAGCCATATTTAGCATGAATTTTCTCCATTTTCTCTGCATCTGGCTATTTGCTCATATTCATCCCCTTACTGGGGTTTCCAGAGAGAGGATGCGATGACTTAGGGAGAAGAGCATACTCTTGCACAGTTGGCATATTTTAATGTGGGTTTGAGGGCTATGAAATGTGGAGGAAATTCTGAGTGGGCTTTCTCATGGGTGCTTTTTAAAAAAATTTTATTTAATTTATTATCATAATCTTTTTTATATTACATTGAATCACATATATCTTTACAGTGTATTATAGTTCTTTTTCCAGCACAATTACCATGCATATCAGTAAAGACAAAGACATTACTATCCACATCATCATCAACAAATAGCTATTCATAATATTTTTCAGATTATCATTATTATTTATTCTCATTATTTTTTAAACATTCCACCACTGTATATCATTTGGCTTGTATAAAGAATTTATCCAACATGAAATACTTCTCAGACCAGTCCAATTGAGAATACTATACATGTTATCATCAACAGGTAATAAACAATTTCTGTGTCCCACTAATGTCATGACTGTATTTGTTCTCTTGTTATCCTTCTCTATACTTTTCCCTTCTCCCACTGCCCCATTCTACACTGTTCTCATGGGGACATTTTCATAACTTCAGGGACCTCAGACATCACGTTTCTGCCATATACAAGGCCTTTCCTTTGACTAGTCACCTAAACTCTCCCTCAGACCCTTGGCCTTTTGTGGTGTTTTCATTTTTTTTTTTTTAAATATCCATGTGATTCTCTTGGTTGACATTCCTTTAAAGTTATTCTTATGCTCTTCTTTTCCCTAGTTCAAATGTCAACTCTGGAAATCAAAGATCTTTCTTTTGTAAATGGTGGAATTGCTGTTCACTCGCTAGGTAAACTGTTATTGCCTGTTCTCCAGGAACACTTCTAGCCTCAGCCTCTTGTTTTTCCTTGTATGAGTCAGACACTAAACTTTCATGGGCATCAGTCAGCTTTTCTGAAGCTCTTTGTTAACATTTTGTGTCAAGGGAGATGCAATTGTCCCTTTCTTTAAAATTGTGGAAGAAATGCCTACCATTCTGAAAATTCTCTGAGAATTCCTTTTTGTCTCTATCTAAAATCTTATTATATCTCCATGTTGTTTAGGAGTTGGAATTCAAGGCATTGGCTGGGTTCATTCCTTCTGAGGGCTGTGACGAAATGATTTGATCTAGCCTTCTCATCGTGGCTTATAGATAGTTGTCTTTATGTTTACATGGTGTTCTCCCCTATATTTGTATCTGTGTCCAATTTTTCACTTTTGATAAGGACACCAGTCATATTGGAGTAGGGCCACCATAATAATCTAATGTTATTTTGTTTACCTCTATATATTCTCTATTTCCAAGTAAGTTTGCATATTTTTTTAAAGTTTTTGTTTCAAGAGAGAGAGAGAGAGAGAGAGAGAGAGAGAGACCTTCAACATGGTGTTCAAGCTGCAATCCTTCCTTTATTTTTGCAGTTAGCCAGGATCATGGGTGTGCCTGCAGACATACCCAGCATGTCCAAGTATGTTCAAGACATGAATCTGGCACCTTTCTATATGGCCTCAAGCATTGTGTAGCAGCTTCTTCCCTACTACCTGTGACACCAACTGGGCCAATTAATGTTTTTTTTTTTTTTGAGAGGTTTTTCACTATAGGGTGGGTGCGCTCGCCAGACAGACAGAGACAGAGAGACAGAAAGCGAGAAATCACCCCCCAGAGGGGATGGGCACGCCGCACTCCCTTCTCCTCCATTCTCCTCTTGGGATCTTGGGCATGCACGCACATGTGCCCGGCGTGGGTTTTAAGCCACCGGGTCCGGGACACGACCGCGGTCGACCATGTGGGAGTCCAATGACATAGCCATTACACCAACTGCTGGTTCCCAATATTTTGAAATCTTTATCTGACATTTATATGAGTTCCATTGTACTGTTTGTGGATGATGAAGGGTTGTTCTTTTCCCATGGGGGTGAGATAGTTCCTTGATTTCTCATATTTCTTGTGCCTCTGTGGTTGTTTCTGGTCATCTGATGGATTATATGATTCTTCCTAATTTTTAGAGTTAATTCTAAGTGTTCAGAGGTATGAGGAAGGAGATGACTCACAATCTCTCTGCAGTTCTGTTTCCCTGATGCTCATCAAGCAACCTGCACTTTTGTCATTGCAAGTCGATATTACAAAGGCCTCCCAGTTTTTAGAGAACAGGTGCACCTGGGTTGAACTGTGAGGTTTCAATTGAGAGTACAGAGGTGTGTGGGAGGAGATGAGTTGTGCTCTCTCTGCAGCTCTGTATTTCTCCCTGCTGCTTACTTTGCAGTTTCTCTTCTCTGATTTTTAGTCACTTGGTGGTATATTCACTTTTGACTGATTTGTTGGAGAAGGTTTCTGCAACTGTAAGCTCATGTGCTTCCCTTTATTGTGAGGTACTTCTGTGGAGAATCTCTTGACTCTACTGTTTTTTTGACATTTGGACCCTCTCCCAAACTCTTATATCCAGGGTATGTTGCTGTAAATTTCCTTTATAAGAATGCATTTCAGGGATATGTCTGACCCATGGTAACTTCACTCATTGCGCCCTTAATTTTAGGTGCCATGGGACTCCTTTATGGGAGCTGAGCACTAGTGCTTTCAGGGAATAAAGGAAATGAAGATTTTCTGCTGATAATTCACCCTCCAGACCCTATTCTTGAGTGTAGAGGCAAAAAGGACAGGCTTACAGAAGAACAGTGACTCCTCCATGGGAGCTAAGAACTACTGCTTTCAGGGAATAAGAGAAATTAAGACTTTCTGCTGAGAATTGACCCCATTCTCAAGTGGTAAAGCCCCCTGGAGAAAAATGGAAAAATGGAACAGCAAAGAGATTGCAGATCACTACCTACTGCATGCCTCTGAACACTCAAACTGAACTTCTAGAAATTAGGAAGAAACACATAACCCATCAGATGACTAGAAATCACCGCAGAGGTACAAGAAATATGAGAAACCAAGAAAATACCTCTCCCCTAGGGGAAAAGAATAACTCCTCTTCATTCACAGACAGTACAATGGAGCTTGCAGAAATGTCTAAAAAAGAATTTAGAATATTCATAGTGACAAAGTTAACAGAGATGCAAGAGAAGAGAGACAGTGGACTCCAGAAGATGCAGGGGAAAAGGACAGATAAGTTCCAGGAGGTACGGAAATATCGATAATTACATTGAATGTCAATGGATTAAATTCTCCAGTTAAGAGACACAGACTGGCTGAATGGATAAGAAAACAGAAACCCTCTATCTGTTGCCTACAAGAAACTCACCTTATGGATAAAGATATACATAGACTAAAAGTCAAGGGCTGGGAAAAGATATTCCATGCAAATGGAAATCAAAAAAAGGCTGGAGTAGCGATATTGATCTCAGACAAAATAGATTTTAAGACAAAGACTGTAAGAAGAGACAAAGAAGGGCATTATCTAATAGTAAATGGGGTAATCCAGCAAGAAGATATAACCCTTATAAATATCTACGCACCCAACTCAGGTGCGCCTAAATATGTGAAGGAAAGACTGCTGGAGCTAAAAGGAGACATAGGGAAAAATACTATAATTGTTGGAGATCTCAACACCCCGTTATCTCCTATAGACAGATCTTCTAGACAGAAAATAAATAGAGAGATACAGGACTTAAATGATACTATAAATGGAATGGGCTTGACAGATATCTATAGAACTTTCCACCCTACATCCACAACATATACATTTTTCTCACCCCGACATGGAACCTTTTCAAAGATAGATCATATATTAGGACACAAATCAAGCCTTTACAGATTCAAAGGCATAGAAACTGTACCCAGCATCTTCTCTGACCATGATGGAATTAAACTCAAGATTAATTTCAAGAAACAACCCCGAAAACACACGAACACATGGAAACTGAACAACCTACTTCTGAATGACTTCTTCACTACTGAAGAAATTAAGGCTGAAATAAACAAATTTATGGAAACAAATGATAATGAGGACACAAGTGTCCAGAACCTATGGGACACAGCAAAAGCAGTCATAAGAGGGAAATTCATAGCAATTAGTGCACATAAGAAAAGGATGGAAAGATGGCAAGTAGATAACTTATCATCATGCCTCAGAGAACTGGAAAAACAACAACAAACGAACCCCCAAAATGCCAGGCGAAAAGAAATAATAAAGGTTCGAGCAGAAATAAATGAAATAGAAAATAAACGAACCATACAGAAAATAAATGAAAGCAAAAGCTGGTTCTTTGAAAAGATCAACAAGATCGATACTCCATTGGCTAGACTGATCAAGAAGAAGAAAGAAAGAAACCAGATTAATCAAATATGTGATGAAACAGGCAATATTACCACGGACATAGCAGAAATACATAATATCATTAGAGGATACTATGAGCGACTTTACGCCAACAAACAAGATAACCTGGAGGAGATGGACAAATTCCTGGATGCATATAAACTACCAAGATTGGATCAGGAAGACATAGAGAATCTGAATAGACCTATAACAAGCCAGGAGATTGAATCAGTAATTAATAATCTCCCAACAAAGAAAAGCCCAGGCCCAGATGGCTTCACTTGTGAATTCTACAAAACTTTCAAGGAAGAATTAACCCCTATCTTACTAAAATTATTTCTAAAGATTCAAAAGGAAGGAAACCTTCCAAATTCATTTTATGAAGCCTCCATCATCCTCATCCCCAAAACAGATAAGGATATGACAAAAAAGGAAAACTACAGACCAATATCATTGATGAATATAGATGCGAAAATTCTCAACAAGATACTCGCAAATCGTATCCAACAACATATAACAAAGATCATTCATCACGACCAGGTAGGCTTTATACCAGGGATGCAAGGGTGGTTCAATATACGCAAGACCATAAATGTAATACACCACATTAACAGAAAGAAAGATAAAAACCATATGATCATCTCAATTGATGCGGAGAAAGCGTTTGATAAAATACAACATCCTTTTATGATTAAGACTCTCAGTAAGATTGGTATAGAAGGGTCATTTCTGAACACAATAAAAGCAATCTATGAAAAACCTACAGCTAATATTATACTGAATGGGGAAAAGCTGAAAGCTTTTCCTCTGAAAACAGGTACTAGGCAAGGCTGCCCACTTTCTCCACTGCTCTTTAATATAGTACTGGAAGTCTTAGCTATTGCAATCAGAGAAGAGAACAGTATTAAAGGCATTCGAATAGGCAAAGAAGAGTTGAAAATATCTTTATTTGCAGATGACATGATGGTATACTTAGAAGACCCAAAGGTATCCATGAAAAAACTGCTTGAAGTAATAAGTGAATACAGTAAGGTGGCAGGATACAAAATCAATATCCAAAAATCTATAGCATTTCTATTTATGAACAACAAGTTGAATGAAGCAGAGCTGAAGAAAGGAATCCCTTTCACCATAGCCACAAGATGTATAAGATATCTAGGGATAAACCTAACTAAGAAAGTCAAAGACCTTTATAAAGAAAACTACGAGAATCTTAAAAAAGACATTGAAAGTGACATAAAAAAGTGGAAGGACATCCCATGCTCCTGGATTGGTAGAATTAACATAATCAAAATGGCAATTCTACCCAAATTAATCTACATGTTTAATGCAATTCCAATCAAAATACCAGAGATATTCTTCAGAGATCTAGAAAAGACAATTATAGAATTTGTCTGGAACCATAAAAGACCTCGTATTGCAAAAGCAATCCTGCGTAAGAAGAATGGAGTAGGAGGCATATCACTCCCTGATCCCAAGATATACTATAAAGCTGTGGTCATCAAAACAGCATGGTATTGGCATAAAAACAGACATGTGGACCAATGGAAGAGAATAGAGACCCCAGAAATAACTCCCAAAGCTTATAGCCAACTGATCTTTGACAAAGGATATCAGTCAATCCATTGGGAAAAGGAAAACCTCTTTAGTAAATGGTGCTGGAAAAACTGGGTATCCACCTGCAGAAAGATGAAACTGAACCCCCATCTTTCACCATTAACAACAGTCAACTCAAAATGGATCAAAGATCTGAACCTAAGACCTCAGACAATAAAACTACTTGTGGAAAATGCTGGGGAAACTCTGGGAGACATTGGAGTAGGCAAAGACTTCTTAAATAAGACTCCCAAAGCACAGGCAATAATCCCTAAAATAGACAAGTGGGACTATATTAGACTAAGAAGTTTCTGCACAGCAAAGGACACAGTAACAAGTGTGAACCGACAACCCTCAGAATGGGAAAATATTTTTGTTAAATATGCCTCAGACAAGGGACTGATAACGAGAATACATAGGGAACTCAAGTGCCTTATGCGAAAAAAAATGATTAACCCGATTAAAAGATGGGAAAGTGAGCTGAACAAAAGTCTCTCTAAGGAAGACATACGAACAGCCAAAAAGCATATGAGGAAATGCTCGACATCCCTCATCATAAGGGAAATGCAGATAAAAACCACAATGAGATACCACCTAACCCCTGTCAGAATGGCAAAGATTAAGAATATAAAAAGTGATAAGTGTTGGCGGGGATGTGGTGAAAAGGGAACCCTCCTACACTGTTGGTGGGAATGTAAACTAGTTCAACCACTGTGGAGAACAATATGGAGGTTCCTCAAAGATCTACAAATAGAACTACCATTTGATCCAGCAATCCCACTTCTGGGTATTTACCCAAAAGACAGGAGAACGCTCAGTCAGAAAAGTGCTTGCACATCCATGTTTATTGCAGCATTATTCACAATTGCCAAGACATGGAACCAACCTAAATGTCCACAAACTGATGAATGGATTGGAAAAGTGTGGTATATATACTCTATGGAATACTACTCAGCCATAAAAAATAACAAGACCCTGGAATTTGATAGAAAATGGTCAGATATGGAGGATCTATTGCTGAGTGAAGTAAGCCAGGCTATGAAAGAAAGATATTGTATGTATCCACTCAATATATACCGACTATCCGCACTCTATAATAGAGAGCAAAAATTCGGAGGACATAAACACAGTGAAGGTACTTAATGAGAATAGGACAGTGTGGAATGGGGTAAGTGAAGAGAAGAGGATAGAGAAAGATAGCAAGTGAACAATAGAGAGACAGGACGTTAGTGAGAAACAGATAGGGGTTATTAACTGTTGATGATGACATGTATAGTATTCTCAACTGGATTGGTCTGAGAAGTATTTCATGATGGGCAAAGTATTTTTACAAGCAAAACGAGAAATAACAATTGACTGTTTTATAAAAATAATTAGAATAATAAAAATAATGATTGGGGAAAACAGAAAAGATATTGAATGTTGAAGTGGGGAGATTAATGTCTCTGTACTGACTGACATGCATGGCATTCCCTTTTGAAAAAACAATGTAATACAATGTAAAGTTATATGTAATCCAATGTAATATAAAGAAGATTATGATGATAATAAAAAATAAAAATAAAAAAAAAAGAATTTACCAACACCAGACCAGTTCTCCCAGAAGTTCTCAAGGGTGTGCTATATCAGGAAAACTAAATACAGGCACACAGAAATAAGAGTTCAAAAACGACTAAGCAAATGGCCAGCTTAATGGTAGGGACAAGTGCAGAGTTGAACATTATCTTCCAGAATTTAAACGGAAAGATGGGACCACAACAGAAGATAGATTAAGTACATGAGACTGAACTGGTGAAATAGAATTTTATGACTTTTCACTAAAACATTACTGATTTTTCTTCTATTCTTTTTTTTTTTTTTTAGAGTTAAGGATTATGGTCTTCTCGTGAGGTGTCAACAGGTCCGTGTACTTACTATTTGAACAGAATCCTAATCTGTTTCCTAACTTTAAGTCTTAAGCAAAGTTCTCTTAACATTTTTTATTTTGATTTATTAAAGCTAAAACTATCTTTCTTGAAATTAAAAAAAATATTAAAAAATACCTATTTAGGGCCCTACAGGTGGCATGGTGGTTAAGGGTGCTGAACTCCCACATGGCCAACCACAGTTCAATTCCAGGACCTGGCAGCTTGCTTTCTCACTTTCTTTTTTTCTCTTTCTTTCTCCCTCTCTGGTCAAATTAAAAATAAATAAATAAATAAATAAAGTTAAATAAAATAATTCTTTAAAAAAGCCTGTTTACCTATTTAGTGACCACAGTTAGCTATATAGCCTCAGGTAGGTGCTACTTCATAGTATTCTACTCACAGAATTTCATGCCTAAAATCAACATGTGTTCACAGATATGTATATATCAGCTGAACTTGCTATACAAAGTAATTAGATTAATTAAGATATTTTGTGAATCAATAAAATGTGGGAAAAATAAAAAAAAAGAATGGAAAACAACTGCAGATACCAGAGACAGTGTGGGAGGAGGGTGGGAAATGGCAGAGGGTGAAAAATAGGGGGAAATATATGTGGAGTGAAGTCAGCCACTAACAAAACCAAACTCTTTTAATGAGGCTCCTACAGAATACACAATAGTCTAAATATTCTTGGCTGGAAGGTAGCAAATAATTTTTCACTGAAAATAATCCAATATGAAAGTTACAACAGGGTACAAGGAGGCAATAACTCCAGAGGGAGCTGAAGACAGTGACGTAGTGACATATGAGCTAGGGACTACATGTATCCTGACAACCCATAGAATGATGAAATGAGGGGATAAAAAAGAGCAGTAGACTTTCCTCCATTTTTGAATATATAAAGCAGATAAGGAAATGCACTCATGGCACCTACAATGTTTTTAATTAATTAATTTATTTTACACTTATTCACTAAACATCATCACAGCATACAAAATATGATTTCACATTCAGAATACACTGTATAGTGGCTTAATCATACATGTTATCATCGATAATTTTCGATTTGTTGTTTCATACACACACACACACACACACACACACACACACGCACATATGTATATATGTCTATTTCCCCCCTATTTCTCACCCTCTGCCATTTCCCACCCTCTTCCAACACTGTCTCTGGTGTCTATAGTTGCTTTCCATTCCCTTCCCCCTCCCCCCCGCATTTAATTGATTCACAAACTATCTTAATTAATCTAACTACTTTCAATAACAAGTTCAGCTTATATATACATATCTGTGAACACATGTCTGACTTAGGGCGTGAAACTATGAGTAGGTTGAATATACTATAAAGTAGCACCTAGCTGATGCTATATAGCTTACTGTGGTCATTAAATAGGTATTTTAACTATATTTTTTAATTTCAAGAAAAGCAGTTTTAGCATTAATAAATCAAAATTAAAGAAATGCTAAGAGAGCTTTGCTTAAAACTAAAAGCCAGAAAACAGGTTAGGATTCTGTTTAAATAGTAGGTACATGAACCTATCAGCAGCTCAAGACAAGACAAAAATCCTTAATTCTGGAAAACAAAGCATAAAAGAAAATCAGTAATGTTTTAGTCAAAAGTCATAAGATTCTGTTTCACCAGTTCAGTCTCATGTACATAATCTATCTTCTGTTGTGGTCTGATCTTCCTGTTTAATTTCTGGAGAGAAATAGAGAGACAAGGTATTTATGGGACAAAGGAATGGGTTATTACCTGTTTAAGATAACATCTATAGTATTCTCAACTGGACTGTTGAGACATGTAAGAAAGTCAGTTTGGCAAGAACCTGGCTTTTGAAAAAAAGAAAGTGGATGAATATTGAAGATTTACTGCTGAGTGAAGCAAACCAGGCTAGGAAGGAGAGGCATTGTGTGTCTCCACTTAATATATACTGAGTGTCTGCACTCATGACCGAAACTGAATGAGTAAAGGATATAGAAACATAGTAAATGGTTGTGAATACCAGATGTAGTGTGGGAAAAGGATGAGTGAAGGAATAGAGTCTGAGGAAGGACATTAATGAGAAAAATAGAGAGGCAAAGTGTTAATGGGACAAAGAAATATGTATTACCTGTTGAAGATAACTTTACAGTATTATCAACTGGACTGGTGAGAAATGTACACATGTTGGAATATTCACTTTGCAAGCTAAATAACATGATTGAATGTATAAAAGAACTTGAAAAACAATAATAAAAAAAAGAAAGTCATTTTGGGGTCTGAATGTGGCATTTCCCTTTCAGATATTTCTTGTTTAACTGGAATGTTTGCTAGTTGTTTAGGAAAGGGAGGGAGGAAGCCCAGATTAAGAGAAGAAAATGCCTACCACACTAATAATGTCTTCCAAAATGTCTTTTATCTTTTCTCACTTCAGATGATCATATCTATGAATTTAAAGTGGACTTGTGCCTACTGATTTGTTTTTTCTCGTATTTTTGTTAAGTAGTATAGTACTTTCCTAGAGACTTATTATTTTGTACTTTGGAGCCTCTGCCAAAACTCTTATACCTGGAGATATATTGCTTTAAATATTCATTTCAAGACAGGCTTTCAGGGATCTTTTACCCACAGCACTTTCACTTTCTGCACTTTTAATTTTAGGAACTATAGTACATTCTCTTATCCACTTTGCATAATTCAATAGTGGTGCTGGAGGGAAGCCAATATCACTTCACTCCATCATTATGTGAATTGTCAGGGTACATGGAGACCCTGAGAAATACGGATTCCTTTTTGTTCTCTCTGACTTGAAGTCTTTGGTTGGTTCTCAGAAGTAATTTTCCATTGGATTGTCTATAGTCCAAACTTATCTCTTAACTTGAAAGTTGGGATATTTAGACTAGTGGATATTCTCAGGGACCCTATGTTTGATTTTCAAATCCCCATCGAAAGAGTTAGTTTTGTTGATTTACTGCAGCTTCTGGTGTCTAGTTAATCTATGCTGACCAGTATTTCTAGTCCTTTAGTTTGGCAAATACCAGTTTCTGTGTATGCACAGTATTCTTTCTCCTTTTAGCTGAATCCTAACATGTTAGATCTCCAGTTTTCAGTCAAAGGATCACTATCCTAAATTAACATGTAAGTAGTAGTGAATCCTCATGTACTTTTACATCTATTTTGGCCCTAGATTGAGCTGTGCCATGAACTAGATAGTCTGGGTTCTAGTTTAAAAAGATTTACTTTTTTAAGGGAGTATTTTTTATCCCCTCTCTCCTGGAAACATCTTAGTTTACAATGCCCTTTTTGAAAAATACTGCAATGATGAGAAGGGAAGAAAGAGATTATGGAAGTCCTCTACCACCAATCCTGGGCAGATGTAATTTTTGACACTGGACGTATGAAAGATGAGTATGTCGAAATGGATTCTATTAGTATTTTCCCTGCCCATTTCCTTTTAAAATGTCTCCTTGAATGATTGGGGTTCTGTATTTAGCCAAAGAGCCACTGCATTCTGCATAGATATCACTCATCATAAAAAGAGTAAGAATAGGGAACCAGCAGTTAGTGTAATGGCTATGTCGCTGGACTCCCACGTAGTTGACCGCGGTTCGCGTCCCGGACCTGGTGGCTTAAAACTCTACGCTGAGTGCGTGTGCGTGCATGCCCAAGATCCTGAGAGAAGAATGGAGGAGAAGGAATTGCAGTGTGACCATCCCCTCTGGGGGGTGATTTCTCGCTTTCTGTCTCTCTGTCTGTCTCTGTCTGTCTGGCGAGCGCAT